>NC_090237.1:36478236-37078236 GCF_024489055.1 Chanodichthys erythropterus
ACCATAACCACCACAACTTCAACAACTACCTTACTTACTATCAAAAAACAGTACATATGAGTTTAGTGAATATGTGTCCCCTTATCTAAGTGTTATTCAATACAATCAGTGTTGCCAGATTGGAAATGTCCAATTATCATACCAGAAGCTCAAAATTGTCGTATTTGGAAAAAATTACAACTTTTTAGTATAGGTAAATGAACTAAATTAATAATTAATGATTTTTACAACGGAACGAATCAATACTGAACTAACTTAAGCTGGACAGTCACACTGTTTTAGCTGCTGTACAGCCAGAATTGACCCTTCGCTAAGCCACGCCCAAAAACCGCCACAGGCCAATCGTGGTTTAGCAACCGTTACTAGGCGCGGGAGGTCTGTCAAGCTTTCAAGCGAGGGAACATGCTGAAGCATATTGTCCATATGCGTTGTGTTAATCTGATATATCCTAACAGTTTAGACGGGGTGGTGGAATTTTTTTCCCTTCTCGAAACCTAAAACCCAAGGCGAGAAATGCCGGTGTTCTGACAATTTGTGCTACCCTGTCAGATTTTACTACCTCCCATTGAAACAGTGTGTAACATTAGCAAAATCTGAAAAATGCTAACGTTTCCTATCAGATTGTGCTTCCAGCGTGATATTAACGTGGTCTATGGCTTTATTAACATCTACACTTTCCCCAACCCTAAACCTACCCTTAACAATAATGCAAGTACAGTAACTGTGTGTTATTTATCATAACGACAATGATGTAATATTGTTGTATGCATATGCAGTAAGCCCGGGTAGGACAATCTGAGTAGGTTAGCTAGCTAGCTAACTCAGCACATCATTGCTTGGAAATAATGACGGTTCTTTGTTCATAATACATATATTTGAACATAAAATGAGATGATTAAAGGCAAGACGGAGTAACGTTAGCCTGGCGTGCTAAAAATATAAGCGGGAGAATGTTATAATTGCAAATTGGTCAGGCTAATGTCATGTGTTTATTCCACAAGACTTATGGATAAGCTGTTTGATTTATAATTATTAGGTTATTTTCACAAATTTCACTTAACCTGCTGTGGATGAACAAAGCTTTTCCTCAATAAATTGTGTGTTTCCCATTTGAAATGTCAGCGTATGAGGCGGCTGCTGCTCGTGCTCGGAGCATTAGCTTCAATTTTGATCAAATTATTTTCTAATCGGTTGCATATTATGTTGTGGATATATCCCTCGAATGCATACTGCAGTCCCTTTTGTCTTGCTCTCTCAGATATTTCACCTGTTCGCCAAAAATGACTAATTATCTCCTTGAAAATGTCTGACACCGGTGCATACGCACTGTAAATGACTTGCCAGGCTCGAAAGCTTGACAGGCGTAGCAACAGTAACTAAGGAGGGCGGGGCTTAGCGAAGGATCCATTATGTTCCCTCTATCTCTTTAAAGTTATACTTTGACACAATCTGCATTGTAAAAAAGAGCTGTATAAATAAAGGTGACATGAGAGTCAAATGTACAGAATACAGCTATTTATCTATAGACCAACAACTTTTTGACCTGAACTGCAAATTACCACAATACATAAATAATTAGGCGTACCTAATACAATAAAACTGACCTAAGCGCTGTGGCAGAAACGTTAACTTGGCCTGCGTCTCAGTGTGCATACTATCCATCCTAAATAGTATGTGACATTAGTCATTTTCAATACTATTTCAGGCAGATGGAGTGGACAGTATGTACATTGGGATGCAAGGTTGAGCTCGTGAGAGAGATTCATTCTCCACAATGATTGGCCGAGAAGACATAACATGAGATGAGATGGAAGACGTGCCTAAGTTCACGTTAGGATCCACACAGCTAGATCAATGAGCTGCTTATTATAACGGCCATCATTTGAAATGTCACAAAATACTGATATTATCGTACATTATGGTATTTTTTTCATTATTGATCGAACAGAGGTCAAAATTATCGTACGTCTGGCAACACTGAATACAATACAATACAATACATGACATCCCATTCACAAACCCAACCAAAACTACACCCAGTTATGTTTTGAAATCCAATTATAATGCTTTTTTTTATTTATCTGAATCAACTACATATGTGTACACTATTTAATCAATACATGAATGAATGATTAATCAATTTTGGACATACAGTACATCCAGATGGTTATCTCCTCTTATGCACCTTCTCCAGTGTCGTGGCTAAATGTCATGATGGATACTGCATACTGACAGCTGCTCTCAGCCATTATATGAAAAAGTCTTGGGGTTATCATGCTGACTATATGTTAACTACACTGTCTATTTATTTTTTTTTGAAAACAAAGCCTATTCTTGACTTTTGCTTTGTAGGTCACATTTTCAAACCACTAAATCTAGCAATGTCCTTTACAAAATTAAATATGCTGAATACAAATCTCTTCCACAAACTGATTTTGTCTTTGTTCCGATTGTTGTGTCAAGTCATATAGGTGTTCATGCTCAAAAATCACAAATTGTAAAGAAAATACAGCAGTCTGAATGAGTACAGTACATCTCACATTCTGGCATGATGCCCCACCTAATGGTCAAATGGCCAAGCTGTGTCCTTCTATCGGACAAACAACATCCATATTAATGCATGGGCACAGTGGTGGCAAATTAATTAGGGGTGAGATGATTGTAGAAGGTTATTTGTCTAGAATGTAACAGAGACAGTCAGTAAGAGCCCTTCCTTTGACAGTATCATTATTTCAAATGCATAGATGAAAAAAAAAGTAGGCTATCTACTATCATTCTGTAACTCCTTCAAATATAACACTTTGTTACAAATGTTTATTTATGGACTGTGTTTTACCATTTGTGACCTCTTCTAAAAGGAGCAACTGTTCCCCATCTCTCTTCTCTACTTTCACATGAAGAACGAGTTTTATTAGGCTTTTTATTATGCTAGAGCAAATAAGCTGCATTTCCCTATGCCAAGCTGCCATCAAAAATATTTGCACCAAATTGCAAAGCACCTGGCATATTCAAGATTATTTTTTTAATTCTTTTATTTTGCCACTTAATACTCTGTCTGCATTTATTAACTGAAAAATATAGAGTGGGCATAGATATTTAAATGTAGTCCAGAATGAATATAGATATCTGATAGGCCTATCAGTTAATCCAAGATCTATTAATACTATCTTACCTCATATGTGAAAATTTGATAGTGTTATCTCTTGGTGTCAGACCATAGCCTGCCATTTACATGCTGTCACCTAGCAACGGAAAATGTTAGATCAAATTAGCATTAGCTAGTGAAAAGCTTGCCAGAATTCACACAAAGCTTTTGTCACCTCCGAGAGCATATGCAAGAACCTGCTAGAATGCAAATTTTGTGTCAATTGCAAGAACATAGAGGACCAATTAATGAAACTATGGTTCTCTGTCGAATTGATACTTTAGAGAGCTGTTTCAACACATGTGGTGCTGCCTACAATAGACAGCAAAATAATGCATTGTTTGGGGCACATAGCATTGCATTGCATTCTCAGACAAGCACCATGGTTAGCTTAGCAACATGCTAATGCCACATGCTATCTAATCTGCTCAGTACTGTAAGTATGGAGTCTTGTGTGTATTGTGTGATAGAATGAAAAATATAGGTATTGGAACAGAGCTGTAAAGTAGTTAAATTTAACTCATGTACAGTATATTGCTATTTATCTGTTTTACAAACTTTGGCCTCTAATACAGTACAATTGAGTATTTTTAGAGAATGGTGTTTCCTTCTGTTAAAGCACTTTCACTCTCAGCTAGAAGATGACCTGTATTATCCTCTGAATCTCCTCTGAGCTCAATGAAAGCATGCAGTGAATATAAAGCACAGCGTAGAGCACTTGAAAACTCTCTGCAAGTCGAGGCCGAGGAGAACTCCAAGGTTACAGTCATCAGCTGGTGAGATCAGCCGAAGCATTATAAATGGATAACTGTGAGATATGTCGTTGTCAGAGAAAATTAGATCTTTGGCGGTAGAAGAAAGAAGAGCTTTCAGAACGAAACTGCTGTCATTTTGGGTTCGATGTCATTCGATGTACTTGGAATCACTTATCCAGCTATTTTTGTAGTATACTTCTTCTGTCGCCTAGATTTTCTATTTAAGAGTAAAGGAAAGACATTAAAATGGTTGTTACAGGTATCTTGTAGTTAGTTAGCTTGGTTATTCATTGTTTGATTATCATTATCACCAGTGGATTGTTTAGTTGATTGGTTTGTTCAGTGTTTCCATCAGTTCGTTGTCAGTTCTCATAGCATCGTTTCCTGAGTTTCCATGTAAATAAACTAATTCTGCTTGCCTTTAAATCTGTTAATTCATCTTTATTTTCAACTAGCGGTGACAATGGTTGAGTTTATTAAAAACCTTGACTATTTCAGTAGCTTCTGTATCATGAGGATTTTAGGTATTATGGCAATGAACTTGTAAAACTAAACATAGCTTTACCCCCAAAAAGTTAAGTAAGCACTATTTCACATTAAATGAATGGTAGCACACTTATTGTTTAGTCTTGTCGCTGTACTACAAAAGTGAAACATTTTACAGCAGGGTTTGTGGATGGGTTGATGTGTTTGGCAAACTGTGCCAAAGCTTTTTCATATCAGTAGCTTTATGCCCTATAAAGACATATTTAGTGTGTCTGACCCTAATTTGATTAACCACTGACAGGCATTTTAATATGAATCTGAAATTTCACAGTTAAAATATGGCCAAATGAAGTAATCTCCAGGTCAAAGACATTACAGGAACACTTTAACAAAGGCACAATTGAAATTTCCATCATTTATTCGTCTTTGAATGAAGGTCTCTAAAGTGTTGCCACAGAATACTCGACTCAAACCCCGCACACGCCAGAAAGACTTATCAAGGGGCTGCAGGCTTGGAGGAAGACTTTTGATCAATAATTAGAGAAGCCTTTACGTTTTCATTCAGAGACCTGAGGCCAGGCTGAGCGGCACACAAGACCCTGCAGTGACGCCTGTGAAAGCTGCCACTTGCATACATAAAGCCACCAGAGAGCTGCAATTCAACCCCAGGAGTTTCTTTTTTTTTTTTTTTTTTTTGCAACCATGTTAACAATTAGCATATTTTTGTGCTGAGCCACAAGGGTACCTCAAGGAGTCTCTATGATGTCCAAGACTTCATTTACAGCATTTTTTATTATGAAACAGACTGTTTGAAACAGTACTCACTGTTATTAACGGGGATGTCGCCCCAGACAACTGTGTGCCCGCAGCAAAGTTTGGCTGGGTTTGTGATGGAATGAATGAGAAATTCATGAAAAATAAGCAGGATTAATGACCTTAATTAAACATTGTAATGGAGCAACGGCTGAGAGTTGACAGATGAGGTCCTAAGCCTTGTTCTTGTACTGCTTGCTGAGCTACTTAGAAATATCAAAGTGCTTAACAAATAATACATAATAGAGGCTGCTCTAATACAAATATAACTAAGATGTCCTGTTAATATGAACATTGTGTGATTATCAGTGAAGCCTGAAGAATCAATCAATCAATCAATCAATCAATCAATTGGGGCAATTTTAATAAAAAACACTTTTAAAACCCCTTTTCAGGCAAGTGTGTTCATGTAAAGGTTTTCATGGGTTTTGAATGTGAATAAATATAGATTTAAATAAAAATAAAAAAAGACAAGATAGTCTATGTATGACCTGACATTTTATTCTTATCCAAAATTAGGTGATGTGAATATTATGAAGCGCAAAAGTCTCATGTAATGTATGTTTCATTCATACTGGAAGCCGGAGGGCGCTCTCTCGCAGAAAATCCGAAACGGACTCATAGAAGTAATAACTTACGACTTTCCAGAAAATCCTTTATATGGGGATTTTCCCTTCTTACCACTATTCCAAGGTAAGAAGCAGGGCTGTCACAATATAATTTTCATTATATTTACATTATTTATATTTTATATTTACATTATCCTTATGAAAATACCAGAGATGGCTTGAAGAACACAGATAAACCATGAACTGTCACAATGTTTAATCAGTAAAAAGTCTGTCTTTGGAGGACGCGTTCCAAGCTAGGAAGGCATCAAGGCACGTCTGAATCCAATGTTAGCTTCACTTCCTGTCTCATGAGATACCTTTATCTGATCAAATTTTGAAGGCAGCATTGATGTATCCTTCGTTGCCTCTGAAAGTTGCAGTTGCTGGTCAGTTTGTGTGTAAAAACTTATGGATTATAGTACGTTTACTTCAAATATCTTTAGAGAGCAGTATGTTTTTAATACATTTTTTACCCAAAATAGGGTGATGTAAGCATTATGTAGTGCTAAACTCTCACATGTAATTTATGTTTCATTCATACTCGATGCTGGAGGGCGCCCTTGCACAGAAAGTACACAAGTGAGACTCATGAATAATAAGTTCCAGGAAATCCCTAATATGGACAATCATAAGACAGTCACAATAGCAGCATAAAATGCAGATAGAAGAACAAGGAAGAACAAAAAATTAACATACAGTGCACAAGAGTCTATACAAGTCACAGTCCACTTTCAACAGCATTTTTTAAAAAAATATCGCGTACTGCACCTGTAACAGGTCAATGTAACATTTCCTGTTTCAGGACTAGCAAAATAATGGCAAGTTACTGTCTGTACAGCGGGCAAATCTGGAAGAAAACAAGAGGTGGAGGTGGGTGAACGGGGTGGTGGCGGTATTGTCCTCTTTTGTGCTCACTGTTGATTGGCAGACTGAGGTGATTAACAAGTAATTTCCATGGAATCCAAAAAACTTTTAGACTGGCGAGCTAACTTTCTTAGAGACACCCCTAATTAACACAATAACGATATTTCATTTTTTTTTTAAATGAAGATACCGGTGTCAATACCGGTGTATCGTGACACCTGTAATACATACTCATTTACTGTCATGCTCACCAGTTGGAGTGCCCTATTTAGCCACCAGAGGGCACTCCACCCCGCACCATTGCCTCACCTCTTCGGACTTCATTTCCCACAACCCACTTCCCGGACTCATTATCATTATTCATTGCACCAAAGTCCCTTTAAGACAAGTCATTTCACTCGGCGCCCATCTTTGAAACGCCTCTCGGGCAGCCTGGGCATCATGCCCTATCTCAAATTCATCAAATTCTCCAAAACTGTTCGCCAACCTTATGATTAAATTTCATATTTGAAATCACCAATGAAATCTGACAACAAATGTCTTATAAATGTTTTATCCAAACGCTCGAATCATGACAAAAAACTGTATTTTTTAGGCTGGATCAAGCTAATGCGCATGCGCAGACCTAAATGCGCGTCTCTTCTGCCATGTTTCAGAGGCGTGCGTATGACTGTTTCTATAGAAACCGGTGCTTCTAATGGCTGCTGCAGTGACGCGATGACTTTACCAGTCGGCGATTGGCTCTTATTTAGAAGGCGGGACTTATTCCGCCATATTGCGCGTTACACTTTCTCCCATTCAAAACAATACGAGTGACACGTTTTGTGTTATTCTATAGTCTTTGATTGCACCCAGCTGTCTTGTATTATGTTATTAGTGTCTATTTATACTGAGTTTGTGTCTGCTTTTGTTATCAAGGTTTAATTTCTGTCACTGGCTTCACTGTCTGTTTTTCTTGTTTTGTGTGGATTATACTGTGGATTTTGACTCATGCTTGGATGGATTACGTGTTCGGATTACCCTATTAAAACTGCACTTGGATCTTACCCTCTTGTTTCTGTGCCATCAGTGACATAAACCATGATCATGAATAGATCCAGCAGTAGGAGAATCCGGTCATCGGCTAGCACCCGGGGAAGTCAGAGCGGTCCCCGTGATCTGACTACACTTTTCCAGAGAGCATAAATCAATCAGTGTGTCGTATCATGATTCAGATCACGTGTGAAACTGCCAACGGCTGAAATCATGTGACTTTGGCGCTCTGAACAGCAGATTCGATACACTGATTCATTTATGCTCCAAAGCTTCCTGAAGCAGTGTTTTGAAATCGGCCATCACTAAATAAGTCGTTATTTAGTTTTTTTTTGGCGCTCCATATCGCTTTATAATATTAATATTGAACCACTGTACTCACATGAACTGATTTAAATTAGGGATGTCCAGATCCGATCACATGATCGGAAATCGGGCCCGATCATGTGGTTTCAGACTCGATCGGAATCGGACATTACCTCCCGATCAGGACTCGGATATATATTAGGGGTGCAACGGTTCTCCACTTACGGACCGCACTTGCACTGCGGTCCATCTCGAATGACGACGCATCTATTGGTTAATATGGTTTGTTTAAAATAGCAACGTGGAAAACAGACAGAGTTCAGATAATGTATGTTTCAGTCGATGGATGCACAAAACGTTACAACAACGATAATCAGAAAGCGTGGACAAAACAGTCACTCTTTGTAAACTGTTAACAGCTGGTGCCGTCTGCTCTAATGTCCAGTCATTTACGCCGTCATCACCCGGGTGTTGACACACGTTGCACACGTTGCTGTCTGTATTTAAACTAACTCATTTAAGCCTTGCTGATTTAAACCTTAAAGAACAAGACGCGAAAGAGAACTCGCACGCGCTGTGAGAAGATTTGTGTGCGCTCATCCGAAGCGCGCACACGCTTATTCCAGTCAGCGCGCAAATACTGAGTTCTCTTTCAAGTCTTGCTCTTCAGCGGACAAATTCATACAAACATTATGTCAACATGCCCGTCTTAGCGAGTATCCTAGCAAACATAGTCGGTTATGTCTTAAGTGAACGTATATTAGTCGAGAAAGACAGTATATGTACTGGATCGTGCATGTCTTAAAGGGAAAACAACTATTCCTGCTGCCTGTATTTAATGTTAAATCAAACAACAAACAACAAAGAAATCACTCACTGCTCTTGACTGAATAGTTTTTGTAACTTCAATAATGATTAATCTTTATTTATTTTACAGTAAAGATAATATGCAGTGATATTTTATATTTGATTACTATTTGAAAACTGAATACCTGAAAAACCTGAAAAGCATCCTGGATCTGTTTTTTCGCTCTTCTTTATTCTTTTTTATGTAGGCTATTAAGTATCGGATCGGGACTCGGTATCGGCAGATACTCAAAATCAAATGACTCGGACTCGGACTCAAGGGCAAAAAAACGTGATCGGGATTCGGGACATCCCTAATTTAAATATGTTTTTAGTACATTAATGGATCTTGAGAGAGGAAATGTCATTGCTCCCTATGCAGGCCTCACTGAGCCATGAGATTTCAACTAAAATATCTTAATTTGTGTTCTGAAGATGAACAAAGGTCTTACGGGTGTGGAACGACATGAGGGTGAGTAATTAATGACAGAATTTTCATTTTTTTGGGTGAACAAACCTTTTAAGGGGTTAGTTTACCCAAAAATGAAAATTCTGTCATTAAGTACTCACTCTCATGCCGTTCCACACCTATAAGATTTTTGTTCATCTTTGGAACACAAATTAAGATCTTTTTGATGGCAGAATGTTGTCAGATTTCCTTCCATAGACTGTCTTTGTAACTGAAACTCTGATGCTTGAAAAACTTAATGAAGAGATTGGAACTAATCCATATGAATCGAGTGATTTAGTCCAAATTTTCTGAAGAGAACCGATTGCTTGTTATGACAAACAAACTCTTCCGGAAGCTCAAACGTGCAGTGCAACCAGTGAGGTTCATTCTGGCGTGTTACGCTGCACGTTTGACTTTTTGTGGTCTAAACTGCCATATGATATCTGTAGCTACCATTTGGACACTTTCTAAAAATATAAAAAAGGTTCATGAAGTAAGAAATCTTCTGGAACTTGACTCTTGGACTGTGTCAGGTTCTTGAATCCATTATTCCAGCATGACCATCAGCTGTTGTGGCTCAGAGAAATATTTCTGGCTCTATTAGTGGCAGGACATGACTCTTGCCAAATGACAATTTAAACATAACTCAATCACAATTCTGTATTTTTGTCAGTATATCAGCAACGATGGCGTATTTGGATTTGTGCATGGGGCAGCGCTCCAGGCTGAACATTTAGAGCCCTGTCATCTGACTAGAGGGAAGGATAATTTTTTAATGCTTATGAAGTACTAGTATTAAGTAGTCCACGAAGGATTCAGAGTGACATAACCTCAGACAGATTACTGCAGGCACTGTTGCAGCAAATGTGAAGTGAGATCATATAATCACAGAATTTTAGGGTGCCTGAGGTAAAAGACAAGAGGTCTGAAGCCCCCTTGCCTGTGAATTGTTTCTTCGATATAGAATATAAATCTGCTTGTTATATAAGAATATGCGACACAACATATAGAAACAAAAACCAAAATATGTTGCATACTTGAAACTGAGACACCAAGACAATTGAGGATATAAAATGAGAGAGAAGATCTTCAGAAAAATGCTTAGCTGAATAAGCCAAAGCAATTTGTTGAAGCCTCTTAGTTATTTCTTTCTGTCTGTGAAACAGCCAGCAGTGTTGGATAGCCAAACAACCCTCTCTTGTAGATAATATGGCATAAATTGAGTAATGTACCTATGCTAGAGCACTGCTTTGTAAGATATGACGCTTTCATACTCCCCTGAGTCTGTCTGTGAGGTCTCCAGACATGTTTTCTCTTTTATCTTCTCCCGTCTCTCTCCACGTCCCTGTGCTTGGCTTCTGGGCTGTCTCGGGGGATCGCAAAGCCTCCCCGGTTCGGAGGAACATCCTGGTGGGGATTTGAATGTTTAGTGCTTGTGCTGGATCCCGGCTGTCAAGTCCGCTGAGGGCATCTATCTCTCAGGCAGACCTTGGCCAGCATGGTCCTCTACATAATTCATCAGGACTTCTGACAGGCAGGCAGGCCTACATCTGCCAGTTCCACAGAGCCACTTGTTCTCCATCAGCCTGCCAAATGTAAGAAAATAATACGTTTTGGGTGAATACACTTTCAATGGAGGGACAGAAATCTCTCAGATTTCATTAAAAATATCTTCATTTGTGTTCCGAAGATGAAAGGAAGTCTTATGGGGTTGGAACAACAGGAGGGTTAACAACAGGAGGGATAATTTTTGGGTGAACTAGCCCTTTAAAGCTGCAGTCCGTAAGTGTTGCCTCTTTGTCGCCATCTCTGTTTGAAACCTTCAGTTGCAGCTATTTGTGGAATTATCATCTTTACGGGGATTGTGCATCGGCACGCCTCCTCAGCGCGGATGAATCTAATGTTTGCTGTCAGTCCACACCGGTGTGGATACTGTACTTCAGAAACACAGATTGTAGTCTTGAAGTATGACCAAAATAAGAATTTTCACTGGAAAATGTCATCTGAGTTAATAACATGCCTGCCACTTTTGTTCTGACCAACCGAGAAAAAAATTAAATCTAACGATCGCTTAGCTCATATCACATCAAACCATGCAAATTATTATTATTGTTGTACTTTGTTCTCAGATTGTTAATGTTCACAACATCAGCATTGCGTTACCATGTGTATTTAGTGTGTATTAGCGTTACCTGTAGATTTCTATTTCTTTGGCCTCTGTAGCCGAAGTCTTGCTTTTGACTACGGGTGAATCTCCAGTTGTCACTGATGATTGTGAGAAAAGGCTATAAATGATCCGTCACCTGGAGCATCCTCACATGCCATTTAACTTACTAGCTGGGACTCCTTCTTTATGTAAACAGACGTGACGTACGAATGGCTGAATTCTCGAATTTCCCTCAGAAACCCACCAGTACCACCCAAATGATAAAACATTATTACAAGCTTACCGTTGTGAATCGGGCTAAGGTGAGGAGATAATTGATTTTGGACAATTTTTAACAACAACAACAACAACAAAAAAAAAAAGTAATGGACTGCAGCTCTAAAGTAATTTCCATTGAAATTTGCATTTCATTTATTCATCTATATTTGCAGTTACATGTTTGTAATGACGAAGTTGCAATTTAGTACATTTGAAATATCTCACTGTACTCTAACTGTAATATCAAATAACACTACAGTCAAAATTATAAACACAAAGTATTTTAGTAAAGTATTTTACTTGTGCTTTACCATGTTAGTCAACACATCAAAACAAGTGTATTACTTTAAAGCATGACAAAAGATTATTAAAACTTTATGATTTCAAATGTACTTTAAATATTTTACATTACTACAAAATGCACTTTTTTAAAATTAGCCTGTGCTTAAGTGTAAAGAAAAGTCATGAAAATCTTTAATTCATTAAACTGGCCTTTTATTTCCTTCATATTATAGTACCCTACATGTACAAATTCAATACAATTTAGGGCACAAGGGCAAGTACAAAGATCAACATATAAAACATTGCCAGATTCACATTCATGATTTGGATACAACTTAAACTTTTTAAGCAGAACTCCATAGTCAAGACAAGTCAAGTCAAGTCACGTCACCTTTATTTATATAGTGCTATACAGATCTTTTAAAGAAAATGGTGTCATTGTCCATCATAATTCAGTATTGATTCATTCAGTTGTAAGAATCAATTGTTATTAATTTAGTTAATTTATCTATATCAGCACTGGAGTAAACAGTCATCATTCAGCTCAGTTCAGTTCACATACAACGGTGTCAATGCAGGCAGATCAAAACACTGTTGAATATCAAAAGTCAAGTGTCCCCAACAGCGGCAAGGAACCCAAACTTCAACAGGTGACATCAGGTGACAAATAGGTGTTAAAATGGAGAAAAGGCAGCTATCATAAGTCCCATGGGATCTCAACAGTCAAAGTATTTATTGCAGTTCCATCCAGTTGAGGACTGTATTCATCATGCCGGTATGGATGGTTTGTTGAGGAGCTGTGCCACTGGCTGTCGTGTCTATGAGGCCTTCACGGTGGATGATCACTTTGCGAAATGTGCAAGAATCGATGCAAAATATCACAACAGGCACATTTTTCCAATGCTCCAAGGGTTGGAGTTTCTGTGTGAACAATTCCTTTAATGTTAACTTCTAGCTGAAGAAAGTAGTGCTCTTTCACCTCTATGCCCTTGCTGCTGTTGTTCCCTACTATAACTTCCAAGTTAAAATAGAGGGATGAAAAGTTAGAGAAAAAAAGAGAATGTTCCCGAGATGTCAGACTGAAGTTGTGTTGGCAGCTACTGTACTGCAACATAGTTTGAACCAAAAAACTGTTACACTCAGTGACAGAGCTAGAATTTTATACAGAGGGTGACCAAGGCTACTTTAGGAGGCCCATAGACCATGACAGAATATCATGTGTAATACAAAGAAAAATTGTTTTCGTTGTTTGGACCCATGTACTGTAACACTGCATTCTAATAAATAAGCTACCAAAATTGTAGGTACCAATGAAATCAAAAACTACAAGCCTAACTTATATGAACTTAAATCAGTGTTGAAGACAAGTGAGCAGTCAGTAATAAAATAAGAAAAGTGCTAAGAATTAAGTGCTTGAAGTTTTTCAGGTCTAACAGTAATGCAGATACAGAAATTGAATAATCAAATGTAAAATAGCATGCATAATCTTCACTGTAGGCTATAAATTAGTAACACTTTTTTTGATGGTCTGTCTTGAACATTCTGTTGACTAATTTTGCAGCTAACTAAGCCTCATTAGAGTAGTAGTACAACACAAATTCTGGAAATGTTGGGATGTTTTTTAAATTTGAATAAAAGGAAAACTAAAAGACTTTCAAATCACATGAGCCAATATGTTATTCACAATAGAACATAGATAACATAACAAATGTTTAAACTGAGAAATTTTACAGTTTTATGCACAAAATGAGCTTATTTCAAATATATTGCCTGCTACAGGTCTCAAAATAGTTGGGACGAGGGCATGTTTATCATGGTGTAGCATCTCGTCTTCTTTTCAAAACAGTTTGAAGACATCTGGGCATCGAGGTTATGAGTGTCTGGACTTTTGGTGTTGAAATTTGGTCCCATTGGTGGCCTGATATAGGTTTCCAGCTCCTGAAGAGTTTGTGGTCGTCTTTGACGTATTTTCTCTATAGGTGAAAAATCTGGTCTGCAGGCAAGCCATATTTCAGCACCAGGACTCTTCTACGACGAATCCATGCTGTTGTAATAGCTGCAGTATGTGGTTTTGCATTGTCCTGCTGAAATACACAAGGCCTTCCCTAAAATAGATATCGTCTGGAGGGGAGCATATGTTGCTCTAAAACCTTTATATAACTTTCAGCATTCATAGTGCCTTCCAAAACATGCAAGCTGCCCATACCGTATGTACTTATGCTCCCCCATACCATCAGAGATACTGGCTTTTGAACTGAACGCTGATAACCTGCTGGAAGGTCTCCCTCCTCTTTAACCTGGAGGACACGGTGTCTGTGATTTCCAACAAGAATGTCAAATTTGGACTCGTCTGACCATAGAACAATTTTCCACTTTGAAACGGTCAATTTTAGATGAGCCCTGGCCCACAGGACATGACGACGCTTCTGGACCATGTTCACATATGGCTTCCTTTTTGCAGGATAGAGCTTTAGTTGGCATCTGCAGATGGCACGGCGGATTGTGCTTACCTACAGTGGTTTCTGGAAGTATTCCTGGGCCCATTTAATAATGTCATTGACACAGTCATGCTGATGAGTGATGCAGTGTTGTCTGAGGGCCTGAAGACCATGGGCATCCAATAAAGGTCTTCGGTCTTGTCTCTTACACGCAGAGATTTCTCCAGTTTCTCTGAATCTTTTGATTATGTTATACACTGTAGATGATGAGATTTGCAAAGTCTTTGCAATTTGACATTGAGGAACAATGACAAAGTATTCCACAATCTTTTTACGCACTCTTTCATAGCTCTGCCCATCTTTTATTTCTGAGAGACTCTGCCTCTCTAAGACATAGATAATCATGTTACAGCCCTCATATCAATTAACTTAATTAGTTGCTAGATGTTCTCCCAGCTGAATGTTTTTAAAAATGTCTTGCTTTTTCGGCCATTTGTGCCAATTTTTTTGAGACCTGTAGCAGGCATCAAATTTGAAATGAGCTCATTTAGTGGATAAAAGTGTAAAATTTCAGTAACACTTTACAATACGGGGGCACTAATATGCATTAATTCATGCTTAACTAATGCACAGATAATCATGTTTTAATGTATGACTCATGAAGAACTAAACCATTAATTAATGATTACTGCATCAGCAACTAATAAAGAGTCTAAATGATTAATAGATTAAGTAATATATGAATTGCTATTAATTAAATGTGTTATAATGTATTAATTCCTTAATAACATATTTTATTAGCTAAAAGTGTAAATTAATGTGTTAACTACCACAATGGGTTGAAGCCATGTACTTCAACTTCCAGTTTTCTGCTTTAATTAATCATTGGTTGATGATTTGAAAATGTATCATTATGTTATGACTTTCCTTGATGAGGCACATGACTATTAACTAATTGTTAAGTAATATGTCATTATGGTTTTGACATCTACACTAAGCCATAGATTTCAATTTCCAGCCATCTACAACCAGGACTCTACTGTACCAGATGAACTGCTGAAACAAATTTTTGTTGTTGCAAAGTGCCGGACGAGCAGAAAATGACAATATAACAGAGACATGTTTTGAAACTGTTGGAGATGACAGCATGGAATAAACCCACGGATGCGTTTCTGCCAATGTTTCATAAGGTGCAGTAGTCCACACATTGTCATGTTGTAAATAAGACATCTGTATTGCAAACCCCTCCATGTTGCGGTTGTTGCAGATACTCCTGAAAACAAAAAAGCGGCATGGGCACTCAAATCAGGTAAGGCAGTGTTTCCCAAAAGCATAGTAAGTCTAAGCCGATTGTAGCTCCATTGGTGAACAGTGAACCCTGAACAGTTGTGATACACAATGTGGACGTCTATAATTTTAGATCAGATTCCAATCGGAATTCTTTAGATACTCATCAAGACGGCTATTTTGACACACCTTTTATGTGTATTTGTCCATTCAAACACAAGAAGATGCGAAAGTGAACCCACTTGAGTATTCATGGGCTCTCTGTGTGTGAGCTATGGATGAAGCACCATATGCCTCACACCAGATATGACACATTCTCAAGTTCAAGGCAGCAGTGCAAAACAGTGAATCTAATCACCATAAAGCCAAAATGTTCACTTCAAAAATGAATTATATAAGAAGATCTTGCTCCAGTTTATCTGGTGCTTTTTCAAAGTATGGATTCATCTTATATAAAAACAGTTTCAGGCTTGATGAGCTATTTGATACGCCCCAGTCAATACTACCCTCACAGCTGACTAGAATGGTTACAGATAAACCATTATTTTTTCTCTCTCTCTGTGGAAAAAATGCTTCATTATATTTTAGAAATTGTAATGTTCTTAATAACTTCTGCGGAGGGCCGGTGTCATCCGAGGCTAAACTGCCAACAGTCTTCTCAACAGCATTGCTCATTAGACTGAGGGAGAGAAATATGAGGAGCGGTCAGGAATAAACACATTTAATTATAAACGAAGAACACAGAGGTCTCAAGACATGTTTTTCAAAGTATAGCCTACGTATCTAAAAACAAAACAAAAAAAAAGATAAAATGCTGAAAAGAAGAAGGAGGAAAAAGAACAATGCAACAGTCAAAATGCAAAAGTTATTAGTGTGCATAGAAAAATAGTGCAGACATAATGCGTGAGCATGTCCTGTGGATTGCCGTGGACTGGAGGCTTATATAATTTTAGATTGACTTCTAAATCCACTTTTTGTATGTTCAATGATTTACTCGCCATTCACAATAATGTAATATTTAAATGATAAAAATTTACTTTGTTATAATATCTTGCATTATTATAAATCTTAAAACGGTTCTGTTATTCCATCCCTGAGCTTGTTCAAGGAAAATATGCTATTCACAGTTGACAGTAGCCTGATAGAATAGCAGTGCAAGGCTTGACAGGCTTTTCTTGGCTCCCCCGCTGGGACGTGGGTTAGTCTGTATCACAGT
Organism: Chanodichthys erythropterus; assembly: GCF_024489055.1. Classification (NCBI taxonomy): domain Eukaryota; kingdom Metazoa; phylum Chordata; class Actinopteri; order Cypriniformes; family Xenocyprididae; genus Chanodichthys; species Chanodichthys erythropterus. Next base: position 36,495,194 of record NC_090237.1, read on the forward strand.
TTAAAATTTGGCTTTGACACTGGTGTGTTCAAGCTCCTCAGAACTACAGTACCAACAAAAATCCTGCTGCAGGGGAGACCGGGAGCAGTTGCATTTTTACATGTTTTACATGTCCCTACCACATTGGAAATCTATGATTCAAAATCCAATTTAAACATAGAAATTGTTGGTTTACCAAAAAAAAAAAAAAATTTTTGACTTTGTCTTGAAAGAAAGAAAGAAAGTTTTATTATAGTTTTTATTAATATTTTGAATCAGTTTTTATTTTATTTACTGTAGTTATTTTAATTTTAGTTCAAGTTTTAAAAATTTTAGTTATACAGCCATATCACACGGCCACGAGTGTGATATTATACAACAGTTTAACGGCACGAGTGTGTAAATAAATAAAAAACAACAACGGATTGTCTATAAAAACCCTCCTTTGTGAGGAAATACTTCCTTCCTTGAGCCCAAGCCTCCGTTACTAATCCCAGCCAACATGTCCATGTGGGCCCCACATGGGTTTTATCTGGGCTATATGGGCATCATCTGGGCATGGGTTCAGCGTGGGCACATTGATGGGCTGAATGTGGGCCCTGCATGGGAAACCCAAGTGGGGCCCATAGAATTTTGTCCATCGGCTAAAAAAAGAAATATAAATGGGGCCCAGTTCTCACCCACTGTGGTCCCACAAAACCCTATAGAGGGGCCATTTGTGGGTCCAGTGTTATCACCCTTCTGGATCCCATAATGGTTCTGTATGTGGCCCACATTGGCCCCAGTTATTAGAACCCATATGTGACCCATGTTGGCCCCTGTAATGAACACACAAATGGGCCCCACTTAGAGCTCACTATGAACCCATCATGTGCCCCTATGGGCTAACACACATGGGGCCTGTGTGGAGCCGATGGACAAAACTCTATGGGCACCACTTGGGTTGCCCATGCAGGGCCCAAGTGACAGCCCATCAAAAACCCACATGGGGCCCACATGGACATGTTGGCTTGGAATTCTAAAACGTCACTTTAAAACGTTGAGTCACTTCATTGAAACTCATTGTAATATGTAGAGTATTATGAGAGAGAGATCGACTAAGTGAGTGTATTACTTGCATCTAGCTGATATTCTTCAGGTCAATCACAATCACAAAATCAGTTTGAATGTTCGCTAAGGAAAGCAATATCTTTGTCCTTTTAACATTTAAGACATTCCTATGACAGCTCTAGTAACTGCTTTTGTCAGTTGCATCTCATAAGTATAAGTTTATATATATATATATATAAATTTATTTTCAGGTAATAATATTTTTTGGTCACACTTTGTTTCGATAGTCCACTTTATCACTGGAAAAATGCTTTTCTTACATAGTATTTTTTATTTCTTGTTTCCAGATCATTTTAAAACAAGACATAATATCTTATGCCTTATGCCACATCTTATGCAATTTTACTAAAAAAAAGCAAAAGTTGAACTGGAAGAATGTTCAAAAATACTAAGTAAGAAAACCAAAAAACGTCTGTTAGGGTACGGTTTAGTAGAATAAGTTGACATATACTTGCAAAGTAAGTATGAATGTCTGTTAGTGAGCATCAAAATAAATTAGCCTTTAAGCAGATATTATGCAGACAGTCTATTAATACTCTAGTTGATGTAGTTGAAAAGTTACTTATAGAATGTGTTACCCATTTTTTTATGGTTTTAGTTAACTACAATAACCCTGGTTTTATTTGATCTGTATAGCTATTTTGAATCATTTTAACAGTCTTTTTTAAGGTTTTAGGTTTTCAGTGTTGCGTTGTCATTGCGACAAATTTGTAAAATTGTATGTAACTTTACAAAGAAAAGGTATGTAAGCAAGACTGACATCGTGTAAACACGGATTTTATTTGTCCAGTGTCTAATCAATATTATGCCACAAATGAACTTGACTTATGAACACAGAACATGACCATCATGAGCATCATTCCCATACAGTATTTCATATAGTCATCATCATTTGTTTTTTCTTTCTTTGAAAGAAAGAGCTTCTTAGTTTGAGAATGACTCAGACATACTGTACCTTTTATCATGCTTAACACTATGGAACAATGGAATCATTTGAATGATAGAGCTCACCACAAGCATGGCAGGCGTAAGGTGTTATGATTTCCCATGGCAGCTCACTGCAGTGCAATAAATGGAGAAATTGCATCAGCTCTCTTACCACATCAGTAATGCCATTTCATTTGTCTAACATTTTTCATCTCATCTGTCTGCATGTGATGCGCCTCAATCAAATGAACATTCCCTTGCAATTGAGGGAGATGTGTTATATTAGGTGGAGGCATTACATCTTCATCACTCATATGTGTTCACTCGACATTTCCACTTGAAATGCAGTCGTTTTCTTTATCCGTTAATGGCAAGGTAAGGATAAGGGCACAAACAGGGATAGGGATGAGTTGTTTGACATTGTCTGAGAAAGGCTCATACAATCTGAACCCGCCATGAAAATGAAAGGGATTAAACAGCCACAAGAGTCAATATCCAAGCCTAAAGAAAGTTTATAAAAAATAAACTTTGCTTATGAAGTGTTGTGATTTATTACAACTGCACTTCAAATGGTTAGGGAGTCAAGTCAAAAGAGTATTATTGATTTGACTGCACTGACACTATTGGATGAGAACAAAACTTGAGCTGAATTGAGCTGGATGATGACAGTATTGTCTTCTGTAGAGCTGCTTTATAGTGGATTCGCATTCGTTTCATAATTAACATTTTTACAACGTCAACACTGTTACTGAACTGAATTGAATCAACATTCAACTGACTCAAAGTGAGCAATGACACTATTGCCTTCTGTATTGATTGAATTTTATAATTGATGAATTCTACACAGTCATTGAACTAAACTGAATCAACACTGAACTGACTAAAGCCGAGTTCAGACTGCACGATTTTAGCCCCGATTTTAGGTTTTGAGAAATCGACGACAAATGCCCGAAATCACAGGCAAATTGCAGAACGCAGGTTTCTGGAGGGCGCGTAAGTCTGAAGTAGTGAGTTAAGGTATAGCGGTGCAGAGCCAGCGGTCGTTCTGTAGGCAAACATCAGAGCCTTGAATTGGATGCGAGCAGCTACTGGCAGCCAGTGCAGACTGATGAAGAGAGGAGTGACGTGCGCTCTCTTCGGCTCGTTGAAGACCAGTCTTGCTGCAGCATTCTGGATCAGTTGCAGAGGCTTGATAGTGCATGCTGGAAGGCCAGCCAAGAGAGCATTACAGTAGTCCAGTCTGGATAGAACAAGAGCTTGGACACGTTTCAAAGTCATGCGCCCTCTAGCTGGTGTAAAAATAATGACATGTCATGTTACGTCTGTCGTCATGAAGTTGTTACCAATCAAAATGTGTGTTCATTTAAATGCAATGTGTGGACTTCTTACACCATTTGTCCTATTTTCATTTAGCAAAACTATTTTTTTTTTTAACGACTACACCCACCCCACCCTAAACCTACCCTTAGGGATTTATAGTGCATATACGCTTTATGAGCACATGCCTTCCCTTGGGATTGAACCCACGATCGCATGATCACATGATTGCATATTGTTATTGCAATACTCTGCCAACAGAGCTACGCGAAACCCGAAATATGACACAGATAAAAGGGAAAATTGCATTAAAATTAAAGTGTCCTATTGTTGAGAGGGGCGCAACTTTAGCAAACACTCCTATGGGTCGTATTTCATGAATTAAAATTAAAGTGTCCTGTTGTCTATAGGGGCGGCACTTTAGTAAACGCTCCTATGGGACATATTTCAGGGAAGTGAGAAATGACCTATATGGTCATATTGGTTGGAGGGCATGTTGTCATTTAATCATGGCACACTGTTTCGAGTTGATGGCTTATCTTTGACTTTAATCGTTACAGTTAGCCATTAGTCTTTGTGTATATATAGCCCTCAGATTCACAATGTCTCTGGTCAAGCTATGTTCATGTAACCCACTGATGTGAGTCTTGTCAGGTCTGTCTGCTCAAGTCAAGTTTAAGTTTGTTTATTGCTAATAGTGTAGCGATGTACAATTTGTATCACTTTCAAACCAGCATTTTGTTGGTCAATGCAGTGAATCCTTGTGATCAACTTGAACCTGTTGCGAAATAAAAAAAAAAAGTAAAAATAGACAATCTTTTGCACTCCAACACAATTCCCAAAACTGTTGTGCAAAATTGTGCTGTTTATGTAACAGGTCAGAATATGATAATCTGTTATTTTTCCATTGACTGGGTAATCAGCGCTATCATCTCACATGACTTTCCATTGAGAATACAATGACCTCAACAAAGCCAAAAGACACACTGCACGACAGACGCCAACCAATGCGGACAATCACCAGATTACAGCGCGTGACTTCTCAGACATTCCACGACCCAACAAATGTCGAAAGAACATCTTCAAACTGCGAAAACAAGCACAGACCAATGGCAACAGACGCCGACAGAGTTAACAGACCAACGAGGTGTCTGTTGCCGTTGTTCAGCGTCTGTCGGTTCAATGTGAATTGGTCTTTACACACTATTTGATTTTAGATTTTGCAATAATTGTTTTGCTTGATTTCCCTCTTTCTGACATGTACTGCACGCCCTTGATTGCATCCTTGGAGAAATCATGGCAGTTCTTTATATTATTGCCATGAGGAAAATCTATTGTGTTGTTTCTTCTCTTAATAACTCAGTGAGCAGCTGCAGTCTGGATGTCATTTTATAGCAGACATCATATAGAGGTCACCATGTCACAGAAATGTCTCCCAGGTGCAGTATGTTGCTCACTTGATTGGCTTACACACATCCCTTTACTGGAATCCGCTCTATCAGTCCCCACCAGAAAGCAAAGACCTTCATAACAATGTCACTAGACAGCCGTATTCAAAGGACTGCCACTTAGCTTAATTAGACTGATGAGGAAAATGCTTCACTGCTACCGACACGAGGCACTGTGCCTCATGAGCTTTTTTCTACTGGTATCCATAACAACTAACGTAATGGGTGAAGAAAACGCTGGACTGTTTGGATACACATAACACTTGGAACCGACATGCATACATAGTCTGAGAATAGATTTGCAGTGCATAAATACATATATACAGTACATATTTACGTGCATCTACAGGTGAGGGTGTCAATACATATAGGGCTGTTATATCTTTTTGAAATGACTTTTTTGGTTAGTAATGCATCTCTTAAAGGGTTAGTTCACCCAAAAATGAAAATTCTGTCATTAATTACTTACCCTCATGTCGTTCCACACCCGTAAGACCTTCGTTAATCTTTGGAACACAAATTAAGATTTTTAGTTGAAATCCGATGGCTCCGTGAGGCCTCCATAAGAAAGAATGGACATTTCCTCTCTCAAGATCCATAAAGGTACTAAAAACATATTTAAATCAGTTCATGAGAGTACAGTGGTTCAATATTAATATTATAAAGCGACGAGAATATTTTTGGTGCGGCAAAAAAACTAAATAACAACTTATTTAGTGATGGCCGATTTTAAAACGCTGCTTCATGAAGCATCGGAGCACAATGAATCAGTGTATCGAATCTGCTGTTCGGAGCGCCAAAGTCATGTGATTTCAGCCGATGGCAGTTTGACACGCGATCATGATTCGACACTGATTCATTATGATCCGAAGCTTCCTGAAGCAGTGTTTTGAAATCGGCCATCACTAAATAAGTCGTTATTTTGTTTTTGTGGTGCACCAAAAATATTCTCGTCGCTTTATAATATTAATATTGAACCACTGTACTCACATGAACTGATTTAAATATGTTTTTAGTACCTTTATGGATCTTGAGAGAGGAAATGCCATCAGATTTCAACTAAAATATCTTAATTTGTGTTCTGAAGATGGAACGGCATGAGGGTGAGTAATTAATGACAGAATTTTCATTTTTGGTGAAACTAACCCTTTAACTGAAGTAAAATGGTGACAAATTCTGTTTTGTGTAATAAGAAAGTGTAATTGCACAGTGTGATTAAACCGTGGAAATGCCCTCGAGCTGAAGTTTAGGGGGAGCTGGAACATTTCGTCTCAAAATGAGCCTTAAAAGGGCTTTGACTGGTGTCATAGAGTACAAAGGAGAGGAAAAATCCATTTGCCTGGATTATATATAAAAATAAAATGCTTGGAAAGATGCTCAGACACAAAGCCCAGTCGAGTCTGTTTGGCCAGTTTGATGGGAAATGAAAAACTGCTGCCTGAAGGAGGGAGGCTGGTGTTGTGCATCACTGTGTCACGCTCTTCAAACAAAGACAGCAGCCCATTTCAACTCCATTCAGTCTGAATGTATTTACTTTCACTGCCCTTTTTCCAGTACTGCCCATTTAATCAAATCTTGAACAAGAACAAGTGCTAAAGCTAAGTACCTTAGCAGCTAAACCGTATGCCTAATAATAGATCCTACTAAATGCAATCACATAAAAGTGGGAACTAAGCATCAGAGATAGATTAAAGATAGAGGATAAAAAAGAATAGAGGTCACCTCTTTAATTCACAGCAATAACTCGTTTCAGCCTCTTAACAGCTGCAGGGAGAGCTCACAGTCCTTTATGACTGTCTGATGCATACTGCAGTCCAAATTCAAAAGGTTTCACAGAATGGCAAGGTCTAATCTTACAGGCTGCCAATTTTCTGGAGTTTGTGAGAGGTTTTTTACTGATCTATCATGAAAAACATGGTGTTTGCAAGACAGGCTGCTACAATGAGAGCTTCTAAGGAAGGAGAAATAGGAAGTGACATCATTTTGGTGGCAACAAATCAGCAATGTTCTGGGGCACGTTCAAGTTCAAACCTGTGTGCAACGTTTTGCTACAGTTTCCGGGTTGAACGACATGTTTCCTGGAAATGGTGTGCAACAGGGTTTGAGATATGTTCTCTCTTGTTTTGTGGGTGTGTCAAATAATGTTAGCTAAATCAGCAACAACATGTATATAAACCATGCGGTATTAAAGGGTTAGTTCACCCAAAAATGAAAATATCGAATGATGAATCAGATCGCGTGTCAAACCTCCAAACCGCTGAAATCACGTGGCTTTGGCGCTCCGAACCGCTGATTCGACACAAAAAATTCATAGTGCTCCGAAGCTTCATGAAGCAGTGTTTTGACATGAGGGTGAGTAATTAATGACATTATTTTCATTTTTGGGTGAACTACACCTTTAAAGAGACAGCTCGCACAATGGGTATGAATGTAACGTAAAAGTACTACACATATTTATATATTTTGCTATTGTATTTTGGAGTGACACTTTCATAAACTTTTCTATACTCCTCTGATTATATAAATATTTCAATATCATATAACAACAACAGTGAGGTAAGTATTGGATTATCCTTCATCTGAAACGCGAGGCAAATGTTGGATCACAATAATTAGGAACCACAATTTCCATAAATCCCTTCACTCGATTGGGATGTTCTCTTTTACTCTGGGCGGAAGGGCAGTGACTGTAATATTGAGCGTATTTTGCAGTATCAAACACGTATTTATATCAAAAGCACACAAAGAATTGCAACTCTTGCGTCATCAGAACAGAGTGTTCAACGCACCACCGTTTCCATTTAAAAAACGTTTTGCAACATTTTGTCGTGGCTGAACGCAGCCCTGATTATGTGATGTTGTGGTTATAGCTGGTTTGTCTAATTGATAAAATTACAGAAATCATTTGATAATATCAAAAGATGAAACAGAAGGGTGTCAACTGACAACTGTCAAGGGTATGTCCTGACTCACTCAGGGCCGTAGCTGTAATAAAACATGAGCAATGGACATTTTTGACAACTACAGTTATGCACATGATAGTTTGGCTGATCAGCTTTTGTGAGGGAAAAAAAAGACTACTTGATGTTTTCAGACAGTTAATTGCATGTTTACTGCAATTAACTGTATAATAGTTTAAATTTATATTTAGTGCAATTAGTTGAACTTTAGAGTTACATAACTTGATATGTAATTTCATAATTCTATCGTCTTTGAAATATGATTAAAGTGAATTGCAGAAAGGACTGTCTAGCATTTATGGTTGTGGAATGTGTTCTGTTCCCATGAACTCGTATTTTGATATTATTTTGTCCCATTGTTTCTTTATTAATTTCCTGTTTCCATGGTTTTTGATTTCCCCACACCTGTGTTTTGTTTAGGTCATCAGTATCCCTTTGGTTATTTCTTTGAGTTACAGTGAACTGTTTACGATTAGATCCAGCCTCATCTCCTTGCTTGAAGCAACATGTAACTCACGCATTGATGATGAATTAAAATATATTTTAAAATTGTAATCAAGTACTTTACATGTATGTTAGTCAAAACATCGAAATAAGTGGTAACACTTTAGAATATTGTTCTGTCGTGAATTAATAACTACACAGGAACAAATGAATAATGCATTATTAACATTCTAGTAACTACTGCTAACAATAAACTCTGATGAATGAATTAGTTAGTAATAGTGCTCAGTTGAAGGTGGTAGTTCACTATTAGCTAATCAATAACTAATGTTTTTTTCATACCTCCCAGAAGAAGAATAAGAACCACTACAGGTTCATAATTAATGTGAATAATGCATAATGTATTATTCATTCTAAAGTGAAGATCATGTTAACACATTATAAAGTGTTTGTTAGGTTTTGGATAGTAAATTTTACAAAAATGTACAAAAACCTCAAAAACTTCAGTCATTACGAGGAAGTTATCATGCTTTTCACTTTAGAATACTGATCCAAATATTTAGTAATTCCTTCTGAAGGATTTAGTAATACTGCAGTCATAACTAGTGTGTTACCATGACCTTCACTTTAGAATTAATTATACATTATGCATTATTCATGTTAATTATGAGCCTGTATATAGTAGTTCTCTGGGAGGAATGAAAAAAAACAGTAGTTACTGATTAGTTAATAGTGAACTACCACCTTTAACTGAGCACTATTACTTACTAATTCATTCATCAGAGTTTATTGTTAGTTAGTTACTAGAGTGTTAATTATGCATTACTCATTTGTCATGTGTTGTTATTCATTAATGACAGAACAGTATTTCAAAGTGTTATTAAATACATATCTTAAATAACTGTCAAATAACTTTCTTCAATGCATGATAAAAGATTATTAAAATAATTATTTAAAATGTTCTTTAAAGTAAAACTGTTAATTTGATATTATTACAAACTGCACTTTTAAAAAGTGTACTTAAGGGTGCACAAAAATGAAAACTCTGTATTACTGCCCTCCACAATTTAGACAATTTAGTTCAAACGTTGACCTGGGGAGGGCAGTAATACACTTAGCAGCGTCTACACTGCCGGAATTCTAATAGAGAAGAAGAAGAAGAGAGCTAGTTCAAGATGAGCATTTATGGTTAAAATGTATAAACATTTTTATTTTTATTTTTTTTTTTTTGAAAATGAGCGATGGTTTCTCTAGATAAGACCATTATTTCTCATATGGGATCACATAGAACGCTTTGACGCTGCACTAAAACTGTAATTTTGACCTTCAACTGTCTGGAGGCCATTGAAGTCCAATATATGGAGAAAAATCCTGGAATGTTTTCATCAAAAACCTTTTTGACTGAAGAAAGAAAGACATGAACATCTTGGATGACATGGGGATGAGTAAATTATCAGGAAATTTTAATTTGAAAGTGAACTAATCCTTTAAATGCATGACAGTTTCGCCAATCATTCTTACATATTGGGGTCTTTATCGACCCGGATCTATATCTAACACAGAAGGATCTCTACCTCTCAAGATAATGTAAAACTCCTCTGATTTTAGAGTAACAATTACAGAAGTGAAAAAAAATCATATTTTGTTACCTTTTAGAGCTTGAAAGGGCTCCGTTTGAGCAGATGTTTTATGCCATCATCACTGTCCTCGTCAGAGCTCATTTCCCAGTAAATTCAGCAAATGATAGGCTAGTTTTTTTGTTTGAGGTCATAAATATGCCCCATTTGCGATCTCAAACATATTCTCAGAACTATATAATTTTCAACATCTTCAAAATCAATATTTCGATCGCTAACAGCTTCACCAGATCCATCAGTGACAGTGACACTCATATTTGATTGCGTTCAGTACTTGCTCTGCAGTAAATCGCTGAGCCATTTTATGTTTTGCTTATTCTTTCGTTTTTTGTCTGAATGAGTCGTCACTTCATCATTGTGTATCAGACATTGCCACCTTGTGGAATAAAGGTGAATTGCAATTATTCTGTCATCAAAGATTCAATTATTGTTGTGGAGAAAAAAAAAAATTACGTCCACTGATACACACTTCGGGTCGTTAGTGACCCTATACAAATTTTTTTTTACAAAAAATGAATTCAAAAGTAGGCATTCCTTTATAATTTTATGATTTCTTTTTTCTTGTTATATTCTTTATAATGAATTGATTGAGGAATACCAAGAAGGTTGAAGTCTAACTTTAAAAAATGAATGACGAGGAGGGTAGTGAATGACGTCGGTATGCATTTAAGGGATAACAGGGATGTGCATTAGCTGCACCTCTCGGCCAGAATCTACATATACAGATGATATGTCTAAATTAGTGGTTCTGTTGCAAAGTGGACCAGACATCATGCTGATAGTCAAAAGTCTGGTTTTGTGACCATGAGAGCCGCAGGAAACTCTTAATGGGAGAAATTATTCTTTTTGAGCTCCTGTCCACCCTGAATTCTCAAGGGGCAAAAGCACCAGCCCAAGCTTTCTCCCACCCAGTTAATGTCTATTTAAGACAGGATTGGTAATCGATTGCCCTAAAGAGAGAATAAGCCCTTCCCGATTCACAGACACAAAGAAGGGGCAAGATGCTCTCTGCAGAAAACCGTTAATTCTGGTGCACTTCTGCACCCTCGCTGGAGAGTCATATCTCGCTTTAATTTGACAGGCTGAGGGGTTTTATATGAGTCTCTCTCCGCGTGACACTTTCGAGCATGGGTACCTCTAATCAATATGGGCGATTGTAGTGTTGTTTATGAAGGCTGAAAATGTTTTGTAGGTTAGAGAACATTGCATTTCGTTTCATCTGACAAAAGCAGCAGCTCGGTAGAGTTATTTCTCATCAGAACTTGTCATACTCCACGCGGCCTCATTTAAACCTTCATTTCACACTGCATGCTGAGGTGTCTTACATCTTGCCATTGCAGTCCAAGTCCTGCCCCTTTTCTACTTTCTATTCACCCACAAGCACTGTGCTTGAATACTAACGCCGCAGGCCGGCCTCTTTGATTGACAGGCCGTTCGACCCTGACCACCAGTGATGGGCCTGTATGCACCAGTCCAATTACAGGATCCAGCCCGACCAAAACCCCCAATCCCATGGTTGGCTGCTTTTGTACTGACACACTGAATAACACAACTCCGAGGCGGGAAAGGGTTCTGCTGCGGCACTGCGTTCACCTGAACACATGGAATAAAACCAAGCAGAAACAGCACTTCCTTTGAGTGGGTGTGTCAGACCAGAGGGACGCCTCTACAGACTGCAGATAAATGAGGAATGATGGGAAGTCTTATTGTGCACTGTCCTTGAAACACAATGAAGAATTAACACATCTTTAAATAATACTGGTTTTATGTTGCAACTCATTAAATGCAGTCTCTGTTTTGACAGTAAAAAAAGTAGATGAAGGCAAAGAAAGGCTCATAGGAAAGAAAAACATCTCTTTAACATCTCAAATGTTTCTCCTAGACATACATGAGGTTACTTCAACATCAAATGGAGACTTTTGCTTGAGTCTCCTGCTTCTCACACTTGTCACCTGAGACAAAAACTCTTAACACTCTCACATGTGTCCCCCCACAGCAGGAGACTCCTAGGCAGGTCTGCATTCAAGTAGCCAAACCCCCGTGACTGTCGCATTCGTTTTGGCGCCGCACAGAGGATCAGCTCCACCTCTGGGCGGCGCCGTAAATTCTACTGTCAATCAGCGGATCCTGAGCGGACCCATGTCAGATCCTTGGACGCGCACGTGCCTTTACTTTAATGGTAGTATCAATTTGCGGGTCCCAAACTGACCCGCCGCGGAGGTAAGGTTTTAATCGCGGATGCAGCGCGGGTCCGCGACCCGTCTTCGTTGCAGATCCGTCACGAGCAAGTGGACGCCGATACAGGTCCGTTCCGGAAGCCGCGATACCTCAGCGGCCGATCCGCCACGGAGTCCTTTTGCTGTGTGGGTCTCCTCTTAAAGTTTTAGAAGAGATCTCAACAACATCACACACTGTGCTCAGATTTTTCTCCTTAGATAGAGACTTTGGATTACTCATATTTGTCTTCTCTAAAGATTCAGAAGAGATCTCAACAACATCACACACAGTGCTCATATTTTTCTTCTAAAGATTCTGGATCACTCACATTTGTCCCCTTAAAAGTTTAGAAGAGATCTCAATAACATTGCACATTGTGCTCAGATTTTTCTCCTCGGCTAGAGACTCTGGATCTCTCACACTTGTCTTTTCTGAAGTTTCAAAAAGACTTTTCTCCTTAACTGAAGACTTTGGTGTTTACAACTTAAATGTCAACAAAAGTCAAATGTCTCAATGTGAACTCAAACATTTCTATCATATACTATGTATTAATAATTAACTTAGTCAAGAATTGGGTCATAAGCCATTTAATGTGCCTTTCAGCAAAGAAAGTGCATGGATACCTTTCCCGTAGCAATTTTCCTGATAACGGTACTATTTTAAGAAAGTACTACTTTCTTATTGCATCTAAGAGTAACGTTAACCTAATTTCTGCATAATTTCACTCTTAATATAGGCTTAAACACTGAAATTATGGACTTTTTCCTTTATTGGTGCACAATTTGAAAAGTTGTTGAGATCTCATCTAAACTTTAAGTGGAGACAAATGTGAGAGGTCCAGTGTCTGTGAGGAGAAAAGTCTGAGCACAGTGTGTGATGTTGTTGAGATCTCTTCTAAAACTTTAAAAAAGACCATTGTGAGAGTGTTGAGATTTTGTCTCAGGAGACAAGTATGGGAAGCAGGAGACTCAAGCAAAAGTCTCCATTTGATGTTAATTTAACCTCATTTATGTCTAGCAGAAACATTTGAGATGTTAAAGTTTTTTTTTTTTCTCCCCTTTGGGTAGCTTCTCATTCATGCACAAAAGTTTACAAAGACTTCAGTAGTAACTAGAGAGTTATCATGTTTCTCACTTTAGAATACTGATCCAAATAATTAGTAATTCCTTCTTAAGTATTTGGTAATACTTCAGTCATTACTAGTGTGTTACCATGACCTTCACTTTAGAATTAATTATACATTATGCATCATTCATGTTAATTATGAACATGTATATAGTAGTTCTTAGTAGTTGAACAAATGAAAAAAACAGTAGTTACTGATTAGTTAATAGTGAACTACCACCTTTAACTGAGCACTATTACTTACTAATTCATTCAACAGAGTTCATTGTTAGTTAATAGTAGTTACTAGAGTGTTAATAATGCATTACTCATTTGTTCCTGTGTAGTTATTCATTAATGAAGGATCAGTATTCTAAAGTGTTACCATGTTTAGGCTCCTCCTGAACCTACGTTTGGAACTACATAAAATGACTCCCACTTAATAAGAATCACAAGCTGAAGTGTTGTTAAATACATGAAGACTGTTTTTATAGGCTTTATAGACAGATAGATTGAGAATGACTCTTGAAGGACCAGCACCACATCCTCTTGTACCACTGCTTCAAGAATATATCTTCCAGAATCTGGCAATATTTTTAGTCAATTTACTTTCTTTCTTTCTTTACATCTTGATTTATTTATTTATTTATATTGGTTAGCACAAGATAAAATATTAATAATAATTTACAAATCTTCCTTGTTTGTGTTTTTTAATGAAATAATAATAAAAGATTATGCAAAAAATATATGTATTCTTTCTTCGAAGACTTTTTTCTTCATAATGGTATCAGGACAGTACTTTTTTTCTTTTTAAATGAAACCAAAAAATATCAAAAATTTAGTTTAGAAAAAAGTGCATCATAGAAGGGGTTTATTCAAGTCACTGTATGTATGAGTTGCATTTTAATCCACTTTTGAATAAATTAATAGACAGGACAAAAAATGAACATGTCATTGACCCCTATAAATGTGTTAGTTTAGTTAAACAGATCTTGTTTACCTAATCACCTATTCGTTTTTTTTTTTTTTTTTTTAATAAACCAAGCAAACTGAACTTGACAAAGTGATCACCATATAATTTCATTTTCTGGAAAAGATATATGAAAGAAAATGAAAGGCAAGGAAAATAAATGAAAACAAAAAGGTGTACTTACTCAAAAACATAACTCTATGTGGTTAGTTACATTCTGTGTTCATTTACTATTAATATAGCTGACGCTGTTATGATCATCATAGTATTAAGGCATGCGTAATGCAATCATTTGGTGTGCCAAATAAAATTAAGCAAGATCCCCTGGTAAATGCAAATAAGGTTTCAGGCAGTGAAATTAACATCCAGATGAGAATCACTTGCAGGCAGCAGCAAAAAAAAAAAAAAAGAAAGAAAGAAAAAACCCTTGCTCTAAAACCATGCTGTGCAATATAAAATCCGTTATCTTACAAACAGACTTGTGAAACCACAAAATACCTTATACCATCTTATGACCTGCAATCTCAGTGATGTAACCATTGAAATCTATGGAATCTTTGTGTTTTCTGTGCTGATTTTAGGAGAAAATCTTTGGAACTCAGATTTGGATTTGTGGTCCATGTGCAAACGGGCCAATGCACCTCTTTGAAATCCAGAATAATTCTCAGTCCAGTGCAGATATTCCATTTACTTGAAATCAATCAATTTGCCACAAATTTACAAGGTCAATGGAGCAGCTCCACTGTGCCTATGATGTGTCCAGAATTGACTGCCCACACTGTAAAAAAAATCCCAGTAAAATTTATGGTAAAAAAACGGCAGCTGTGGTTGCCAGAACTTTACCGTAAAAAAATACAGTAGCAATGTAAAAAAAAAAATCTGTTAAATTTACGGTAAAATAACGTATTTCATTAACTGATATAATGTTAATTTACCAACCTAATGAAGTACTAATATCTGTTTTGTACCTTTATAATACACTGACAGTCACCAAACACAGTGGTGATAAGAGTAACACGATGAATCAAAGTTCATCACAAGCAGATTTTCCACAAGCTGAGAAGAACAACACTAACATATAGAAGGCGCACACATTGTCATTCACACACACACACTAAACACCATCATGGTAACATGCATGAAATTTTAAAGATGCAAAAAACATTAATTTAACAACATTAGATGTAACATAAAACCCTAATGTACATAACTGATTAGAAAAAAAAAAATGGGGAAAAATAAGAAGAAACAGAGTTATTTCAACAAAAATATCAAATGTGAAGTGTCACGCAGGGAATTGTGGGAATGTCAATTTACGTTTTTTTCACTGTAAATTTTACAATGAATTGTTATTTTTCACTTCGAAAAACTGAATTTAATGGTATTTTACTGTAAAATTACATTAAATGTACCGTTAGATCTATCACAGTTATTCACCGTATATAGTACGGAAACTTTCTGTAAACCAATTGACAGTTGTTCCCTGTAGCATTTTTACAGTCTTTTACTGTTAAAATCACGGTCATTTTTTACAGTGCATAAGTACAGACAGATGAGTTTAAATCACATACTTCAGAATAGCCTTGCACCAGCCAAACAATTAACACTGAGATACGGTTATACATTCAAACTGTCCATTCAAATTTGCTTATTTGTGAATCGGATTGGAATCTGATCTAAACTGACTGTCCATATTGTGTATCACTACTATTCAGATCTGATTTGAGTGTCCCTTGGTGCTCTTTCGTTTTCAAGAAAATCTGCATTTGTTTCTTTGGCAGTGATGTTGTGATGTTGTCATACACCAAAAACAACAAAATGGAGGGGTTTGCAATACAGATGTTGTCTTATTTACAACATGACAATGTGTAGCCGCTGCGCTGGAATACTATGTCTATGTCTCATTCTTGGGTAAGATACTTGTAGTAGTATCTGCACATCAAACTGTGATGAGAGAAAACATATTAACATAAAACAATTAGACACTTAGCCTTTAGCTCAGATTGTATTCCAGACATAAATCAAAGGCTTGTTAATCCTTCAAAAATGTACCATCTCTTAGGGAACATGTTCCAAATGGCTTTAGGCTTTTATTTATTTCTTTATATACAATTTATTTCCTGAGAAAACCATAATGCAGATGAGGGTGTAATTGACCATAAGGACAGCATGTTTGATTCATTGTGAAACATAAGAGAATTAATGGCTTACAATGCCAATAATTCACTGCAATAATGTTGTACTCAGACAACAAGGAGTCTGGAGGTACACAGATCAATAACAGCTCCTCGGCTGTGGCTAATGGGCTTCCAGGAGCGAGTATGTGAGTACAAGCACATTCCCACATGTAGGCAGTATGATCACTTTGGCTCTGCTTTCTAATCCAACTGAAAATTCTCTTCATCCATTTCAATGTATGACACCTAGTAAAGCTCATTTTCAAAGTGCTGCTCACGTTCACATTTGCCCTCACTCCCTCATCTACCCTGTCCTACAGCTTTCCTATCAAACTAACCAGTGACAGCTCAACAGCCCAAAATAGTATAGCACCCCTGTTCTAACAACATGTTGCACACATTGCTGCATAACCACAGTGGTTTGGAAAAATACATCCCTCCTTCAACCAGTCTTCTTGAAATGATTTTTCCTCTCAGGCAACTGTGATTTCAACAAGTAGTGTGTTCCAGGATCAGCATCCAGGGAGCAACATTCCTATCGACCAGTTGGATTTTAGGGTAAGGCTTAATCCCAAAGTATACTTTGTTTGGGTGCGAACGCTTAGCATATGCATATAGCCGAACACACAAAGTGTACTTCATTTCAAAGTGTGTGCCAAATCTGCCTGCACTATTTCTTAAAAGTTATGATCAATAAAAATGTCTGTGTACTGTTTTAAACTAGAGTTGCGTGTATTTATTAACTGCCTTATACTTGTCAACGCGGGCATGTTGTTGCGGTTTCCAGTATTTTCTTCTTGTTGTTTTATCTCTTAAATTTCTTTTTCAGCTGTGAAATAACAGGCCAGTCTAGGGTTGCCACCTTGTGGACCAACTAAGTGAAAAAAAATCAAGGCGAATATGTGAGAAAAGTCGGGCTGTGCATCTACAGTAAACATGTACTATGCTGATACAAATAAAAATCAGCGTATACTTTGGGGTATGCACTAGGGAATTTGAACTATGCCCAAATGTCATCAGCATAGTACTCATGCAGCCTGAATTTCTAACCGTGCATATTGTGTATGCACTAATTAGTTGGTCCACAAGGTGGCAACACTGGACCAGGCTATTGTACAGTTGAAAAAATAACAGAACAACAAGAGATTGAACAGCATCTGCTGCATCTGAAATCGAATACTTCCCTACTGTACAGTATACAAAAAACAGTGACAGAGTAGTATGAACAAATACATAGTATTAAAAAAAAAACTTGGCAAAAAGAAACCAGTTGACCAATTACTTCCACCGAGATTCTGAAGCATGCATACAATGGGCACTTTACTATCCCATGAGGCCACGGAAGAGGAATTGTGAATGGAGATGAAGCAACGCAACTGACTCTATAGGTCACATGATAGTGACAACATGGCTGATTTAGTACATCTGAATTTCATTCATACTACACACATTCATACTATATAAAACATACTTTTTTAATGGCTGCAAACTAAAGCCCAAAGTATACCTTTTTACACGGACACGAGGAGTGCGCGTGATGCAAATTTCATCATCAGAGTATGTGCACTACTGTATTATAGTAACTTTGTACATGCAGGTCACACATATGCATTTAATTTTTTTGCAGTAAGTAGTTTATACACAAGGTGGCAACAGAGCCCTGAGAGCATTGATTCACAAAGTAGTCGAAGAAAAACTGTATAAACAGAACAGAACGGAACGCATGCAAGCTACAGTGACAATGGAGGCCTTCATAGATGAGAGATTGTGTGAAGAGGTTAGAAAGTACCTCCATTTGTACAACTCTAGCATGAAAGAATGCAAAGATATTTACATGGGTTGTAACTTGAGAGATCAAAACTGCACATGCGTCGAATGGCAGTGTATGCGTACCAATCAAATGAAGTATACTTTGCAAGGGTGTGAGTTCAAATGTGCACATACACTAGCGTAGACATTTACCACTTTATTTACAAATATTATCCATTGCGTGTTCACACAACGTCAGCTCTCACATGAATGCAACATGTATGTGTCGCAATGTATTCATGTACTCATGTTGCAGATCAATATTTTCATAAATAAAGTGTTAAATTATGTTTGCATCTCTTCGTAAAATTAAGGCGAAACCATTGGAGTCACAAGGAGTACTTTAATGATGTCTTTCCTTTCTGGACCTTGAAAATGGTAGTTGTATTCCCACACAGCAAAAGAACTCCGAAAGAGGTATCGTGGCTTCCGGAACGTATCCGCGAACGGAACCGTATTGGCGTCCACTTGCTCACAGTGACGGATCCGCAACGAAGGCGGATCGCGGACCCGCCATGGCTCGTCTCCGCATCCGCGCTTAAAACATTACCTCAAATTGATACAACCGTTACAGTAAAGGCGCGTGCGCGTCCGCGGATCTGACATGGGTCCGCTCAGGATCCGTTGATTGACAGTAGAATTTACGGCGCCGCCCGGAGGCGTACCTGATCCTCTGGGCGGCGCCAAAACGAATGTGACAGTCACGGGGGTTTGGCTACTTGAATTCGGATCCGCCTAGGAGTCTCCTACTGTGTGGGTTGGATCTCTATGGATGGACTCCTCATTAAAAATAACTTTGGTTACAAGGGTGAGTAATTAATGACAGAACTTTTATTTTTTGAGTTAACTGATTGAATGAATTGACGGGTTGCCAGGTTTGCACAACAAAACCCGCCCAATTGCTCCTCAAAACTAGCCCAATCGCATTTCAGGAGGGGTCCCACGTTCCAGGGGGTAAAATCTGCATTTTTGGCAGGGCTCCCCTGGTAAAATTCGCACACCAGGTGCTAAATATCACGTTATTTGTGGTCGATTCAACCTGCGGACATGAAAAACAACCTGTGGTAACAGTGTAAAACTAGCCCAATTACACAGGAAAACTGCGGACTTGGCAACACTGAATGACGGTCCCGTTGTCGCGCAAGATAAATAAGAGAATGACATCTAGTGGAGAAGATTAGTAATACGATTAACGTCAATCAGATATTATGTTCAATGTTTGCGTAAATAAATACGGCAAAAAGATTGATTTGTGGCTTTGAAAATCGATATTGAATCAACCACATAAAAAAACAACATCAACAACAACAACAAAATGATTAATCGAAAATTGATTTTTTATTTTTTTTGCCCAGCCCTAGCTTATGCTGTGTTTGCCTGCAACAGAGTCGAGGTTCTGGCTGTAAGTGGGCTAGCTAGGGTCTATTTTGCCGTACCTATTGTTGTCAATGTGTAAAGATCGATGACAAGCGCCACTTTCCAGCTTCTTCATTAAACTCTCCTGACACTAACTTCTTCCCTCCAGGCATCAACTCAACCCCAGCTGCATGCTCAAGATCCCAGAGTAGTGCAAGGATAACAGAGTGTTTCCACACTACGGCAAATGCCTGCAGCACCGGCAGTGGCATCTTTATCACATCCTCCTGCTTCTCATGATGGCTGATTTGAGGAGAGTTTTCACACATACACCAGCTATATGGCTTACAGCTACTTCTACTATTACAGTGAGTGATCATTACAAGAGAACACATGCTGCATTCCATTCAACTAGGAAAATCAGAATTTCTTGGAAAAAATGCAACAGAATGGCATTTTAAGTCAAACATCGAATATGTTGGAAACATGCAGGATAAACATTCTCTTTTAAACAAGAAAAATGCATTGGTGAGTCGAGTTTTCAATGCGTTCACGGCATGTCGGAATTAAAGTAATTGTGAAATTCTGACATTACAACTTGTAAAATCTGTATTTTCCATTTCCTTTCAGTTTTTACTGTTAAACAACAGGCTGATCTTGTGTTGCCACCTTGTGGACAAACTATTTAGTGCAAAAAATAAATAAATAAAGGTACTTGAGTGAGAAAATGACACATATACTACTGTATGTTGATGATGACATTGCATCTCACGATATATCCTAGTGTACGTGTATCATTTATTTAGCAGGAGCTTTTATCCAAAGCAACATAACAACTGCTACTTCTTGTGTTATTGTTTGTCTATTGATTACTCAAACTGCACATTAATTTTGCTGTTAATTGTGTTACCATAGAAATGCATAATTCTAAATACAGTGGCATGAAAAGCCCTGTGTAGAACGTCCAGGTTGTCATCTAGTAATTATGGTAATTACAACGTGGTGTGAGCGCAGCACTACTCTTTCTTTGTTGATAACTGAACTAACGTTAGCCGTTGTGTTTCCTTTATATGCCATCTTGAGTGTCAGGCAATGGAATCAGGTAGGAATATTAAAAATGAACTAAAATGCACCATGTGGTGAGCTTACTCTTAAATCCAAAAAAGGAAAAATAATAAAATATACTATTAAGTATTTTTTTCATTACAGCAAGTCAGTCATCCAGATGGTCTGAGCTGGTACATAGTCTTTGTCTGCTTCTCGCTCAAGCTTTCTTTAGTGCTCTCTCCAGGAGGAAAAATATGTTGTAGCACTGGTGCTTCATGATCCAATCACAGTGCTTGTCTCGTTATAACTAGCTGTCAATGAGAGCATTTGAGCATGAGGGGACAGCGTGACCATCGCACAGTTCTTGTTTGTTACTGCATTAAAGCTGACTGCTGTGTGGGAATCCTCCAGAGGGCCATTAAAAATCCTGAGGACAGGCTGTATTAGGCATGCCTTTAAGTGCAGCTCTCCTCTTACAAACTTCTTTTGTATCAGGTTGTGTTGTTTTTTAATGTCAAACTTTCATTGCCTATGAATACATATTCCAGCTGGTCAGTTTTGTCTGGTGGTGGTGATAACATCATGCTTTTAGATAACTTTTTTTCCAGTTGTGATGGAGTAAATCAATTGAGGGGTTTCTTTTTATGCACATTCCTGCGGTGACAGTCAATGTATTGCTTGGTCAGATTCCACATACTACAATTACATAACTGTTCTGGCTTGAATATGAATAGGTATTTGATGATTATTTGCCAGAATCAATAATTCTGAACAAAGAAGCTCTACCGAAGTTGATTAAAACAGCTTATACTTCACACAGATATAGTCACTGTTACAAATAAGACATCATTTTACGTTTCCAGTTGAAGCTCATTTGATAGATAAACATGAAAATCAACAAATCTGGTCATAAAAGTTTAATTCCAATGCAAAGCATCTGTATATATGGTACAGGCCTTTGGTTGCACATCTACAGCCTTTTCAAAACCAGATATGCATTGAATCACTGCCATCTATTGGTTGAAGTTTGTAAATACCTCTCATTTAAAAGAAGTTCACTCAAAAATGGTATATTTTTAAGGAATCTTCACAAAGCTCTTTGCTATACACTACCATCAAAGGTTTGGAGTTCAAAGCTGTCAAGCTCCAAAAAGCAATATAAAAGTAGTCTTATGAATTCATACTTCGGCTTTGTGTAAGGAACAGACCGATATTCAAGCTCATTATTAACTGGGAAACTAAATGCTGACAGAATTTTAATCTTGGGGGTGAACTCTTATTACTTGATGCAACAATCCCTATAGACCAGAACTTAAAACGCTGTTTCATGTCATAAAATTATAGACATGAAACCTTAAAGGTGCAATATGTAAGATTTTTGCAGTAAAATATCCAAAAACCACTAGGCCAGTGTTATATATTTTGTTCACTTGAGTACTTACAATATCCCAAATGTTTGCAACTATTTGTAAATCGTGAGAAAATTGCAATTTTAACCAAGGCTCCGGGACGTGTGAGGAGTCGCCTGTCAATTGCGTCTTACCCACGTTACCCTCGGTTTCCGGTTTTATTTTGTAGAAATCATGGAAACACCAAAGACACTTTAATATGTTACATGTTTTAGTAGACTATGGAACAACTGTTTTGATATATTTATAGACAGAAAACTAATTATTGTTATATAGCTCAACACGTTTAGTCTTATTGTTTAAATCTAATTTTCTTGATTTTTTGCGAGTCTCACGCTTTACCACGCCTCAGAGAAAAACACTATTTTGTGAAGTAGCTAACATAGCATAATCAGATGCAGCGTTATTTTTAGTAACAGTAATACAGCATTTTCTCCATCATACAATAAATTTTAAAATTAATTTCATGCCATTTATCAACACAAGCCATCCAGCATTTAATATGATATTCTAAAATGGATCTATCTTACTACAGTGTGTAACAGTGTCTCACAGCAGCTGGCGAGTGAACGTACAGAGTAACGTTATAACATAATTTTCAACACTCTCAAATGTGTCTAATATGATAAACAGAGCTGTGTTACCTCATACTCATGACCGGAATAGCGGAAGCGGCGCCGGCGACTGTGTCATAATAAAAGTCCTGCTGCTCGTGAGGCGTGTGTTGATCAATCGCTCCAGCTCCTCGTTCAGCTCCACAACACTCGCTCCTGCTCTGCTTCATACTACAGTAATGCTAATAATCACATCCATGAACATGATTTCTGCCCGAGTCCAATCCCAGTTCTTTTGCACCGTCTGTTGAGGTGAAGACCACATGTCCCAAGATTCCACGCTTAAACTTGGTGTCATCAAACTACGCCTTTGTTTTGAATAGACCACTAGTGACCTCTAGCGGACAGAAAATATTACATATTGCACCTTTAACAATATGAACAGTACTTTTTTGGTAGCAGTCAAATGCAGTGACGGATACCATCCCTCATTATAATAAGTTTCTGCTTCAAAAGGTGACATTTCAGCAGGTATAAATGAGTTCACAAGATTTTGGCCCCAAGGACACACATACTGTAGAGGACACAGCATGTAATTGAATCCAGCGCCCGTCCTTTTGATGGCCGTCCACTCAGTGCCACTGCAATGATCAGAGGGAAAAACACCTATAAATCACTGCTCGTCCACCACAGGCCTGCCATTTCCACAAGCCTGACAGAATATAAATCATGTTTACAAAAATGGAGTCTTTACAGAAAGCTGCTCCAAAACATAATTACAGCTTGTAAAATTTGGCACTGTTTTCACACAAAGCAAAGGTTGGACAGAAAGAAAAGTAATTTGTGAATTTGGAAAATGTGTAGCAGTCTCACCTGGCTTTAGGCACTCTCATAAAGGCACTTTTATGAGAATGACCTCTGGTGACATTATCAGGCCTTCATGAGACTCTTAAATGTCATTAGGTTTAAAGAGATTCTTCATAGGCATCTATGGTTCCATGAAGAACCTATAGCATATTACTGACTTGATGTGTGAACATTATGGGAAGCACGCTAGCCAAGTGGGATTTAAAGGTGCCTTAGAATGTCTTTTTAAAGATGTAATATAAGTCTAAGGTGTCCCCTGAATGTGTCTGTGAAGTTTCAGCTCAAAATACCCCATAGATTTTTTTAAATTAATTTTTTAAACTGCCTATTTTGGGGCATCATTAAATATGAGCCGATTTAGGCTGCAGCCCCTTTAAATGCTCACGCTCCCCACCCCCCTCGAACTCTCGACTATAATACAGTGCATTTACAAAGTTCACACAGCTAATATAACCCTCAAAATTGTTCTTTACAAAGTGTTCGTCATGCAGCATGTCTAATCGGGTAAGTATGGTATTTATTTGAATGTTTACATTTGATTCTGAATGAGTTTGATAGTATGCTCCGTGGCTAAAGCTAACATTACACACTGTTTGAGAGATTTATAAAGAATGAAGTTGTTTATGAATTATACAGACTGCAAGTGTTTAAAAATGAAAATAACGACAGTCTTGTCTCCGTGAATACAGTAAGAAACGATGGTAACTTTAACCACATTTAACAGTACATTAGCAACATGCTAACAAAACATTTAGAAAGACAATTTACAAAAAATATCATGTTATCATGGATCATGTCAGTTATTATTGCTCCATCTGCCATTTTTCACTATTGTTCTTGCTTGCTTACCTAGTCTGTTGATTCAGCTGTGCACAGATCCAGATGTTAATACTTGTCTAATGCCTTGAACATGGGCTGGCATATGTAAATATTGGGGGAGTACATATTAATGATCCTGACTGTTATTTAACAGTCTGTGTTATGTTGAGATTCGCCTGTTCTTCAGAGGTCTTTTAAACAAATGAGATTTACATAAGAAGTAGGAAACAATGGAGTTTGAGACTCACTGTATGTCATTTCCATGTACTGAACTCTTGTTATTCAACTATGCCGAGGTAAATCCAATTTTCAATTCAATGGCACCTTTAAACTTTGTCGGCTGAAGACCCAAGTTTGAAAAATGTACTAAGCACAATGATCTCTCACCTTTCCTGATTTCTAACACATACTCATTTCATTCGATGTGGTCTTGATTAGATCGAAAGATCTGAAAAAAGTCCATAGATTCACCCGGCCATAGACCCTCCCTCAAAGAAGGACAGAAGTGGTTGAAAGTAGACAAAAGAGATGTACTAAAACAACAGATGTAAATGAGAATGTCTCTCCCACTTGTGATCCGATCGACCGAAACCCATCTTAATACACTACACAAAATGTCCATCTGATCATTCTGATTGGCTGTTCAGCTACTGCCACCTGCTGGTACAGAAATGCATTTCATCTTAAGCAGGCGCAGAACGGACGTGCTACTTGGCCGTCGGCTGTCAATTTGGTGTGTCAGGCCAACTTTGGACCCAGACGCTGCCAACATGAGCCAACCCCGCAGTCTGCTTTCGTCGCCACTAGTTCATCGGCTTGCTGTGTTCCTGCCTTAAAGGGTTAGTTCACCCAAAAATGAAAATTCTGTCATTAATTGCTTACCCTCATAACGTTCCACACCCTTAAGACCTTCATTAATATTTGGAACACAAATTAAGATATTTTAATTGAAATCCGATGGCTCAGTGAGGTCTGCATAGCCAGCAATGACATTTCCTCTCTCAAGATCCATGAATGTACTAAAAACATATTTAAATCAGTTCATGAGAGTACAGTGGATCAATATTAATATTATAAAGCGACCACAAAAACAAAATAACGACTCATTGCATGAAAAGTGGGATTTTTGTCCCCGTAAACGCCTGGAAATCTCCCTAATTTTCAAGAATTAATGACAATTTAGAGCCTGTGAACATTGCGTTCGTCTGTGCCACATCCCAGACGGAAACGAACCATGATGTATGTGGAGCTCGCAGAGGCGCTAACTGCTCTAATTAGCATATGAATAGCAGCACCCGCGCCTTGCCAGAGAATGGCTTGAATTTCCTCACTCAGTATTGGTTGAAACTACTACATTTAAACAAGACTAATCACTCGTGATTGGTTGGCAGATCTGTTACTATTGGTCACCCTGGGTCATTATAAATTTAAACCCCAAAATTATGATAATTATATATATATATATATATATATATATATATATATATATATATATATATATATATATATATATATATATATATATATATATATATATATATATATAAAACATATAATTATTTAATTTTATATATTCATATGATATGCTTTTATGTTGTTATTATCCTATGGACTACACTATTATTACCATCAAGGATATGAATTTATTGAGGAAAGGAAAATTTGCCAGGGACATGCTGTTTATTCAAAGAAAGAGCTTTATTAGCACAAACACAAACACACAACCATGTACAAAATGTAGGAGATCTGCCCACACAACAAATGGGAAGCTCACAAGAAGCCCAAAATCCTACAGCACCATGAAGTCTCTGTTTTCCACTTCGGAGCTGTAGGTAACTAGCGGCATTCTGTCTGAATTCAGTCCATTTTGCAGACGTCTGTGGTGCGTTGCCCTGTACTTTGGAATCGCCTCTAATCTCGACTGCAGCGTGGCACAGAGCTCCAGCTTCCGCCTGCGATGCAAGATCTGGATGTTTGTACCTGAAGCTCCTGCGTACTGTCTCGTAACATGTCTTACAGGCAGCTGGAAAACAATTAAATGAGAGTGATATGAATAAAAAACAATGTGTAAAAGAACTTAATAAAAACAATAAAGGAGAAAATAGTAAAAGTTACTTACACACAATGTCATCATTATCAGCATCATGTAAATCTGGACCTGCAGACACAGCTCTGAGCAAATATGAGGTCACGGCCTCGATATGAAGCGAGGTTAGTCTGTGAAAACAAAATGTACGGTTAAGATCGGTATCTATTAACGGATCTATTTCCTTATACAGGAGAATGAAAGCATATTCTTTGAATCTTACCCTTGCTCCGGTTCGTAGCGCCTACAATTTGTCTCCGAGTTGTGAAGACGGCGTAGGCCTACTGCTTCCTGTAAATAGGTTGTTTGCACATGACGTCACAGCAGCAGCGCGAATGAGTCTGGAGGGCAGGGAGTGATGTTTCTATATAGGAATCCTATCAAAAACTCAAAATTTGCATGTTTTGCGTTGTTTATGGTTGCTCAAATCGATAAAATTGAGAACCCAGAAGGTGTTTATATCGTTTACATAACTTATACAGTTTTTTATAACTTATTTCGTTTTTTTTTTTTTTTTTTTTTTAAATTTGTCGCCTTTTATAGCGTTTTGCGTCTGCTGATACTTAACGTAAATGAATATGTATACCTGCTTACCCTTTTGACTTGGTTAAATATTCACATTCTTCATGCTATCGTTTGCAGGGAGGAGAAGATATTTTATCCTATTTAACTATGTTTTCACTTCAGTTTTGTAGTATTCTGTTCACAATGTTGATCTGGTTACCATGAGAACAGTGTCACGCGCTGCTGCTTCAGCCATCGTGTGGTAGAAAATATCCAAATAAAATAAATGTGTTCAACAAGCTGACAGAAGTCGATCAATTTATTTGTTGGAAGCGTAACTAGTTTTATTGTTTTTGTAAATATTCACTTTCCCATATGACCACGGAGGAAAGTCACGTTCAGACACGCTGTATTTTTGTATTTATTTCAACAAATGACAACCAAAATCAAACCCATAGAAGCTCGTGAACGGTTTTGAAGTGGCTGTGTGCAAGTTATAATCATTCACAAGCCGAGTGATCATACTCTAAAACATGTTAATTATTACACAAAAACCAAATACAAAAAACTAAGCAAAATATGTGATTATTCTGAGTGAAAGGCAGTGGGTTTATTTAGTGACATTATTACATTTGCTAGTCGTCTTCCCTCGCCCTCTCATGGCGAAAATGTATTACCGTCCTTTCCACGAACGATATCGTGAGTTCCTATTAAAATTCCCGATTCAGCATAAATGACCTACAATGGCGACATTTTCCACAATCACGACAGAAAATCAAAATACTGCTCTAACTTCACTAGTAGAAAGGCAGCGCGATATAAACAAACACAGACTAGAACTGAACACGGCGTGACGGCATGCAGCTTCACATCCTCTATATCTGTCTCCTCGAGGGCAATCAAGTCTTTAAATCCAGTGGAAAAGTCACTCCTCTTCATAATAGAAGGATCGCGTCCAACATATGTAGTGCTTTTCTGTTTAAACCTTTCTAAACCAGCAAAGGAAGGACTTTTCCCCATCTCTTCCATTCTAATTTTCACTGCTTGCCCTCCACCGGAATTTCGCGCGTCACCAGAACCACGTGATTGCAAACAACCTATTATAAGACCAAAAAAAAAAAAAAAACACTTTTATAAAGCAACTTACAATTGTTCTTTTACAAGGCTACTTTTAGCTTGTGCTACTTAAAAAAGCTTTGCTTTTAGGCTACTTTTAGCTTAGATAGCAGTCTTACCGCAATCTTAGGATTGTGCACCAGTCTTCTCTTCTTAGAGTTAGTATCTTCCACACAGTTTTTCGACTTCAAAGCAGCCAACCTATCTTCTATGGACAGCAACCTGGAGTTTACTAAAGTGAACTGCTCATTTACATCGGCAACAAACTGAGTAAGAGAGAGCCCACTGATAGCATTCAGCAGTTTCTTCTCGCCGGTCTGCGGACTGGCTGAAAGGGGTTGATAACTTCTGGACTGATCACTTCTATGCCCCTCCCCATCTTGTATGTGAGGATAGGCTTCACTCTGCTCCTTAGCAAGGCTTTCCTCCTCTTCAGTCACATCCTATGGAAATGTAAAGTACACATTTAAAACTCATCTCCTCAAACGGCCGTACTTAGCGCATGAATATGTCCATTTGAGATTGAAAAGACCATCATTAATATGGCCATCGGAGCATGAAAAGATTTTAAAACTGTAGTTTGAAAAGATCATGTGCATCTCAAACAGCTAGCTTTAGTGCAACAAACCTGTTAAAAGTATTATGTGGGAACTTCATTCAGGGGATTTTTGGAATTGTTTGTAATTCAATTGTTTATTCAGAGGTGTAAAGTATTTGAGCAAATGTAATATTAGGATATTGGTATATCTGACTGAGAATGTAAAACAATAATGTTGGTGAAACATGTTGGGTTTTCCCGTTTGAGCTCTGGATTAGCATGTATGGAACTTTATACTTGCATATTCAAAAGTAATTTCATGCTTACCATATTACAGGAGATGTCTTCATCATCTTGCACTGACTCTGAATCGCTGGAGTCCAGGAAAAGATGAATGCGTTGGTCATCTGCTGTTTCGTCTGGAAAACAACCCATGCAGAAGATACAGTTATGCATTATAATGCGATATACGTATTGAATTATTGTTATTACAATAACCACAACAGTGAAAAGCAACCACATTTTAACAAGACAATTTAAATGGTAAACCAGGTACAGTTACGATATCTGTAGCCCACAGCTGTACAGGTATAACAGTTAAATTGTGGTGCTCACCGTTGTCTGAACTGTCAGGCGCTGGGTGCATTTCTTCAGATTCTTCCATCACTTCTTTTTTTGGGTCCTCGTGCCTATCACATCAATCTCTCAAACTCCAGCCAAGTTATCTTCGAGGTCTTTACACATAGACGGTACATATCCCATCGGTTGGGTCATGACTGGATAGCAGCAGGCGCTGTAGTATTTTATCTGACCTAACGTTAGTCCTTTTGGGTTTTTTCTCCCAAACTCCATTTTTGAAATAGCGCTTTCTGTGGTCAAAATACTGTGTATGACAGAGTTCAGTGTCGCAATGTTCACAGAGGCGCCGAGGTCCTTTCTTCAGTCTTGGGACGTCCATCTTTCAGCTGACGGCACACTGTATTCACATCACAGCTTTATAGGCACACCGTGCTTGTTTACATGCGAGCTCGTCTCGCGAGTTCTTCCGTATAACAATGACTTCACATGTGATTGGAGGAGCCCGACGAGCCTTCTAGCCCTCGTCCAATCACGTGCGAGGTTATGGGCATGACGACTCATACAGCAGTACTTGCAAGACGAACATATAAACAGACATGTTTTTACTCCTGGAGCCTGTTTCAGAAAGGAGGTTAAGTGAAAACTCTGAGTATGTTAACCCTGAAATGAGGGAAACTCTGGGTTTTCAGTTTCAGAATGGGAGGTCTGTCAAACCCGAGAAAGCAGGGTAAGTCAAGCCCGTTTCTGAAAGAGAGGTAACTTCTACTGAGAGTCAGTTACCATACTAACTTACTCTGTGAACCTAACCTGGTCGGGAGCAGGTTTTCTTTGGTAAACCCAGAGTTTCCTTCGGTCTCCTCCCCCTTTTTAAAGTGCAAGTGATGTTTAAATAGTTAACTCATTCATTCACACAAAAATGAGTATT
This sequence comes from Chanodichthys erythropterus, assembly GCF_024489055.1. Taxonomy (NCBI): domain Eukaryota; kingdom Metazoa; phylum Chordata; class Actinopteri; order Cypriniformes; family Xenocyprididae; genus Chanodichthys; species Chanodichthys erythropterus. The sequence continues at coordinate 36,525,093 of NC_090237.1, forward strand.
TTTCAAGTACAATTTCAAGTACAAATATCTAAAAATTCCTAAATCAAGATGGATTTTCTATATAAGAAAATGATATAAGATATTTAGTCTTGTTTCCTGGGGGATCTAAATTAAGTGCATTTTACTTAAGTTAAATTATCAATATCTGCCAGTGTGGTAATAAAAATAATCTTAATGCAAATGGAAAGTGTTGGAGTGTCTACCCAGGTGAAAAAAAAAAGTGCAGTAAAATACACTTTATTTTAGTACACAGCACACTTAATGTATTGAAAGTGCTCTATTTCCATGCACTTATTTTGTACTTAATATACTAAAAGCTATACTTCAGTACTTAAGATAATCTTAAGATCATGTGTACTCAACTGTGCTATTTGAGACACCATGAATTTGAACTAAAATGTTCTTTTAACATACTATCTCTGTATTAAAAAAATGCATCTAGTTACCACTTGTAGTACACTTGAACCCATCTTTCATACACCTTTAAATGTACTCATCAGACATAGGAAATAGACTTATGAATTATTTAAAATATAAGAATAATATATGATAAATATATACAAAATGTATTCGTAATGTTGTAGGCAATTTATTATAAATACATTTTGTATATATTCATTATATATCAATATTATATTTGAAATACATCATAAGTCTATTTTAAAAGTGTATGATAGATGGGTTCAAGTGTACTACAAGGGGTAACTACATTTTTTTATATACAGAGATAGTATGTTAAAAGCACATTTTAGTTCAAATTCATGGTGTCCCAAAATAGCACAGTTGAGTACACTTAGATGTTCTTAAGATTACCTTAAGAAGTACTAAAGTACAGCTTTTAGTATATTTAGTACAAAATAAGTGCATAGAGCACTTTAAGTACATTATGGAAGTGTACTAAAATAAAGTGTATTTTACTGCACTTTTTTTTCACCTGGGTAGACACTCCGACACTTTCCGTTTGCATTAAGATTATTTTTATTACCACACTTGCAGATATTGATAATTTTACTTAAGTAAAATGCACTTAATTTAGATCCCCCAGGAAACAAGACTAAATATCTTATATCATTTTCTTATATAGAAAATCCATATTGATTTAAGGATTTTTAGATATCTGTACTTGAAATAGGATGAAAAATACTAATTTTTGCAGTGTTAATGAATGAGTTAATTATTTAAACATCACTTGCACTTTAAAAAGGGGGAGGAGACCGAAGGAAACTCTGGGTTTACAGAAGAAAACCTGCTCCCGCAGGTTAGGTTCACAGAGTAAGTTAGTATGGTAACTGACTTTAAGTATAAGTGCTTTCTCGGGTTTGACATACCTGCCATTCTGAAACTGAAAACCCAGAGTTTCCCTCATTTCAGGGTTAACATACTCAGAGTTTTCACTTAACCTCCTTTCTGAAACGGGCCCCTGTACTCAGACCTTTTCCTCCATTTCCTGTGTTTTTGCTGCTTTGCTGTTTCGTGATCTACAATGGCTGGACGGCGTCTCCCCCTCAACTCCTCTGCATGGACGCGATCAACCCATAGACTGTAAAAAAAAAAAAAAAACATGTTATTGTGCAAGTTTCCTGGCTTCATAGCCATCCAGACAGACATTTTTATGGAAAGCCAATAGAAGTTTGGAGCTTGCAGGGAACAGACATGTCATACCCAGCATCATTTCTGCTGGGAGATGTGTGGTTAATACATCCACTGTGCATTTAAGCAAGACCAAAGAATAGGTCACTGTAGTCATGCCACTATGCACAGTGGTTGAGCTCTAGGAGACTGTGATGTTGTTTGCATGGAATGCACATTTTACCTTTGTGGCAAAGCCTGATTAAAACTAATTGTTTAAATAAATTGATTTGTGCATCTTTTTTACATAACACTGGCCATTGCTAATGACACACAATAAATAATCTAGCATACTTTCATTAAATATATAAATTCAAGCTAAAATTTAAGATTTTATAATTAGGCTATACTGAGACTGATTTATTTATAGATTTTCTTAGAATGAAGTTAATACCTTCATGGTGGTCATGGGGGGACAACTGCCAAGCAAGGCCCACGTCAATTTCTGACAATTCACGGCAGTTTTCGGTGTTGCCTGCAAATTGCCGTGTGCAGTCGTAAACCTGAACTTCCACGACAATCTACAGTTAGTGATGAAAATCCCACTTTTCATGCAGTGACTTGTATAGTGATGGCCAATTTCAAAACACTGCTTCAGGAAGCTTCAGAGCATAATGAATCAGCGTGTCGAATCAGCTGTTCAGAGTGCCAAAGTCATGTGATTTCAGCGGTTTGACACGCGATCTGAATCATGATTCGATACGCTGATTTGTAACGCTTCCGAAGCTTCCTGAAGCAGTGTTTTGAAATCGGCCATCACTAGTCGTTATTTTGTTTTTGACGCACCAAAATATTCTTGTGGCTTTATAATATTAATATTGAACCACTGTACTCACATGAACCGATTTAAATATGTTTTTAGTACATTAATGGATCTTGAGAGAGGAACTGACATTGCTGGCTATGGAGGCATCACTGAGTCATCGGATTTCAACAAAAATATCTTCATTTGCATTCCGAAGATGAATGAAGGTCTTACGGGTGTAGAATGACATGAAGGTGAGTAATAAATTACATTATTTTCATTTTTGGGTGAACTAACCCTTTAAGGGATGTGCTGGACCAACAAATATGATCCTGGAGGCCTTGCAATTCCCACCTCGTAATTTGTCTTGGTGCTTGAAACCACAGGACACGTTCAGAGGTCTTGTGGAGTCCACCTGATGTTAAGATTCGTTTTGTTTGATTGGATCAGAAGTGGATGAGGCAGGCTTATACCCATTTACACTTGGTATTTTAATCTGTCCCTTTGTCCACTTTCAACCACTTCTGGAGGGTTTATGGGTGGGTAAATGTATGAGCTTTTTCTGATATTTAGTTCTAATGGACAAAATAAGCTCAGGCAATTTACATGATGGAAAAACATATGAAGAGCATCAGCTTTCGCTTCTGCTCTGATAGCCACAAGACCGGCTGAATGCGGTGAGTGTGTGTGTAGAAATCAGGAATGCTAAGAGAACATTGTGCTTGGTACGTTTATCATCTTCAAGACAAAGTTTAAATCCCGTCTGGCTAGCGCACTTCCCATAATGTTTACGAATTATGTCAGTAAGAACGTATTCGAGTGTTTGCACTATGAAAGCAATCCAGTCTGATGCATTTTCGACTACCTCTGGAAGTGTTTGAAAGTGGGCAAGCTCAAAACATTTTAGACCCCTTTTACACTTGTATTTAGCATCGTCCACTTGTGATCCGACAAAATGCATCTTAATACCAGGTGTAAACAGGGCCACTGCTGTATTGCTCAATTCTTCTTTTGGAAATGTGAAGAACTGCAACTCCTGGTCTTCATTATTCATATTGGTCACTCTACTGGGTCAAGCACTGTTTCCTGACAAAACCCATGAAGAAAATCTGTTTGTTCAACCATGAACAACATTTTTTTGACAGTGCACCTTGATATTCTTTGAGGCACCTTGGGCTACCATGTTAATAGAAAAAGCATGGTATATGAATATGGTAAGCATTCAGTACCATAGTTACCATCTGATACCATCACTGTCTCATGGTACCACAACAGTATTTTTTCAGGAAGGTAAATTGATGAAAAATTGCAGAAAACTTTTAATAACATTACAAGCAGACATTTAAAAAAAGAGTAATGTTTACAATGAAGTAGTAAATCATAAATGTGTTTCAACTAAAGCTACCATTATATGTTAAAGTGCAGTTAAATTGTTCAGTAAAAGCTTCCAGCAGTTTTGGTACGGCCTCTTCAGTTGAGACATCCCGTCCCAGCTCTCGGCTCAATGAGGTCACACCTTTTCCCACAATCCCACACGGCACAATGTTGTCAAACCAACTCATGTCTGTGTTGCAGTTAAGAGCCAAACCATGAGAGGTGATGTATCTTCCACAATGGATTCCTGCAGAACAAGACAATTACCAATAAAATTCTTGATCACATTCTTCTCTTGAACTTTATTTGTACAAAAAGTGCAGTGGGGTCCTGATTTTCTTTCTTGTTTAAAGCTGTGTGTGAATATATTGTTTGAACATTTTATACAAAGAAATTTTATGACAAAACCAAATGACAAAAACATTTAATCTGCACTATTTTTAACAAGGAACATTATCGTGAAAGCGCAATTCCAAAAAGGTGCTGATGTGAGTGAAAAGTTCTGCACATGATCTACTGACGACGTGCAAATTAAAGAACACAGATGCAGCCGGATTTTTCCATAATGACCAACGCAATCTACCAGCGCAAATTAGCGTCTGGCTTAAAGGTGCTCTATGTAAGAATGACAGCTAGTGGTTGAAATGGGTACTGCAGTCCAAATTCAAAATATTGTTTGCCCCGCCCCCTCCTCCTCAGACTTGATGCTCTCACGGGTTGCCAGTTTGAGGACACGCAACAGGAGCGAACTCAATTGACATTGGAAGGCGAGGAGACTTACACACTGTAAGATAATTAGTTGATTTATTGATTTATGATGAGTTGATATCAAGTTTTTTATATGCTGAGGCTTTTTAGGTTGGGTAGAATCTGCGATCTCTGACCCAGTTTGTTCGCTGGCTTCCATGGCTAGAATTCGCTGCATGTATTTTACGTCAACTGGCAACCCGGGGTGGTGAAATACTATTGGGTAAATTGACAATGTGTGATCTTGCACAGACCTAAACAAAAACAAATTCTGACAAAAAAACGCAAATTTCAAAGTAAAATAACAGGCTGTAGCAATGGTTTTCAGAGAAACGAGTATGTGAACTGAGCATGTTTAATAAATAACTGCAAACATATTTTGGTATTTTCATGCTTTAGTACAGTCAAAAACTTACATAGAGCACCTTTAAGACGTGCTTGTTTTGGGCGGTAAATAATGGCGCAAATACCAGTAAATTGACTAGCGCAAACCTTAGTAAATCACCTTTAATTTAAATACTTTCCTCTAGTGTTCTCAAAAGTACCGACTTCGGTACTGAAATTTTAAAAAGGTGATGCTTTGAGCAGATTCGTAAACACCACTGATTGGCCATTGAGTTCACACGCTCATCGGATATGTCTGTAATTGGCTACAATGATCAACGCTTCAAAAACATGTTGTAAATAGTCATCAATGACGCTCTTCACCGAGCACTTACACAGATACACACGGGAGTGTTTAGAAGCAGGCGTCTATCAGCGGACCGGTCCCGCTCTCAAAATCAAACACTCATGATCATTGAAGCCAATCACAGACATATCCAATAAGCGCATGAACACAGTGGCCAATCAGATGTGTTTACGAATCCGCTCAACAGCGCTCAAACAAAGCGTCACATTTTTTAAATTTCGGTACCGACTTGGTATCGCGGTCAGTACTTTTGATAACACTACTTTCCTCCCATAAATTTTGCATCTGAAAGAGAAACTCCTAATGCATATGCAGTGAGGTCAGCCAAAAATAACCCTGTCCACACCTAATTTCAGTGCCAATTTATCACTGAGTGTCTTTAGTAAATCCCAACAGTAGTTTTTTAGGGTTTGTACTGACAGAAGCTGATAGTAAATCTGGCCCAAAATGTAAACAAATTGTGACATTGAAAATGCTCTTGGGAACTTTCTATACACTATTGGTCACAAAGTTTGGGGTCAAGTAAAATTTTAAGAAATTAATTAATATTTTGCAAAGATGCATTAAATTGATCAAAAGTCATTGTAAAGACTTTTACATCATTGCAAACAAATTATTTTAACTCTATGTGCACCTTAAAATTCTATTCAAAGTATACTGAAAAAAAAACAACAACATATGGTTTCCAGAAAAATATTAAGCAGCACAACTGATCATAATAAGAAATGTTTTTTGAGAACCAAATAAGCATATTAGAGTGATTACTGAAGGATCATTTTAAAATGTATTAAAAAAATAAATAAATACATAAAAATTTGTTTATATTGTAATACTATTTCACAATATTATTGTTTTTTCTGTATTTATTATAGCATAAGAGACTTCGTTAAAAAACATTCACAATAGTAATGTTTCCAAACTTTTGACTGTTAGTGTATTCGTCTTTCCAGTTTTGACGACTTTACTATTATTATAAAATGTGCAAATTAATAATAATGAATAAAGAGCAGGGGTGTCCAAACTTTTGACCAGTAATCAGTATTTATAAAGGAAATGTAAACCTAAAAATGTACTTACCAATTGCACAGATTTTGTAGTTGCCCACCCAGACACCTGTATCTGGAGAAGTGGAGGCGTTGATCCCAAATTTGCTGCACATCTTGATCACAGTCCTTTCCAGTTCACACACATACCATCTCACACTCTTCTTAAAGCAGCCCAGGTTGAGGACAGGATAACACACTAACTGACCAGGTCCATGAAACGTTATTAGACCTCCTCGGTTGGTACGGAAGAAGTCTGCGCCCAGCTCTTTCAGTCTTCGCTCCTCCTCAGGAGGGTAAGGAGCCTGTCTGATGCCAACGGTGTACACAGGCTCATGTTCACACAGTAATAAAGTGTTTGGGCTGATGCTGGACCAATCCAGATGTTGCTTTATGTGCTGCTGCTGTATCTTCAAGGCACTGCCGTAGGAAATCCTCCCTAAATGCAGCACCTTGACAGCAGCCTTACCCACTGACATTGTGTTTTCGGATGAGCTTTTGAAGCATCAACTATAGATGGAAAATAAAGTCACAATTAGTTCCATATTTTGCCCATAAAACATCATTCAAAGGAGGTTGGCATGACATTGTGAAGCAATGAAAGCAGTTAATATATTAATTATAATGCTGTTTTATGGAATCATGTTGTGTACATTACGTGCAGATTACAATAAACATTTTCATTTCATGTATGCTATTTATCAACTACCCATATTTTCTGCAATTAATCTGATATATTTTAGGAAAAATCCAACACTAACTGTAATGTCCTCATTTCAAACCAGCTTTAGCACAGGATGCACCGAATACAAGGATTATAAGCGCAAGTTCCAACATAAAGTGATGTTTAACACTCACAGAGCTCGATGTGTCTGTTAAAGGACAGTCATTCTTACTATACGCTGCTGCAATGCTGCCAGTGCGGACTTAACTTACTCTGCTTTAACTCCACAGGGTGAATGCGGAGGCGAGATGCATCACTGCCATCTACTGGTTTGGTGCACTACATACTAAACTTAAACTTTACATCAAGAAAAAGCATCGTTAACAAAAAAAAAAAAAAAAAAAAAAATATATATATATATATATATATATATATATATATATATATATATATATATATATATATATATATATATATATATATATATATATATATATATATATATATATATATATATATATATATATATATATATATATATATAAAAACAGCAATTGGTGATTCTCTGACACTGCAAAAGCATCCTGAGTTAGGCTACAGTTTCATACCCCTTGAAGAATATACAATTTTAACAAAATAAGAATTGCATGTTATTTGTATTTAATACTGTCCTGAATAAGCTTATTTCACATAACAGATGTTTACATACACTCCACAAGACAAAATGACTGAATTTATAAAAATGAAACTGTAGGCTAACTAACTGTAGCCTAACTTAGGATGCTTTTGCAGTGTGAGTCAGAGAATCACCAGTTGCTGTTTACATTAATTTCCCAGTTTATATTAATGTTTAAATGAAATAAATGGTATTAAAAATAATCACTTTGGTAATCTAAAATACTTTTTGGATGTAACTGTAATTTGATTACCACCCATTTAAAATGTAACTTTAATGAAATGCAATTAAAAAACTCCCCAACCCTGAATACTTGGTAGGGTACTGAAAGTATACACTTAACTTAATCTTAATATATATATATATATATATATATATATATATATATATATATATATATATATATATATATATATATATATATATATATATATATATTAAGATTAAGTGAAGTGTCCAGATACTGTGTGACCAGTGTATAAAAAATAAAAAAATTTAAAAAATAAGAATTTGTCTTTCCACCGCTGCACGTGACGTCACGACAGGGCGGGGCTTGTGTTCAAACCCAGACGCAGGCTCATACCAATGAAAATGGCGGCGGTGGGGTCCGCCAAATCCACTGGACTGGGGCAGAGAAGCAAAAGCAGGCCTGGCGCTCACACCGCTCCTCTGTCTCTGGAGGAGGCCCGGTGCCCAGTGTGCTCAGAGATCCTCCTGGAGCCCGTGACGATGCCGTGTGGACACTCGGTGTGCCTGCACTGCTTCCAGCGGACGGTGAAGCTGATCAGCCTGTGCTGTCCGCTGTGCCGGCTGCGAGTGTCCAGCTGGGCCCGTAAACAGTCCCGGGAGAAGAGCCTGGTCAACACCGAGCTCTGGGAGCTGGTCCGGCTCAGTCACCCGGAGAGATGCAGGCGGAGGATGGAGCAGAGGGATGGAGAGATCGCGGACGGAGGTTCGTGCGACTTGACATATTACATAATCATGAGTTTGAAATAATTATTTACGCTTCGGGAAATCGCGGCTTGACATAACAGACAGTTTCAGTGATTTCAGTTCAGATGACCGTTTCACCAATAACCCAATAATAATACAATATTTTTTTTTATTATTATTGAGTTTTACCATCGCAAACGATATGAAGCCAGTAAATTTGACCAGTGAAACTGGAAGGATAACCGTGTTTTGTTGGGGGGCGTTCACACAGGACTGTTTTTCTCGGTCGGTCCGTGTCGCGTCGCGTCTGGCGCGTCGCGTTTTGAACGTGATTAAACACAACAAAAGTTTTTAGTGGCTAATTTGATCAAATACGTTCAACATAAGTTTTTTTGGAGTATATATATATATATATATATATATATGTGTTTTGGTGCTGGTTATTTTTGCCAAATTTTTCAGAGTTCTTAAGTTTTCGGACGTCATGGGAGCAGATAAGAGTAGAAAAGGGACAAAATGATAATACCTGACTTTATAAAGTATTGAAAACACCTGAATTTAGACTTTATAAAGTGTTGAAATTAATTTAATTTATAATAATAATAATAATAATAATAATAATAATAATCAATAATAATAATAATCAATTTTTTTTTTAGTTCTAGCTATGTTTCTTACCCACATCTGACTTGCTATATTTTAAAGATTTACAAGACAGTCTAGTGTGATATCCTGGTTGTTTGTAAACTTGAATGTAAAACTGAGTGGTAACTTGTCCAGACATGTGTGTGTCCAGTGGGAGGAGCTGGTGACTGAACTGAGAGCATCAAATGTGTTTATCATGGTTTGGTCCCATTACTGACTTGGCGTTAGGAAGAAGGAAGCCAGTTGGCCATTTTTGTGATTTCTTTATGTTTTCATATCTTAGAGATTTTTCGTGCACCTGTACCAATTCATAAGTCTGGAGAAATGCGTCAAGAGTACGAGAAACAAAAGATGAAGGTAAGTTACTGAGGTGTGACACTAAATTGTTTGCACTCTTTATTGCTGTTGTTCATGACATTATTTTTTGCCTACACTTAGAAAAAAAATATAGTATTACAGTGTTCTTGGACATATACCATGCTATTTATTCTGGAGTACTTATAAATACCTTGGTATTAACATTTGATAAAATTACTATTGTTCCAACAAAGTGGAAAAGTCCACAAACAAAATGCAATGGACTTCTGATTTCTAATAATCTGGTTTTGCTTGTTCTACATGAAATACAGTTTTAGATGTGTGTGTGTAGGTGTGTGTGTGTATATATATATATATATATATATATATATATATATATATATATATATATATATATATATATATATATATATACATAAAATATAAAATATAAAGCACAGGTTTATTTTTTCAGGGTGGATGCAGTGAAGAAACTGAAGAGAGAAAGAAAAAAATCCACAGAAAGGAAGAGTGTGGGATGCTGAAACATTGTCAATATCCTGTATGTTCAAAACTCTTCTTCGTTGTTACTTGCTTGGGTCTAAGCTGGGTGTAAACATGCACACATACAGTTAAAGGGTTAGTTCACCCAAAAATGAAAATAATGTCATTTATTACTCACCCTCATGCCGTTCCACACCCGTAAGACCTTCATTCATCTTCAGAATATAAATTAAGATATTTTAATTGAAATCCGATGGCTCAGTGAGGTCTGCATAGCCAGCAATGACATTTCCTCTCTCAAGATCCATTAATGTACTAAAACATATTTAAATCAGTTCATGTGAGTACAGTGGTTCAATATTAATATTATAAAGCTTATTTATATACAAAAAAACTCTATAATATTATAAATATATTAATATTATATTTTTATGCACCAAAAAACAAAAACAAAGAACGACTTATTTAGTGATGGCCGATTTCAAAACACTGTTTCAGGAAGATTCAGAGCATAAATGAATCAGTGTATCGAATCATAATTCGGATCGCCTGTCAAACCACCAAACTGCTGAAATCATGTGACTTTGGAACTCCGAACCGCTGATTCGACATGCTGATTCATTATTTGGCGCACCAAAAATATTCTCGTCGCTTTATAATATTAATATTGAACCACTGTACTCTCATGAACTGATTTAAATATGTTTTTAGTACATTAATGGATCTTGAGAGAGGAAATGACATTGCTGGCTATGGAGGCCTCACTGAGCCATCGGATTTCAACAAAAATATCTTAATTTGTGTTCTGAAGATGAACGAAGGTCTTACGGGTGTGGAACGGCATGAGGGTAAGTAATTAATGACAGAATTTTCATTTTTGGGTGAACTAACCCTTAAATTCATATGCTTCATAATTTGGGATATTTCTTTTTATTAACTACTTTGTTATTGCTTAATTACATTTGCTTGTCCATTTTACACTAGTTACTGTGTTTCAGTTCTGTGGCGTGTCAGACTCTGAGAATGAAGAGCCAGTGGGAAAGAGGACCAGACATGTTTCAGCATTTGTACGAAAAACAAGATGCTCCCCTGCTGTCAGTAGAGGGTATTGCACTTATATTTACTTTATATTTAAAATGTATTTATTATTAGTGTTAGAATTATAGAATTAGTGTTAGAATTCATTGTATCTAGAACGGGGGGCCTGGAAAACATTAACATGCAGAAAACATAAACACACACACACACCTATTTATTCCTTATTATGACCATTTTCCACACTTTTGAAAAACAGTCAACACAAACATATGAAAATGAAACATAGAAGCATTCAAAAATTATGTAGTGGCCAAAAGTGGCAAGCAAATTATATTATGTTTGAACTAGGGCTGCCATCGAATGAAAAATTTAATTTACCTCGGCATAGATGAATAACAAGAGTTCAGTACATGGAAATGACATACAGTGAGTCATAAACACGAGTTACGTAACAGTCAGGATCATTAATATGTATGCCCCCAATATTTGCATATGCCAGCCCATGTTCAAGCCATTAGACAAGGGCAGCCAGTATTAACGTCTGGATCTGTGCACAGCTGAATCATCAGACTAGGTAAGCAAGCAAGAACAATAGCAAAAAATGGCAGATGGAGCAATAATAACTGACATGATCCATGATATCATGATATTTTTAGTGATATTGGTAAATTGTCTTTCTAAATGTTTTGTTAGCATGTTGCTAATGTACTGTTAAATGTGGTTAAAGTTACCATCGTTTCTTACTGTATTCACGGAGAACACAACTTCATTCTTTATAAATCTCTCCAACAGTGTAGCATTAGCCGTTAGCCACGGAGCACCATCAAACTAATTCAGAATCAAATGTAAACATCAAAATAAATAGTATACACACAGGAATCGATGCATGCATGCAGCATGAATGACAAAAGATCTTTGTAAAGATCCATTTTGAGGGTTATATTAGCTGTGTGACCTTTGTTTATGCTGGTTAAGGCAGTAGAGAGCTCGGAGGCGAGGAGCACGAGATTTAAAGGGGCCGCGCACAGAATCGGTGCATATATAATTATGGCTCAAAATAGGCAGTTAAAAAAAATAATAAAAAAAAATCTATGGGGTATTTTGAGCTGAAACTTCACAAACACATTCAGGGGACACCTTAGACTTATATTAGATCTTGTTAAAACTGGTTCTAGGGCACCTTTAATTAATCTGAGAAATGCGTCATACAGGCACAATAGATGTATCACTTTTATTTCATTTTCCCTTTTTTATTCAAAATATTCACGTGTTAACTGTTGTCTATCATGAACTATAGGCTACATAGGCGCTGAGAACCCACGGAAACACGGGATATTCTCCATTTATTTTAACCAATAAAAAATGACTGCAGCTTTCAGATGCAATGTTTTTTTTTTTGTTTTTTTTTCATATTTCTGTGGTTTATTTCATGGTTCTGTAGGCTATATCATGCAGTGAGTTGTCGCCCTGCGTCATATTCATCTTCAGTCAACTGCATGAATAGCAGATGTCCTATGTAGGTCTGCGGGCGGGGCAAGTGCATTAAATGCATTAAAAAATGTAAATTCCCAGCCCTAGTTTGAACATATTCAGAGATGTAATATGTGTAGATTTCAGCTATACAAAGTTCTGTCATGAAACTCTAGATGGCACAGGCTGATAGGTCTTTAACTCAGTCTGCTTGCAATCACATCATTCTCTATAGGGCACAGCTGATTGGTTCCTGCTGTATCAGTAACCAATGAGCTCACTGCTCAACCTTCAAATACTTGGTCAGCATTTGCTGTAGCAGCTCTTTCAGCAACCCTCCACCTTCCCCAGCTCCACCTGTATAGATCTGCTACAGGTAATTCATATATGCTATATTGTACAGCAGCAGCATGTCTTACTTGCTCACAGCAGCGTGTTGCGCATGTATCGGCAGTAGAAAGTCCAGTACTTGCTCTACAGCAGCAGCAATATTCCAGATCAATTCCGCCAAGACCAAACGTATCACTATTGTCATATCCAATACTATGCCAAAAACTCTTGAGAGTTGTCATGACAGAAATATATTCATATTCACTCAGCAGTCATAAAAAAGAAAACAAACTAATAATTAGTGTAAATATAAATGCATGACAATGCATTGATAGAGCCCGAACTGCCACAAACATAAACTACAACACCACTGTTAATATGCGAAGATACTAGTATCAGTCAGTGCTAATCTCAAACTTTCCAAATGTCACATAATTTGCCATTGTGCTTCCAGCTGTCTTCATAGCACTGCTGTTCAGAGGAGCAGGAGCTGTACAGATTCTGAGGACGGCAGAGGAAAAAGCAGAGTTCACACACATCATGCCATTCCTGACAAGGTATAACATTTCAGTTATTGCCTGAACGCATCTGTTCAAATAATCATCAGTCTAATTTGTTGTTTAGGGTGAATCGGTAATTAAAACACCAGTCCTGTTGTTCCAAGAAATATATTTGGTTCTCAACTCAATTTCAGAGTGCTGAAAATATTTTTTTTTTATTAAGTAACCATTTAGAAGACACATTCTTCTTCATATCTGGCCCTGGAGGTCCACTGTCTTGCAGAGTTTAGGCCCAACCCTAATTAAATGCACATGAACAAGCTAATCAAGGTCTTCTGTAATGATTACTAAAAAAAGAGAATTTCATGTAGGTCCATTTGTGATTTCAGAAATCCAATATATTGCAATTTGATTTTACAACTGACTTGGAATTTTTTCCACACCCTAAAATAAATCTTGTGCATTCCTGTTTCTCAACGCACGACTAGAGCTTTTTTTAGTGTATAGGTGTGTTCGCGCCAAGTTGGATTTAACGTAATTATGAGATTTCAACTTGTGTAAAGACCCAGAATTTTCTGAGAGCTCTGACTTGTACCATGTGACTGATGTAGGCTACCACCTGACCACTACAGATTCATTTTGGCATTGATAGTGTTGCTGTAGAAACGCATAAATCTAGGGTTGTGACGAGACAATTGGCTCACAAAACAAGACACAAGATTGGGTTCATGAGAACGAGATGAGATTTTTGCATATTATTTTTAAGAAATCCTCAATGACAAAATTCATGACTGAAAAAACAGGTGCATTTTGAAATGTTTTAACTAATCATCATGTAATGAATGTCATTTCAGAAATTAGAACTGAAATGACATTCATTACATGATGATTAGTTCGTATTGGGGCTGGGTAAAAAATATCGGTTTCTCGATTTTAATCAATTCTCATTTTTACGAACCAATATCGATTCCTAAATCCCAAGAATCGATTAGTCGTGTCTGTTTTCAGTTGATGAATGAGCAGAATATGTAGCGCCTCCCATCCAATAAATCGCAATAATCGTTTGCTCTGTTACTTTCGATATAAAGCAAAGTCTCAGATTTCAAATGACATCCATCTTATTATGAGATTCAAATAATAAATACCGTTTTGGCACGGTTTAATGTGACGCGACAGATCCCTTTAGCGCCTCAGTTAAAGAGGAGCTTCCTCTTCCCTGCTTTAATACCAGTTACAGCGCGAAATAAACACAACTAAACATCTGAAGGTTTGTTAAAATATACTGTACAACTTACTGAAATCCGTATCAAAAGACGTCAATAAAACAGCTTGTAAACAATGTCACGTAACATCACATTTACCTCAGAAAAACATGTTCAGTGACCATAAACTCATTAGTCAGCTAGAAAAACGAACTCTAGAAAGCAACATTCTGATAAATATATCTATGCACCGTTACATATTCATTATAATTTTTAATGTTCTTCAATATTTAATGCATGTTTGAATAAATCAGTTATGACAGCCGTGATTTAAATGTTTATATTTAAAAAAAATAAATAAATAAAATAATTGGAGTAGAAATATGATTATGTAAATCTAAACTTTATTTATAATAACATCGAGTGTAATTTAAGTGTTTGTATATAAATAAAGTACCAACTGACTTTTATGTGTAGTTTACAGCATTAGTTGAGAGATTTTTTCCTCTAGACAATTTGCCATGTACTGTAACTGAAATACGAATCGTAATCGTAATTGAATCGAATCGAATTGAAAGCATGTGAATAGTAATTTAATCGAATCGTTAAAATTGTCAATTGTGCTCGCATTTTACTTTTGCTTTCGCGATCACACGTACTCTATGCATAGGGAGCGGTGGTGCTGAGTGTGAAGATTAGACACTTATCAGATGCTTAGGCTCTGTTGCGCAACAAATCCTCCACCATGGTCTTGTCAGTCATCACGCCTTACTCGTCACATGATCAGTGAACTGTGATTACTGCTGCACAGTGTGCGACTCTGCAGCTCATGCTGGATGAGCAAAGCATACGTTTACAATTGAAGTGACCATTTTGCAACTGAATTAAATGGATTTATTTTTTATAAAAAAGCGAAACGACAGTGGAGGCGGTGCTGTGGTGGGCACCGTAATGTAATGTAAATGTAGCAGTGGCATATTCTTTGCTAACTTCACTCTCATGCTCTGTCATGGTCGTCTCGTCACACCCCTACATAATTCTGATTCTGAGGATGTGAACAGCTCTGAGTTGAATGTCACGAGTTGTGATCTCCGTAAATAATTACGGTAATTACAATATGGAATGAACGCAGCATATAATCACCCTTAAACTTTGCCCACTAAACCACAGTACCTATATAGTAGGATTGACGTGTCCAATCCTGCTCCTGAAGTTTAGCTCCAATTCTGATTAAACACCTGAACCATCTAATCAGTGTCTTCAAAATTACAAGAAACTTCCATGCAAGTGCATTAAGGCAGTTTGGAGCTAATCTGTGCCGCACTTTGGAAGCACAATTGTACACCCCTGTAGTACAAAATAGCATCTGTTGTTGAAATCAGTGCAGGCTTGACAGTAAACAAATTATCCAGTGAATAGTCATTTTTATTGTCAGTGATACTACTCTACCACTCTTTCCCCTCTCTAGGCTAGCATCAGTCATAGTTACAACGCTGGAATCCTTCTTTCCTCGGAGAACAGTCTATCTTTTTCAGCCCCGGTACTGAGCCTAGATAAGAGACACCATTGGCGGGGCATCCACACCTCATCTGTTTCTGTTGTGCTTCAATCGAAACCAGAGAGGTCCATTAGCCCAGAGAGCAATGATAGCATATCGGAAGAACTCAACCATTTCAAGCCTATCGTCTGCTCGCCATGCACACCCCCCAAAAGGTTGCCCGATGGCCGACTTTTGGAACCTACGATCGTGAAGTCGACCCCTAGGAACTTGACACGGACTCTGCACAAGTCCACAAGCTACGAGGCCAGCCCAACCATCTTGCAGAAGTGGAAGCAGATTGAAGTTGATCGTCAGTGCATCAAGGTGACCTCAAAAGGTACAGTCACGAGTCCGATCGCAGAAGATCTTAGCCTTAAATTGAGTCCCGTTGAAGAACAGGACAGCCAACTCTGCAACTGTGCTGTACCCAAGGACGGCTTAGAGGATCATCAATGCAATTGTGGGTCTAAGGATCGGAAGGATAAACTTGTAGTCTGTAATAAACGACGGCTTATATTTGATCAGTGTAACAAAGAGGAAGATACACAGCCAGTTAGCACTCACATCAGGTCAACACCTCAAACTGTTGCAGATACTTCGTCCCCGAAAAGGCGTAGCAGATGCAAAGCACTCTGTGAACCCACAGAAACTTTAGATAAACACGCTGGACATGGTACTCAGGGTGCTGTAGACCCCGAGAACTTAATAAATGAGCCTACCCCCCGGAGCTGTGTACTTAACAGACCTACCTCAAGAAGGGGCAAAAAGAGAAGCCACAAAACCAAACACTTGGAAGAGAACCTACAGACAAAAATATCCCGGACAGATAGCTGCAATGCCTGCGACAGGCTTGATGATCTGATTGTCCGGCGAATGAGTCAGGAAAAGGAGGACAGAGAACTGGCGCTAAAGTTACAAAGACAGTTTGACAGAGAATGCCAAAAAGTGGACCGGCACAAAACAAGTCGTAACAAATACGAACTCAGGTCCTGGGCTACAAAAGATGGGATGGTAGGACACAATACACGCAGATCAGGAAGAATCTCCAAAAGAAATGAGCACTTTAACTATAGCTGTTAAAGGGACTTGCGGTTATAGTACTGTTTTATTGTAGTGATTTGTCACGGTCACAAACGTTTTCTTTGCTTAGGCACTACAGAGGCTTTCTAATGTCTGGAAAAGTATTGCAAGATAAGGTATTTACTTTTTTGACTCATCTGTCATTTAACAGATGTGTTTCATCCAAAGCAACTTGCTTTAATCGAGTCCACCTAGAGCAACCTGGGGTTAAGTGCCTTCGCTCAAGGGCACAATGGTCGTAGGAGAGGATTGGGATCTCAGCAACTTTCCCATTCATGGGGATTCAAAGCTGCAGTGTTTTGTTTCCAGCTCTGTTACTGTTTAACTGGCTTCTACCACTCAAAAAGAAGAAACTGGGTATATGTTGTTTGGGGGACGGAAAATACATACAGAACTATACATAAAAACTCTGAAAGGCTTTTTAGTACTTCAAGCCAGAGTCGATAGTACTCCTTACAATCTCTTTGTGCTCATCACAATCACAATTGCTCCTTAAGAAGTTTGTTTGCATGTTTTAAAGTTATCATAGGACATTTGTACAAAGGTGTAGCTTAACCCTTTATTTGGCATTTCTTGTTTCCAGTGGTCTGGGAAGTTTTCTCTTGATGTATCAATCTATCAAACAACTCGTACCAATACATAAATATATATATTTTATGAATGATCTGGGTGGAAAAGAGTAAAATTGTAGCCTTAGGTCAGAAAACTGCTCTACACAAGTACATAGACACAAACGCTTGGTCAACGATTTGCAAAAGCACAGTCTTGTTGTACGTAACTTGTTTACTGCGTTCTTGAGCCTTTAGCCTTTAGTTCTTGAATGCTAAAGGCAGTGATAGAGTTGCCTTCAAATGTTTGTGCCATTTAATTAGGATGTATTATTTTTTTAGTTAGCTAGCTGTGAACATGTCAGCAGTTAAAGGGTTAGTTCACCCAAAAATGACATTTCTGCCATTAATTACTCACCCTCATGTTGTTCCAAACCTGTAAGACCTTCATTCATCTTCAGAACACAAATTAAGATATTTTTGATGAAATCCGAGGGTTTCTGAACCACACCAGGCAGCATCTTCATTGCACCTTTTGAGGTCCAGAAAGATATTAAAGACGACTTGACTGCTGTTGCGGCAAAAATTAATTAGCTGACATCACTAGCAAGAGACAAACCTTAGGAGAATTCACTTTATAAAGATTTTATTTCTTGCAAGAAAGAGTCCACAGTCGACACAACCATACAATGTCTGCCCCGAGTGTGAACTAAGGACACAAGAGAACCCACAAACATTTATACCCCCAATGTTTGAGCAAATCTTCTCAGTACTTTTCCATACAGGGTAAAAGTGACAATACACATACACAAATGGCTTCCCCTTCTGTCTTTAGAACTAATTTAATTAACAAGCAGGAAACACAATGGTCCCCCTTCTGTCTTTGAACTTATTTAAATTATCCGATACCCTAGGTTCGGGAAAGCTCTCAGTTTGGGTGTCTCACCGTTAGCCCCCTGGATTTCAGCAGACACTGTTGTCTGTTGAGCTCAGAGAGGTGTTTTGCATAGCTTGAAGCAGATATTGGCATATTAAATTTTTCCCCAACACTGCAGTGGTTCAACCTTATGTTATGAAGCGACGAGAATACTTTTTGTGCGCAAAAACAAAACAAAAATAATGACTTTATTCAACAATTTTTTCTCTTCCCTGACAGTCTCCTATGCTGTTCATTTGGAGACTCTGTGCAGCACTTCCTTGTTTACGTCCAAACGCCAGCTCAGTATTGGCTGACGATGTACATGTGAGCACAACGAAGAATGCTTGTGATGCTGACGCAGGAGCCGACCAATAATGAGTCTGCGTTCTGATGTAGAACACGGAAGTGCTGCACTGTGTTTACTATGTTAACCGCAGAGGAGGCAGTCGGGGAGAAGAAATTGTTGAATAAAGTCATTATTTTTGTTTGTTTTTTTGCGCACAAAAAGTATTTTCGTCGCTTCATAACATTAAGGTTAAATCACTGGAGTCACGTGGACTATTTTAACAAAGTATTTACTACCTCTGGACTTGAAAAGGTGCAATGATATTGCTGCCTATGTGTGGTTCAGAAACCCTCAGATTTTATCAAAAATATCTTAATTTGTGTTCTGAAGTAATTAATGACAGAATTTTCATTTATGGGTGAACTAAGGTAGAGCCACTTTAAAAAAAACATCCAAGGTTACCAACAAAACTATTTTTGTAGTTTTAAGCTTTAAAAAAAGAAGTCATGGACAATTTTATTTATATGGTATCTGCAGACAGTGATTGACTGTCGTAAAACTACAGCAGCAATTCAATGACTTTCTCTAATGGTAGAGCTGCGGAGGTTGGGATCTTAAGATCTCCGATTAAGGGGTTAGGTAGGTAACATCAAAGGAGGTGGTAAGTAGTTCACCAGAAAAGCTGATCGTAGATTACGGTTTATGCTCTAGCACCCCTTATGGCAGTGCTGAGAAAGCAACACTTGTATTACGAATTATTTTGTTAAACATTTCATCATTTGAAAACAAACTTGAGTAGAAAGCTCTTGCGTTCACATGTTTGTGTAGAGTATGTTTTGGGCCTAACTGTACAAATATGTTTTTACTATTAAGTAAAATAGCTATAAAATAGTTTGGGATGTTAAAACTCTAAAAGGCGAAAATGTTGACCGTTAAGATTTCGGTTTTATTTGTCTTTTTATTATTTAAACAAAACTTAACTTTTTTTTTTTTCTTTTACATTTCAAGTGTTTTGACACTCTTCAAACTGTAATCTAAATAAAATATAATAAATCAAATGAAGAGGATATAAAGTAACTGCATTTTGGATAACGCCACAATGAAAAATTATGCATGCTTACTTGATTTGGCAACTAGCAAAACACATGTGGATTTTAGTCTTCTGTTATTATATTTTTTGGAGTTTCCACATATTCCACTTTTAGATTGATCTTCACGTTCTTAAGGGCTACTTTCATTTCACAACTTTGTGTTAGGCTTTGTTTCCTAGAAAGATCTATCTTTTGACTTTTGTTAGCCAAGAAAGCTTTAATCATGTTACTTTTGCTGTAATAGACATTCATTTGAACCACATCTATATGCACATACATTTACTCTTGTCTACTTTTGAACTCATTTTATTACAGACAGATCATTTCAGTCCTGTGTACTTCTTTGTAATGTGCCAACATGTCTGATTTCTGCAGTCAGGCAGTCTTTCCTTTTCTTTTTTTTCTTTTTCAGTTCTATACAATTCTGTAGGTTGCCAGATGTACTATTGGAGAAGATAAAATAGATTTTTATGCATTACTGTACTATTTTGGAAATATGACTTGCCTATATTCATACTGATGCAAGGGATTGTTTCTGACTGGCTTTCGAAGCACTTGGATTGTCTTCCATTGTTGAACGGTATTGCTGGACTTGAAAGAGAATGTGGCATATATGAATTCTGTGGAGATGTAAAGCACACATTATATTTATTTGAACAGTACTTTGTAATAATGTCATCTTTTTAAATATTGCCTTTTTACAGCATTTTCTGGTTTCCGTCAACAAAACACTAGGAGCGTTATAACTGACATGA
The DNA here is from genome assembly GCF_024489055.1 of Chanodichthys erythropterus. NCBI lineage: Eukaryota > Metazoa > Chordata > Actinopteri > Cypriniformes > Xenocyprididae > Chanodichthys > Chanodichthys erythropterus. The sequence goes on from NC_090237.1 coordinate 36,545,800, forward strand.
AAGGAATTAAATAATGTAGCAAGTTTATGCCTTTTTTTGTTTTGTAAAGGTAGATAACGATTTTTGTTTTGTTTTGAACGGGAGGTTATATATATATAAATTCCTGTTGTTAAGCATATATGCATTGACAGACATTTCATGTATCAATTGATACATTTGCCAGACCTTCTTTACATATTTTTGTCGTTTACCTTGAAGGAATTCATTGAAGAAAATCAAGATGGAAAAAAAAAAAGAAAAAAAAACTTTATTCAATTAATAAAAGGAGATAAAAGCTAAATGTGAACTAGAGGTCTTCGCCTTTATTTCATAACATGGCAAATATACCTCTGTGGGACACTGAGAAGCTGGTATATCTGTTTGACAGATGAAAAAAACATTTACAAAATGTAAAAAAAGGGAATGATTAAAGATCATTAGGGCATTAGAAGGAGACTTGATAACAAAAGGAGGCTTATTTACTGAGATATCTGAAATGTTGCTGCTTGTACTCATCGTATGACTGCAAACGTGTGTAGAAATATATCCTAACGTTCCAAAGTGGGCGGAGCATAGAACGGGAGGTTACCTTCGATTGGTCAGATTCGGTGATGACGTCGAGGTATGTGGCTTTCATGTTAGCACGGGAAAATAAGTATGCTTAGCGTTCTTAAAAACACATGTTTAGTGATCTTCGTGCCAGTAAAGATCACAGTTTTTATTTTCAAACATAAGAATGTACATTCGTGTTTGTACTGTTTCAACGCCACTGTGGACCCGCCCCCTGTGACGTTCACACACACCAAGCGCAGAGCCGTTTCGATTGGACGGTGTTGATGTGATTTTAGCCAATCACACTCACCCAGGTCACAACAAATGAACAGGAAGAAAAGATGGCGGCGAGGAACGGAAAGAATGGTCTACTGGAAAAAGTAAGAAATCTTCTTTATTATATGTTGCTTTTTAGGAGATGCGTTTACATTTGTGCAACGTCATTGGGGGCACAACATAGTTTATTTATTCATTATTATTATTATTATTTTCTTTACACATTTCATCTTTCGCACTCGTCGGCCGTGGATGTTGATGGCGCTCGTTTGCGTGTCAGTAGCTGAAACATACACTTGCACACGACTAATGTAGCATTTTTATATGATCAAATTAACGTGCATTGAAAAACCCTTTAAATGTCTTGATAAAGAAGATTACACAGCATTGCACACAATATTGTGTTTTGCTCATCATTTCCATAGTCTTCAGCATGATGAACGAATCGTGTAACGTTATTAAAATATCTCCAGGAAACCATATAATATAAAAGGCAAAATATTTGTCTTAGTCTTAATACTAACATAATATCTATACTATATGAAATCTATATTATATGCACGAGTATGCAAGCCATATAAAATCTGAAATCCATCAAATACCTTTGCTCTTTTTAAAAATACGTATTTAAATGTTTTGATTATTTTCTTTGTCAGTTGTTAGACATATTAACAAGTCTTTTTGCTACAAGTGGACTTAAGTTTCACAAATACACAAAGTTCTTGTACATGACTGAAATTAATGACTTGCTGTACAATAAGATGCCATATGTTAATTCAGTAGCTGCACTCATTCAGTGAAGGATTTGTTGGACTGATTTAGATCAAAAACTTGCTTTTTGAGGAATGCATTAAAGAATCGTGCTGCTCTAGTAGCAACCATATGTTACAGAGCCCGGCCAGTGAACGCAATGCGATAGAAAGATGTAAAAAGCTTATTTTGTAATTTTATTTCATCACATTCAATTCAAACTACAAACTTAAAATAAAATGCTAAAATCAGATTGCATGTGTTGTTTCAGTGGAGGATTGATGAAAAGCCAGTGAAGATCGACAAATGGGATGGTGCGGCTGTGAAGAACTCCCTAGATGATGCAGCTAAGAAGGTGCATTTTTATATATGTAACTGTGCACAAACATGACGGTTCGGTATTGAAGTCACGGTTCAGTACAGCAGGGGGAGGAAACTAAACATAAAATTGCTTCTTTTTTCTTCTTCTTTATTAAACAGTGGTTTATTGAACAAATTATTTCTTTCTCTATTCAAGTATAATTAACATTTTCTTAAAGGTGCCATAGAATGGAAAATTGAATTTACCATGGCATAGTTGAATAACAAGAGTTCAGTACATGGAAATGACATACATTGAGTCTCAAACTCCATTGTTTCCTCCTTCTTATATAAATTTCATTTGTTTAAAAGACCACGAAGAACAGGCGAATCTCAACATAACACCGACTGTTACGTAACAGTCAGGATCATTAATATGTACACCCCCAATATTTATATATGCCAGCGCATGTTCAAGGCATTAGACAAGCCAGTATTAACGTCTGGATCTGCACAGCCGAGTCAACAGACGTTATGCAAGCAAGGACAACAGCAAAAAATGGCAGATGGAGCGATAATAACTGACATGATCCATGATATCATGATATTTTTAGTGATATTTGTAAATTGTCTTTCTAAATGTTTTGTTAGCATGTTGCTATTATACTGTTAAATGTGGTTAAAGTTACCAACGTCGCTATTTTCATTTTTAAACACTTGCAGACTGTATAATTCATAAACACAACTTCATTCTTTATAAATCTCTCCAACAGTGTGTAATGTTAGCTTTAGCCACGTAGCACTATCAAACTCATTCAGAATCAAATGTAAACATCCAAATAAATACCATACTCACATGATCGCATGCATGCATGCATGACGAACACTTTGTAAAGAACAATTTTGAGGGTTATATTAGCTGTGTGAACTTTGTTTATGCAATGATAGAGTCGAGAGCTCTGGGGGGGCGGAGAGCGCGAGCAATTAAAGGGGAAGCACGCTGAATCGGCGCATATTTAATGATGCCCCAAAATAGGCAGTTAAAAAAATTAATTAAAAAAAAAATCTATGGGGTATTTTGAGCTGAAACTTCACAGTAACATTCAGGGGACACCTTAGACTTGTTTTTTCACAAAATGTAATATTCTAGGGCACCTTTTAAGGATAAGAAAAATATTTCAGCTAGTGCTGTAAACTATATACAGGAAGCCCTTACTTACACATTACTATAATATTAAAGCTTACAATTAACATCAGAGCTCAAACTATTCAATTCAGTTGCTATTTATTTTTAGATATAATAATCAACTCTCAGAAAAAAAAGTAAATTGCACATAGAGCAGGTTTTGCATTAACTTCTAATTCTAATTATACAATTATTACATAATTTTTTTTTGAAATATAATCATTTACACAGTTACTGTCATAACTTGTTTTCATGACAAATTTATTTAAACATTAAATAAGACATTACTAACAGGTAAAGTAAATATAATGAATATATAAGTTAATATAGTGCATATATTTAGTGAAATTCTCCCTCTAGAGTTCATTTTTCTAGTGAACTAACATGCTTTGGACACTAAATGACTTGCCTGAGGTAAATGTGATGCTGCGTTATTGATGTCTTTTAGAGGTTGAAACACTGGTTGAGAGATTACACATAAACATATCTATGCATAGGTCGTCTGTTCTTCTCTGCACTTTTTCCTGTTGTGGTGGTTAGCAAACAGCATTGTGACTGACTGTAGTCATTGTCTGACTGTATGCACCGAACCGTGACGTCCGAACCATGACGATTCGGTACCGAATACATGTACCGTTACACCCCTTATATACATCTGGTCCCTGGCAGGTCTTAAAATTTGGAAAATAAAATCTCAGATGAACAACAACAGCTGACATATCACACGGTGTCATTACTTGTTTAAAATAAGGCCAAAATGGAAAAGCCATGGGTGACAAACTTAGGACACCCGTACTTTTAACATAGGAATTAAGAGGGTAAGTATCAGATTGCATGATCACCGGCAAGTGTGATCACCTCCATAAAAGGTGAAGTTCTGGCAGTTTGAGCTTCTGGAGCCTTCAGGTGTGTGTTAACACAATACCATGGAGGAAAGGCATCAGCAATGGTCTTAGAGAAGCAATTTTTGATGCCATCAATCTGATAAAGGTTAAACAGCCATTTCTAAACAATTTGGAGTCCATCATTCTACAGTGAGAAAGATTATTCACAAGTGGAAGACATTCAAAACAGACACCAATCTTCCCAGGGGTGGACGTCCCAGCAAATTCACCCCAAGATCAGACCGTGTAATGCTCAGAGAAATTGCAGACAACCCAAGAACTACACCTCGGACTCTACAGGCCCCAGGTAACATGTTAAATGATCAAGTTCATGGACCGTGGTAAAACATGGTAGCACGGCTTAGCTTTGCAAAGTTGCATCTGAAAAAAACACAAGACCTCTGGAACAATATCCTTTGACAGATGAGACCAACCTGGAGATGTTTGGCCATAATGCATAGTTTAGTGAAAACCAAAAAAACATATTCGCACAAACAACCTCATACCAAAAGTCAAGCATGTGGGTATAGGGCTGATGATTTTAGGCTTTTGTACCTACAGGCTCTGGGCATCTCACGGTCACTGTCGACCATGAACTCCTCTATATACCAAATTATTTCTAGAGTCAAACTTGGGGCCATCCGTCTAACAGCTAAAGCTTGGCCGAAATTGGGTCATGCAACAGGACAATGATCTGGGGCCGTGTGTATAAAGCCGCTCAGAGTAAAATTTTAGTCTTAAGTGTGTCAGAATTCTAAGAATGATGTAATTTTACTCTTATTCTTAGACATAAGAATAAGTGATTCATAAAGGTTCCTAAGTGTCAAGACTAGGTCTCAGCTCCTAAATTATTTAAAGGATTAGTTCACTTTTAAATAAACTTTTCCTGATAATTTACTCACCCCCATGTCATCCAAGTTGACCATGTCTTTCTTTCTTCAGTCAAAAAGAAATTAACGTTTTTGATGAAAGCATTCCAGGATTTTTCTCCATATAGTGGACTTCAATGGGCACCAAACAGTTGAAGGTCACAATTACAGTTTCACTGCAGCTTCAAATTGTTCTACACGATCCCAGACAAGAAATAAGAGTCTTATCTAGAGAAACAATCACTCATTTTCTAAAAAAAAAAAGAATACATTTTAACCATAAATGCTAATATTCTTGCATCTTTTAACACATTTTTAAAAATATTTGAATTACGGTTGAAGATATTGGTTTTCATATGGCTGGACATCACATTTGGCCACTACTCTGTGGCAGTTCATTGACTTCCCAACTGACCATCAAACCATGATGCGGCAAAAGCAAGCCACTTTTATGTTGACTGTGGGCTTCCCTGCAGTTGCTGGAGCTGTTGATGAACTCATGACACATCATTGCTCTAACTGTAAATGAGGAGACATATATCAATAGAAAAAGATTCCACACCATCAACACTAATTTGTGATAATTTTGCACGATGCAAAGCTTTTAAATAAATTTAAATATTAAAAGGTTTTTTTTTTTTTTTTTGGTTTTTTTTATCATTATTATTATTATTATTGTTTTTTTTTTTTTTTGTTTTTTTTGTTTTTTTATATAATAACATGGAATTATTGGTGCTGTGCTGCTGTGACATCACCCTTCCAGGCTCAATATTGGCTGATTGAGAGGTTAAGGGCGGCCATTTTGAGTTGACATCATTGTAGTCCTTAGTTCACAACACTTAAGTCAACACTTAAGAATCAGTCTTATACTTTACTAAACATTGCTTTTAGCTTCTTTATAAAAGTCTCCTACTCTTAGAAAAGTTCTACTCTTTACTAAGAATTTTTTTACACTTACGTCAAAACTTAAGACTATTCTTAAGAGCATTTCTGAGAAGTTTTAAACATATGGGCCCTGAAGATCACCATCAAATCAACAGCAGAATGACTGAAAAATAAAATAATTAAGGTGTTTCAATGGCCCAGTGAAGTCCAGACCTCATCCTGACTAAAAGCTGTGGTGAGAGCTGTGCATAGACACATGCCCACAAACCTCAATAAACTGAAGCAACATTGTAAAGAAGAATGGGACAAAATTCCTCCAGAACGATGTGAGAGACAGAAAATGTTAACTTCAAGTTATTTCTGCTAAAAGTGGATATACAGGCAACTGAATCATAGGGTGTCCTAACTTTGTCACAAATGGCTTTTTCATATTGGCTTTATTTTTGTTGAATAAATAATGACATGGTGTTACATGTCATGTGTTTTTGTTCACCTGAGGTTTTATTTTCAAAATTTTAAGACCTGCCAAGGACCAGATGATTTAAAAAAAAAAAAAAAAAAAAAATTATGTTCTGATACGGAAAACCATGGAATTCAGTAGGGTGTCCAAACTGTCACATGATTGTATACTGTATGCTTTATTTGAATAGTCAACACAGTAATATTGTAATCATTTTAATATGCTGATTTGCTGCTCAAGAAACATTTCTTATTATCAATGATTATTATCTAAAAGAATTTAATACTTTTATTCAGCAAATACGCATTAAATTGATTAAAAGTGACAGGAAATACTTTTTTAATGTTACAAAAGATAAATTGTTCTTTTGAACTTTCTATCAAAGAATCCTATTATTAATAACTGTTATTAAGAGTATCCATAAATGAGCAGAAAATTTCTTGAGTGATTTATTTTTATAAATTGTTTTTTATCATGGTTACGTCCATTATTTTTTTTTTTTTTTCAATCATCCAGCTTTCTTTTTCACCCATAGGTTCTGATTGAAAAATACGGCTACGTTGAGAACTTCAACTTAGTCGATGGACGTCTGTTCATTTGCACGGTCTCCTGCCTTTTCGCCATTGTAGCTTTAATTTGGGATTACCTCCACCCGTTCCCAGAGTCCAAGCCTGTACTGGCGTGCTGTGTTGTTTCATATCCTTCATTGAGCAAACTCAAAATGCAGGAGACTTAACAGTTTATGCTGGAGGTTTAACAATGTAAATGAATGTAAATTGGGCACTTCTTCAGTTCTTGTCCTTAACAGAACAACACATACTTCATAATGATGGGGATTTTGACCCTCTACACTTCTTACAAAGAGAGGAACATCTTCCTTGTGGCCTTGCAGAAGGACCCAGCTGGAATGGACCCAGATCACAATTGGCAACTGTCCTCTAGCCTAAAAAGGTGATGACTTTTTTTTTCTTCTTCTTCTTAAAGTTGTTAGTGGTGATTGAACAAACCCGTAACCATAAAGCTTACGGTTAAAAATAAGTTCTAAATATACGTGACCAGCGATATACTGACGTTGCCCACGCATTTAGATGAATATGTGCTGCACTTTTTCCCCTCGGAAACAAAAATAAACAAAAATGGCTGTTAAGAAAACGTGATCATAGCAATGTGGATATGTTTGCACAAGCTCTCTAATTCAGAAGTCAAGTCATGTCAGGTTTATTTATATAGCCCTTTATACCATAGATTATACCAAAGAGCTTTACAGTATTAAACATGAAAAACGGTGTTAGTGTGTCTTTCAATTAGAATTACAAGCTCATTTTCTTCTATAAAGCAGCTGTTCAGCTGTATTCATGTTTTTTCTCACAGATGTCTCCCCTTGATGCACTAAACAAAAGAAATCAACAGACGATTTCCATATCTCTCAGAGCCGCAACCACCTATTATGTAATCGCCACTGACCAATGATAGTTTTGAAGGTGTTTAACAGCCGGAATGAACTTTATCCGTTTCAAACTCTTGAAACAAATTTAGTTTTGGCCTGATTTTGTTTGAAATGATGTCACACCAGTTTCGCTTGAAGTATGTTGGGGCCTTAAATGTTAAACATCAGTGCAGTACAGAACACCTTAGCAACTAGGACTCGGTTGAAAGATAAATTTTCTTGATTATCTAAATTGTTCCTCTTCATTTTGATAAGTCAATATCAGGGCTCAAAATATTTTACTTGGTAGCACTGGTGTTTCCAACTTTAAAAGATTTTTTATTTAAGACATCACGTTTTGTCGAGAAATGAAAACCATAGTAATGCACTGATAGAGCTTTTTCATGGCTGATTCAGTGTTTTGTTTTTTAGTTTTTCCTTTAAGCAAATTTATTTGTTTATTTGTTCTATATAGTGCTGTCATGGTACCGTAAATTTATGGACTCATGTACCTCTCATTCGGCATGAATCCAAATGTTTCCATGGCTGCGGTGTCACATTTAATTTCTAACTTATTATTTCTTTTGTAAACAAAGCTTTGTGCTTCACTCCTGCCATATTCAGGTAAACCCAAAAATTTGAGGTAATCAATTACATCAGATTTGAGTTGTGATGTTCCCAATTTTAAGTAAGCAGAACTATCCAGATTTGAGTTTGTAGTACTCATGCATGTTAATTGCTCCTAACTTGAACTACTGAGTTAGCTAACTCATACATTTTGATAGCAATTAACATAAAAATATTTAGTTCATGAACTTTTTTTATTTTGAGTTCTTGCAAATCAAATGATTTATTTACTTCACTGTAAATCCTAAGAAAATTTAGAAAATGCCAACTTCCTATTTTGCTAACATGTTAACAGTAGCACGGTATAGCACTTACTGGATGAGCACTTACTGAATACAGCAACTTAAAACACTCTTCTAAATTAGCATAACAAAACATTAATCACTACTAAATCTCCCTTACTATTAATCTTGCACAAAAAAAACAAAAACATTATGTAACACTTAATTTTAGCATTTACTCACCCTTTTGAGTGCCATAGGCAAAGCATGCTGGAAAATAGAAATCCCAGTCCAGTTTCAGTTCAACTTAAGTCTAAATTAAAAGCAATTTCATACAACTCAAAACAATAAAACCGTATCAGTTCTGTGAACTCAAAAGAAAAAAAGTTCTAAATACTCAGCAGTTAATTTGACTGAACTAATTTGTTCAATTTAAGTTTGCCCTGCTCAAACCAATTAAGTATTTTGAGCATAGTGGGTACCAAATATACCCGGTACTCCATGTACTACAGAAATGCCGGCATCGTCACGTTTTCAAAATTTCAGTACCGGTACTTTTGACAACACTAGCTCCATAACGGGTCCAAACTGGCCTTTAAAAACATGTGTAGCCATTTGAAATTGGAGGCATCTACTGCATTTTCATCACAATCCAAACACGCATATAGCATGAGCAGTTTTGTATTTAAATTAGATTGTATAATTTCAAGATTGGAGCAAATACAGAATAATGTTTTGACTTTAACTTTGTGAAATTATGCTACATAAGACACCTGCACAAAACAAAGACAGACGGACTGAATGAATGAAAATGCAAATTCACTCTCTGACAGTAGGTGGCGCTTATGAGAAAGAAGCGATACAGCGTTCCATTGGGTACTGCTATAAACAAATCATCTGCACATGTAAACACTACTTTATACGGAGGTAAGAGGTAAAGAAAATAAATTGCCATCAAAACTATTCTAAAGACAGTCAGAGATGCATTCATATAAAGCCCCACCCAGATTTAATATTTATGTTTGTCTTCCTACATTTCAAGCATCGCAAACAGTGATCTTGATGCCTGGTACTTTTGGCTTTGCGTCAGTCTTCATTGTGTCCTGTCTGGCCTGTGTTAACAGACTTCATAATATTTTCACACAAATGAAGTTACGGGAAATGATTGCAATGCAGTTTGTGCGCAAGTCCGGAATAGAGATCAGCCAATCGACTGCCTATCGTGTGTGTGTGAAGCACGAGCCGGCAGTTTTCCGATTTATGACCGGTCGACCGGTACATCTCTAAATAAAAGGTCCCGTTCAATACTATTGCAACTGTCTGCAAAGCAATACCTTTCTACAGAAAAGTTTCATACTGTACTTTACTATAGTACTAAATGTCTTGTGTCCATTAGGTTTGATGACCAGTATACATTAAGAATGTCCTTCACTGACGGGAAAACCAAGCTGTCGAGGGAGACGGAATTTACGAAGTCAGTCGGGGCGTTCTTCGACGAGAACGGAACGCTGGTGATGGACCAATTTGAAAAATATGTCTCCAGACTTCATGACACATTGGCCACAGAGAAGAAGACAAAGTAACGGTTAGTCGAAAATGACGGTGCCGGCCTTCAGCGACCCAGCGCACGCAGTAACGGTGGCTATAGTGGGACAAAACACAGATGTTATTCAGGCTAGTGGGCGTTATCAGAGTTTAGCTCTCAGCTGTAACATTAAATAAGGTCACAGTGTTTTTTTGTTTTTTTTTTAATTGCTAATGTTAAATAAATGGTCCAGTTTTCTTTTTTGTTTGCCATGATTTGTTTTTGTCTTTTAAATGCAAATTCAGTTTCTACCGGTGTCTCAGTTTAGTGCTCTATAATATGCGTAGATAACAAAAACAGTGTTCTTCAATATCAGTGTATTTTAGGTGCATTTAAACACTCACTTTAAAGAAATGGTTCACACACAAAATACAATTTGGCCTTTTTTTTTTTGGTAAAGAGAAAGTTCACATCAAGGTTTTAGATGTTGGAAGAATATTTATACAAAATTAGTCCCTCCTTACTGTAGGAGTGTTTTTGGATCAGAGGTCTTCTACATTAGTGCTCCCACATTTCACGACGCCTTGTGAACAGCTGAGTGTCTGAAACAAGTAGATTTTTGTACATCTTCGCACCATTTTTTTTTTTTGTCCCGAAAGCCTTATTAAATGTCTTTTCAATCTGAATTTTTTTTTTCCTGAATCTTTCGGTTGTTTAGGCTTTAAACGACAGCGAAAAGCAAAAAAGGGACTATGTCCATCTGTCGTGTTGTCCCCCTACCGCTTTGATAGTTTTGTGTTTGGCCATTTAAGCTTGAACCAGGGATAATCGTTTTATGTTCCCTTTTTTTTTTTTTTGAGCATCGGATCAGTCTTGACCTGTTTTTCACACTCAGGAGTGAATGGACCTGAATTTCCTGGTTTTCTGTCAACAGCTATTTTCATATAGATTATCTTAATTTATTTTGAAAAGTTTAGAACCGTACATCTGGATGCAGTTTGTTTCTCCATATTGTGAAATATTAGGCCTGCTGAATTCCACGGGGACTTCTTAGCGCTTTTTGTCTAATGATATTCAGCTTTAGCTACCCATATTGTATGTGCCTGTTATTCTCAAACAAAATAAAGTAAGGCATTTTTAATGTTTGTGTACTGCTGTCATTCTTTACTTCAGGAACATTTGCCAAATTAGTTGGATGCTTTTGTGATTGACCACATTTTCTCATTTTCCAATTAGGATATATTCTGATAAAGCTTTTCTGCTTGTCATTTATGACAAGGATATTCCAATATTATTTCATGTTTTCTTCTTCCAATTATAAATGAAATGTAAACAGTTGCAACATTCAGTTTAATACAAATTGGAATGGGTATTTTTATTTATTTTAAATATCCACAGTCATAAAATATTAGAGGTTTCTGCAGGTCTTAAAAAGTCTTAATTTGACCTTCTATAATTGAGGGCCTTAAAAATGTTTTGAATTCGAGCAGAAAGTCTTAAATTCAGTAGCATGGCATTAAATTATGACCCCTTGATTTATCCAAAATGGGAACATTAAAAGTTATTTCCATATAGTGTTTGGGAGCAGAGATATTATTTATACACTCTAAAAAATGCTGGGTTAAAAACAACCCAAGTTGGGTTGAAAATGGACAAACCCAGCAATTGGGTTGTTTTAACCCAGCAGTAGGGTTAAATGTTTGCCCAACCTGCTGGGTACTTTTATTTAACTCAATTAAAATTAACCCAAAGTATGTTGGAAATTAACATGTATTATTGTTCAATGAATAATTATTAAACAATAAACATTTATTAAATTTATATTAATAACCAATAAACTATTACATTTATATTAATAAAATATTAAAGCTTATTAATAAACATTCACCTTTTGTCTATTATTGTTGTCTCTAATTGCATCTGGTTTTTAATTTCCCAACTATTTTGGGTTCATTTTAAGCTAGCCATATAGCAATTTTTAAATAATAGTTGGTTTAAATAAAACTACCCAGCAGGTTGGGCAAACATTTAACCCAACCGCTGGGTTTGTCTATTTTCAAACCAACTTGGGTTGTTTTTAACCCAGCGTTTTTTAGAGTGTATTTTTTATTTATTTTTTGTGAAATTAAAAAAATAATAGAGCTCTGCTGTAAGTGGTAAACTTTGAAGTGTTGCTATTAATTTTCCTAGACATTTTCCTATAACATATAAAGAACATATTGATGTGTTATGTTTCCTCCAGTTTATTCCTTAGTTATAAAATTTTCTTTAATTGGTCTTAAAAAGGTCTTAAATTTACCTTCATAAATCCTGCATTATATAAGTTTTCCAATAAAAATGTTTGTTCCAAAAGTTTTCTTCAGTTGCTTGAATTTTCACAATCATGTGTGTCTTGTTTCATGGAAAACGACTTTCAGATTTGCAGAATTTGTTACATAATGTTGTTTACATAACCCAAAATTCCAGTTAATACTGGCATGTGCCAGATAAGTTTTCTGTAGAAACCATAATATTGACTTCATTGTTTACATGCATATATAATTTACCATATTCCAATAAAATCTAAATGCAGACATTCACTTCAAAATATGGCCATTTTGTGTCAAAGCAACCAAATTTCAGAAACTTTCTGAAGGTCTACACCGGTCACGAATTAGAAAGTCTAAAACGAGAAATTCAGAGGATTTTGATATGAGAAGAGGAGCTTGAGTTTGTTGTTTGAACCGTGAGAGGCATCTAAACTTACGATATTCCTACATCCCGCATCATTTGTCGTGTCAGAGGATTACTCATTTGGCACAAGTCGACTTGTCTAGTATGTGTACGGTCGTCTGGCGGAAGCCGGTTATTTTAGATTATAATGTTTTAAATACGGATATTTTTCTGACAAAAACCCATCACTTCGCTTCAGAAGGCCTTTATTAACCCCCTGGAGCTGTATGGATTATATTGATGATGGATGGATGCATTTATTTTGGGCTTCAAAACAGCCAAACCCCCTTCCCCCCTCCCATTCACTACAATTATAAATCTTTGGATAGCAAGGATTTTTTATATATCCGATTTTGTTTTTACTGAAAGAAGAAAGTCATATACGCCTAGGATGGCTTGAGGGTGAGTAAATCATGGGATAATTTTCATTTTTGTGTGAACTATCCCTTTAAGTCATATGTAATAGTCATATGTAATACTGCAGGTCATTGCTTTTACCACATGCATCTACTCTGGATTAGATTCCACAAATGACATTTGGCCACTTTTATCCTTTCGTAGTGAGTCTGTGGCCTAGACACTATTGTGATGGCAGAGCCTGTGTAAACAGATCTGTGGGGGTTTGTCCCATTGTGCTTCTAATACGCTGCGCTGACCAACTAGCATATAGATGGAATGACACACGTTTGGCCCCATCCAATAAAGTGCACGTGCCTCTACCAACTCATGAAAACACTGCAAACAATACATTGTAGTACTTACACTCCTGCTTTTGAACTAAATGGAAATTTAAATCTGAACAGAACCAATTTAAATGTCTGACACATTTACATAAAACATTTTTTTTAAAGAAAAGGCAAACAGATTAGTTTCGAGAAGCGTTCTGCTAGTCGTGTAAATTTTACAAACACTCTTAAAAATAAAGTTTCCAGAGAGGGATTTTTGCAGTGAAGCCATAGAAGAACCATTTTTGTGACAATAAGGACTTTTCAATAAACAATTCTTAAAAGAACCATTGTTTTCTTAATGTGTGGAGAACATTTTGATAATCTAAAGAAGCCTTTTCCACTAAAGAACCTTTTGTGTAATGGAAAGGTTCCATGGATTCTTCATGGAACCTTAGATGCTAGTAAAGAACCATTCTTTTTAACAGTATAGCATGACATAACATGAAGTGTAAAAACAGTCAACAAATCTTTGATCACTGACATTCTGAAGAACCACTGTAGACTTTTCTTTAAAGATTCGTTTTATTTAGTTGAAACACCATAAAGTACAACACAAAGTATTCAGCAATCCAGCTGCTTCATGACCAAACTGTTGAAAGACATCAAACTTGCATTTGCCCTCTTTGTATTGGATGGGATTGTTTTCATGTTATGAGATATGTGGGTCAGTGAACTCTTGTTGCTCAATGCAGGTCATACTGTGGAGACCAAAGCTCCACTAATCCAGTTAGAGCAAATAACAAACAAATATACTGCATGTATAAAGGGACCAGTAAACAAAGGGGCCATCTTAATATAGATTTTGAGTCCATATTGGCTGGTCCTTTTCACAAACAAAATGTGGATATATCTCTTTAGGTGTAACTTTGGCTGCATTCTTGCTCAGTCTTATTTAAGGTGATGGTTTAATTGAAAATGTGAGAGAATAATGCAATCTGTTGGTTACATTTTGCAGCATAAATCGTCCTTGAGGTGCGGTCACATTTACCAGTGCTCGGCGAAATTTTGCGGGTGAAGTCCAATAAGAACTGCACAGATTCCAATTAAAGGATCTGCGCAATCTGGAGTTTCACGTGAGGGTGAAAACATTCCCCACACAGATTTTGCTGTGTTCATGATGGTCACAAAGATTTGACCAACAGAAAGATTTGAAAGTGACTCCTGTGCGAGCTGTGCTTCATAAATCTCTACGCTATTGACAATGGACTTTTTTTTGCACACAAAATTTCCAACATGACCGCACCTTTATGCTATTTTTCGTAAATCAACACAGCATTTCTTATATTCTGTGAAAGCAGAGGTTCTGCATGCAGTCTTCGTAAGCAGGAGCTTATCTTCTTCATAAAGGTTAAAATCGCAAAGCACAGCACCTAGAAAGTAATAGTTGAGAATAAAAATATTTGGTTAGGATATCTATTTGTGTAATTTCTTAGGTAGAAATATTTCAGGTTACTAGTTAAGATCAACTAAATGCATCACCAAATTAAAAAAATGCATTGACAGATATGCACTTTATTAACCTGGGCAGCGTTTCCCAAAAGCATCGTAAGCTTAAGTTGATCAACTTAGGCTTACGATGCTTTTTGGGAAATGCTACCCTGATCTCACTGGAAAACGTAGCTATTTTACAAGGTGGCGGTTCCATATTAATTTGTATGATTATTAAAAAAAATGTAAGCATGAAGGTCCCCTAAGCCGTTCACATCACGTCTTTTTCGAGCTCAAGTTCGTTATTTAAAATGTAGATGACGCATAATAGAAGCGACGCAGTCGTGTTTTTTCCGCCACTTTCCACATGTTTTAAGCGCGACATGTAATCGCCCCTACTCCAACCCACCCCTACACAGCAGGTCGTATGAAAAAAACATATGAATGGTATTGTATGGATTCATACAATTTAAGGCCCGTTCACACAAAGAACGATAACTATATTAGCGTCCACGCCAATGAATGATAATGTTCTGTTTATTATACGCGCCTGCTGCAGGTTTATGTCTGCCGCTTTAAATGCTCGTGCTCTTTAAAGCAGGATGGATTGTGATTGGCTGTCAATGTTTTTATCGATCTTCAGCTGGAAAAAAAATAGTTCTGAAAATGATTCCAACGATTATCGTTTCTCCGTGCCGTTATCGTTGTGGTGTGGACTCTGCTATCCTTTTACATTTAGAATGATTTTTAGAACTATCTTTATCATAATAGTTACCGTCATTGGTGTGAACGGACCTTTAGCCACCTGTTCGTCAGAATGTAAAATAGTTACGAATTGCCGTGAGATTGTGTTGGCAATTACAATGGAAGTCTATGGGGTAAGTGGACAATGGTTGCCCCATAGACATCCATTGTAAATTTTTTTTTTTTTTTTTTTTTTTTTTACTTTTTTTTTTTTGTAATTCATATCTATATATACAATAACTATTGAAAAAAAATAATAATAATTTACACAGTAACATTCACTGAAGAACATTTGAGTACCTGTATCTTCGAGGGCAACCATGATAACCAATCATGTACTCCTGCGCATAACAGTGCTTCCTGCACAGCCCTCGATATCCGCAAGTCCATCTCTGCATGTCCGTGTCGTCGGCTGTCGGGAGAAGATCACTTAATACATAAGCAAATGCACAATCCATACTTGTCCAACAGTCATAGCAGTTATAGTAAATAATGTTATTAATCTGCAAATACACATCAGCATTAATATTAGCAATACCTACAGACCTGTTGTTATATTGCAGTAGCTATGGTATATTTGAATGTAAATGTACCTTCACTCGCTGTCAGCAGCAGCAGAGTTATTATAATCAGTCCCAGTGCTCTTATGTTAGTTCCCATAATGTAGCTCATAGCGTCTCTGTCTCTACGGCTGACCACTCACATTTATATTGTACAGCAGCCCTGTTCGAGGGGAGGGGGGTGGGTGTGGGCCCTGTCAATAACATAGTTGTCATTCCTTTATCTGCGTCAGTTGTGAGTTTGTGTCTTTATGTATTTATTTTCTTTCTAATCCCAGCAACATTTTTTTTAAAGAATTTAATTTACCCACAGTTAAGAGCTTGTCTACCGTTTCATAACTTGTTATGCCCATTACATATGCATGCAAACAAAGGAATGAATATGTTTGGATCAAATATAAGGATTGCTTTTATTGGTTTATAATAATCTGATCCTTCAGGGTCTATTTGTATTGTAAAAAATGTTTAAAATTGGGAAAAGTATGAAAAATGTACCCTTAAAGAGTATAATAGACAGGTTATATAATGCATGGGCATTTAATGATGTAACGTTGCATTGCAGCTGCTGGTCTTTTCTTTCAGTGCTAAAGTAGAGGTCAAAAGTGATGTTGCAAATATTATTATACAGTAGTCAGCATTTGAAGTGGATCAAAAAAGTTAATCAAAATTGTCCTAAGAACTAAGCTGTCCTAAGAGGAAGGTTTTGATCCACTTCAAATGTTGACTACTATAGATTTTTAAAAGATTTTGTTAGCATGTTGTGTAGTTGAGCTTGGAGTGTTTTATTTGTGATGACGCAATGAAGCATGATATTGTGCAGAAATTTCAGATGCAAAAACTAGAGAACCGACAAAATATTAAGAAGTGATTATGTTGTGTGTTATGTTTTTGCATAGTATCATAAAACCTGTAGATTTTGTCAGATAATTACCTTAACCAATATATATTACCACACACACACACACACACACACACACACACACACACAGACATATATATATATACACAGTGGTAATACAAGAGTAAATTTTTCACTCTTTGTTATATTGCAGCCATTTGCTAAAATCATTTAAGTTAATTTTTTTCCTCATTAATGTACACACAGCACCCCATATTGACAGAAAAACACAGAATTGTTGACATTTTTGCAGATTTATTAAAAAAGAAAAACTGAAATATCACATGGTCCTAAGTATTCAGATCTTTTGCTGTGACACTCATATATTTAACTCAGGTGCTGTCCATCTCTTCTGATCATCCCTGAGATGGTTCTACACCTTCATTTGAGTCCAGCTGTTTTTTGATTATACTGATTGGACTTGATTACGAAAGCCACACACCTGTCTATATAAGACCTTACAGCTCACAGTGCATGTCAGAGCAAATGAGAATCATGAGGTCAAAGGAACTGCCTGAAGAGCTCAGAGACAGAATTGTGGCAAGGCACAGATCTGGCCAAGGTTACAAAAAAAAAAAAATTCTGCTACACTTAAGGTTCCTAAGAGCACAGTGGCCTCCATAATCCTTAAATGGAAGACATTTGGGACGACCAGAACCCTTCCTAGAGCTGGCCGTCCGGCCAAACTGAGCTATCGGGGGAGAAGAGCCTTGGTGAGAGAGGTAAAGAAGAACCCAAAGATCACTGTGGCTGAGCTCCAGAGATGCAGTCGGGAGATGGGAGAAAGTTGTAGAAAGTCAACCATCACTGCAGCCCTCCACCAGTCGGGGCTTTATGGCAGAGTGGCCCGACGGAAGCCTCTCCTCAGTGCAAGACACATGAAAGCCCACATGGAGTTTGCTAAAAAACACCTAAAGGACTCCAAGATGGTGAGAAATAAGATTCTCTGGTCTGATGAGACCAAGATAGAACTTTTTGGCCTTAATTCTAAGCGGTATGTGTGGAGAAAACCAGACACTGCTCATCACCTGTCCAATACAGTCCCAACAGTGAAGCATGGTGGTGGCAGCATCATGCTGTGGGGGGTGTTTTTCAGCTGCAGGGACAGGACGACTGGTTGCAATCGAGGGAAAGATGAATGCGGCCAAGTACAGGGATATCCTGGACGAAAACCTTCTCCAGAGTGCTCAGGACCTCAGACTGGGCCGAAGGTTTACCTTCCAACAAGACAATGACTCTAAGCACACAGCTAAAATAACGAAGGAGTGGCTTCACAACAACTCCGTGACTGTTCTTGAATGGCCCAGCCAGAGCCCTGACTTAAACCCAATTGAGCATCTCTGGAGAGACCTAAAAATGGCTGTCCTCCAACGTTTACCATCCAACCTGACAGAACTGGAGAGGATCTGCAAGAAGGAATCGCAGAGGATCCCCAAATCCAGGTGTGAAAAACTTGTTGCATGTTTCCCAAAAACACTCATGGCTGTATTAGATCAAAAGGGTGCTTCTACTAAATACTGAGCAAAGGGTCTGAATACTTAGGACCATGTGATATTTAGGTTTTTCTTTTTTAATAAATCTGCAAAAATGTCAACAATTCTGTGTTTTTCTGTCAATATGGGGTGCTGTGTGTGCATTAATCAGGGAAAAAAATTAACTTAAATGATTTTAGCAAATGGCTGCAATATAACAAAGAGTGAAAAATTTAAGGGGGTCTGAATTATTTCGTACCCACTATATATATATATATATATATATAATGTATGTATGTATGTATGAGGGTTAAACTTGCTTAAGGCATTATGTTGGTTAATAATATTATGTTATCCCTCATTAAAAAGTAATATCCCCTCCAGATATCACTTTTGGCCACTACTGCTTGAGACCGAGTTGTTAATCTGATGACACGTTACCTGTGTAAGTATCATTGTTTCAGGAAATATTGGTAACACTTTATTTTACAGTGCCATTGTTACATTGTAATTACTCAAACAAGTGAAAATTTGATGTTTATCTGCTTACCCCCAGCGCATCCAAGATGTAGGTGACTTTGTTTCTTCAGTAGAACAAAAATGATGATTTTTAACTTCAACCGTTGCCGTCTATCAGTCAAATGGTGGGAGTGAATGGGAACTCGAACAATAAAGAGTCGAAAAAACTTGCATAGACAAATCTAAAATAAACCCTGAGGCTCGTGACGACACATTGATGTCCTAAGACACAAAACGATCGGTTTGTGTGTATTTATATCACTTTTTACATCTAATACAACACTATGTCCAACTGCATTCAGCGCTCGCTTAGTGAGGTCTGATTGCGCTCTGACAACGGCAGTGATGTCCAGCACTTATACTTCAATGAGTGCTAGACATTACTTCCGTTGTCAGAGCGCGATCAGACCTCACTAAGCGAGCGACCGCTCTAGACACATCGGTGCGCCCGCCATCTTGGAACGGTCAATGTGTCGTCACACACAGTAATGGGGCGTTCACACCACACACAACTTGCGCAAATAAATTGTGCTATTTGCACGTAGTTGGACACTTGAATATTTTGAGTGTACTCGCTTCATTGGCACGTGAAATTCACTTCACAACAGACACGAATTCGCAAACTCTTCCACTTCTTTTTGCACACTTCCTCTGAATAAACACATCAACTCGTCAGTGGAAAGTAGTTGTAAAATACGGCGAATAAGCTCAATTTGCCGGCTTTAGCTAGCTTGTAGTCTCAATATATATAGCTCAAATTCAGTAAAGAGCATTTTTTACAACTTACAAGATTGTCCGACCTCCTCACTCACTTTCTTCCAAACAAGATACTTTTTATTCCTGTTTCTTTAGAAGTACGAAGATGTATCGTACAGCTCCGGGTATCCACATACAACGATGATGATTTTATCCTCCATTGTTGTTTCGGATTTCTGCCTCCGCTAGCTACGTCATAATCACATCACTACTAGAGACAAGCTTCTGATTGGTTAACGTGGAATATTCGCCAAAGTTCAGATTTTTCAACTCAACGTCAAATGCCCGAAATGCTCAATTTGCAACGCCTCATTCACGCCGCAGGATGTCTATAGCGTCTTTGCATTGACTTAACATGTAAATCACTAGCGCTTAACGCTTTTAAAAACTTGCACTTTTGAAACTCGTTTTCAAAATGTTGTATTTTCATCCCCCCAAAATGCCGTTGTTGTGTAAATGAACGGCCAGAACACATGAAAAGATTTTCCTTTTTTAGGGGCCCTTTACACGGCAGTTTTCAACTAAAAACTTTTTTCTTTACAAAATGACATCGCCAACTACTGGCCTGGCATGTAATCTTTAAGTCTTTTTCGATGATCCATGTGAATGCAGATCGGTTTGGAAAACTTTTCATTTTTAGTACTTTGTCGTTGTGTAAACGTACCCTAAGACCTGATCATAATCACTGCTGATAAAAATATTGTTAATCTAAAAATAGTCTGCTTCCTGCTGCATGATTATGTTGAATGACCTCATTTAACACTCATATATGTGTTTCTGCAGTGGACACTCATTGATAAACAGGTAGTTGGAAAAACAGGTAGTTGTGCAACTGTGTACGGCCAGAAACGTTGTCAGCAAAAATCTACTATTCAGGACCCGCATCAGCGGCAATAGCAGCTCACATGCAAGACCTTGTGACCAGGACCCTTTCTCTATACACACACACACACACCCAATCACACTCACCCACACACTGCTTTCAAAACTGTTGGGTATAAAGAATTTACTTAACTGTTTTTTTGTTTGTTTGTTTTTTGATAAATATATGCTTGCATTCTACAATGAAACTGGTATAAAATGATGATGATGGTGTACACTTATCTCCCAATACAATGTCTTTCAGTGAGTATCCACCAGAGGGTGTGTATGTGCATTAAACCTGCTCTTAATACATTCTGCATAATAAAAATAATTTAAAAAATAAAAAGTTTAACAATGCATAGACTGTATTGGCTATATTTAACTTCTATCTATGGGCTTGAATTGATATACTCAATTATTTACTATAGTAGACCTATATTAGCTCTATATTATATTTTACAATATAATATACTAAATATGAAATAAATATTATAGCCTACTAACTATAATATAGTAAATAATATATGCTATAGCCTAGTAATATATATATATATATATATATACACACACACACACACACACACACACACATTATCCAAATACTTTTTGGGGCTTTTGTTTTTTTTTTTTTTTCGTTATATTTAGCGTGCATCGCGTCTCGCCCAACAAGCGTCAGGTTTTATAAAAACGGTTCAGGTTTTTAATGCACATAGAGACCTTTCTCTGGTCTGTTCCGTTTGGTGTGTTCCATTTCATCGCAAAAACACGTCCCGTGTGTCCTGGATGTCCCGCTCATCAGAGCTCCGCGTGCACGGTGAGTGACGTCACCCTCTAAACACCGAGCTCAGGTACTGCTCTTGTAAACAATAATACCGCCGAGGAGAGCGTGCACGACTCTGAGGAGAGCTGAGGACCAAACAAATGCAATATCTCACTGCATTGGCCAGAATCGGATTTAGTCGCAGCACATTTTAAAGGAATGGCATGTCTTATGGCAGCCTTTTCAGTCAACAATACTACAGTGACCAACTCCATCATAATGGTAAGATTGTTTAATGTCATTGATATCTATTTAGATTTTTTTTTCTTTTTTTAAAGCAATTTATGAATTTTTAATTTAACATTTAACAAATTCAGCTGCATAAAAAAAAACTTGTATGTTTATTACATGCTTCAATGTATGTGTTTTCCTCATGAACCAGAGTAACCCTCAGTGACTCCGAGCACAGATCTGTCAGTCAGTGTGCTTCACATGACTGTGCTGTTGTTATAGACTACATAACTTTACTGTTGCAAAGATATTTATAATGCATGATCAACTGCAAAATATTTCCATTGAAAATGTAATGCCAGCATTAATAAATTATTAAAATTTCATATGTTTTGACGACGTTTTAATATACTTCTATATTACATCATACAGTTTTAATATGCAGAAACACATTACTGCATTAAAATGACATTTGGCCATTACTGTTTTCCCTGAGCTTAGAATAAGCTTTGTCCGAGAGTAACCTCATCTGCCTTGTGTGGTTGGAGGGAGAGAGATTAGGTTGTCTCTCTTTATATTTAGCATGCATTTCACTGATGAACTTGTATTATGTGCTACTTTACATATATATAGTATGTTGTGGTGTTAATAGGATCTTCTTCAGCTATATAGTTATTAGGGCTAGGTATTGACACAATTTTCACGATTCGATTTGATTACTATTCACATGCATTTGATTCGATTACGATTTTGATTCGATTCGATATCGATTATTTTGGATGTAGTATTTCAGTTACAGTACATGGCAAATTTTCTAGAGGAAAAAAATCTCTCAACTAATGCTGTAAACTACACATGGGAGTCAGTTGGGACTACTATAATAATATTGAAGATTAAAATTAACTTATTTATATACAAACACTTAAATTACACTCAATGATATTTTTATTATAAATAAAGTTTAGAATTACATAATCATATTTCTACTCCAATTAGTTATTTTTTTTAAAAATATAAACATTTAAATCACGGCTGTCATAACTGATTTATTCAAACATGCATTAAATATTGAAGAACATTAAAAATTATAATGAATATGTAACGGTGCATAGCTATATTTATCAGAATGTTGCTTTCTAGAGTTCGTTTTTCTAGCTGACTAATGAGTTTATGGTCACTGAATGTGTTTTTCTGAGGTAAATGTGACGCTACGTGACATTGTTTACAAGCTGTTTTATTGACGTCTTTCCACGGAAACACTGACTGAGCGATTACACGAGACATGATACGGATTTCGGTAAGATGTACTGTATATTTTAACATACCTTCAGATGTTCATGCATGTTTATTTCGCTGTAACTGGTATTAAAGCGGAGGAGAGGATGATCACATGCTTCTCTTTAACTGAGGCACTAAAGCGATCTGTCACGCCACATTAAACAGCGCCATTTATTTTTTAAATCTCATAATAAGATGGACGTCATTTGAAATCTGAGACTTTGCTTTATATCAAAAGTAACAAAGCACAAAGATTATTGTGATTTATTGGATCGGAGGCGCTACATATCCTGCTCATTCATCAACTAAAAACAGACTAGACTAATCGATACTTGGGATTTAAGAATCGATATCGGTTCGTAAAAATGAGAATCGATTAAAATCGATTTTATAAAATATAGATTTTATATACAAAAAACATACTGTCAGTGCCATGGTACAGATAGCAATAACATGGTCCTTTGATATATAGCATAGTACTCCGATGTACTTACTTTGAAATATACCATAGAAATATCATTGTATACGAGAGAGCTATATTAGCATGTCCATGAAATACTTGATACTTTTTATTGGCACAGCTTATAATACTAAGATGACAATCTAAAAATGCAAAAAGTCTTCTTACACGTTTTCTTTGTATCCTTGATGACTTCTGAACATCAAACATTTGTCAGCAGAGATGTTGTTGTCCTCGAGGCAAAAATCTCAGGTCTTTTCCCTCAAGGTTGCAGTGTATTACATAAGCGCTCTCTCTCTTTCCATCCTCAGAATACAAATGGACCTCCCGATCTCATGCTAGACCCTAGAACCGTGTGCGTGTCCATTGATGAAATGATGTCCAACCCCGTTGGCAGTCAGCAAACACCACTGTTACACGGACACCTGAAGAAAGTCGAGAACAGTCTGACCGAGGCCCAGAGATTTTCATATCTCCCCCGCAGACCCGCAGTCAACATCCAATTCAAAGATCTCTCGTACTCAGTTCCTGAAGGACCATGGTGGAGAAAAAAAGGTAATGTTTGACGTTCAAGCCTCGAAGAACTGTAAATGTCATAAAAGTTAGAACCATTAAAAAATGACTAGTTTTACCTCAGAATCCAGATCAGAAAGAAGTGCACTTGATTGTTCTGAACTTAAGCTTGTTGTTTACTTCAAATCTTAATGCTTAAAAAAGAACTGTGTTTGCAGATAATATAATAGTAATTAAATAAAACGCCACTTAAGTGTTAAAAGAGTACACTGTTTTTTTTTTTAACACAAAGTACAGTTATGTCAAATTAAGTTTAACTTTAAAGTACATTTTAAATGATTGTTTTGTTGCTTTAACATACATACACTTAAATATCTAAAGCACAAAAGTAAGTCAATATAAGTCAATTTAAAGTACTTGATTATAATTTTAACTGTAGTGTTATTCAACATTACATTTCATGTAATGCATTTAAGTAAAAATAAATTTACTCAATTGCAACTTCATGTTCAAAAGTGACATACAGGTCTCAAAAGAAATGATGTTCAGCTAATCGCATTTACTGTCAACTTATACTTCAATGCATTTTCATTTAATTACAATTAACATGCAATTAAGTGTCTGAAAACATTGCATTCAGTTTGCACTTAAGTATATTATTTCACAAATATAGGGACTCACATGTATATCTTTGAGCACTCAATTAAATATTTCATAGTAAAAAAAAAAAAAAAAAACATCAAAATCCATCTTTCATAGAATAGTGGGACATTTAGTTGTTTAATGTGCTTTTTTAAACTAATATGCATGCACAATTTTATGTCTATACAATATGTTTTAAACACAAACTAATTTTAATGGGAAAAAGTGCATGTATGCACTTAATCAATCAATCTTGCTTAGTTTTCATCTAATTTACTGCAAGGGGATTGGTTTCTATTGGAAATATACTGGGAATTGGATTGATTTCATGATGAATGATTTGTTTTGTATACAGCTTGGCAAGGCAGTGCAAATTAATTGTCTAATCTAGAGATATGGAGAGTATGGGATGTGGAATGGATTAGCCAAGAGTTGGTTCCAAAAAGGTCCTTTTTGGTGTATGCGATCCTGACGATGTCTGAGGATGTTATCCTTAGAAGTGAATTCATTAATTAAGCACTATGGTTGACATAACAGCCCAGCTGTCTGCTTTGCCTTGGCTTTGTTTTTTTTTATTGTTACCTTAAAGGATCAGGGTTTTTCAGATGGGCAGTGATGTCTTCAAATTAGGGTCACCATCTGGATTGTAATTTGAAATTAAGTTTTTTTTTTTGGATACAGCTAATATTCAGCAGCAGCAGTTTTGCCACTGGCATTAAATCCTGAGCTGCCAAGTCTTAGGTGAACGTGATTTCACCAAGTACAACATGTTCCTGGATCAACATCCTTGTTGATCCTGGAACAACATTCCAATCAACCAATCAGGTTTGACTGAACAAGTTTACAGTTTATGTCAAGTTTAGGCTTACAACCAGGGTTAGGTGCTTCTACATCAGTGTTATTCACTTATCATTTCCCTTTGATTTTACGGATAAGAAATGGGTAGGGTTAGGTTTAGGGCAAGGGATAGGGTTAGGACAAAATTTTCAGGCAGGAACGTTGTTCCAGGATCAACAAAATATGTTGACCCAGGTACGTGTCTTGGCAAAATCACGGTGACCCTTCAGAGCTCGAGAGATAGGCTCTTTTCATCGTACAATCTGCTGTTACTGCTTTTTTTTTTTTTTTTTGGTCACTTGTCAGGTTGCATTTTTGTCATCTTTCCCCTATAGCTCAGAAGGATTTTTGGATGTGCTCATTCGCTGCTCAGTGTTACCTAGCCCTTCTGCTAAGAATAATGAATAGCTTAGCCATTTCCCCCAATGCTTTTGCAGAAATATACATGTTTGTCCTGTCACAAATCTTTTTCAGAGCAGTATTTTGTTTGCATATCATACTGTTCATAACATTGCCAATGCTAGTAGATTTTTTTTGTTTTTACTTACTCTACTTTAGCTTTCACTACTTTTCAGGACAAAGTGATCTACTCTAAATCTGATATTGTGATAAAATATCAAATAAAATATTAAATAACAGAGTATTAACTGAATTACGGAAGAGGATTAGGGCCAAGCAATAAAAATAATTAAAAAAAAAAAAACTCAACATTTAAGTTGTTAAATTTAGAGGAAAAAAAAAACGTTAAATTTCGAGAAAAAAGTCGAGATAAAATGTTGAGAATAAACTCATTAAATTATGAGAAAACTATGAGAAAAATTAGGGAAAAAGTCGTTAAATTACGAGAACAAATTTGTTAAATTACGAATTTGTTCTCATAATTTAACGATTTTTTTCTCATAATTTAATTACTTTATTCTTATAATTTAATGAGTTGATTCTCAACATTTTATCTTGACTTTTTTCTTGAAATTTAACAACATTTTTCTCATAATTTAACGAATTTGTTCTCGTAATTTAGCGACATTATTCTCGTAATTGAATGACTATATTCTCAACATTTTATCTTGACTTTTTTCTTGAAATTTAACGACATTTTTTCTCGTAATTTAACAAGTTTATTCTCAACATTTTATCTTGACTTTTTTCTCAAAATTTAACAAGTTTTTTCTCGAAATTTAACAACTTTAATCTCGAGATGGTTTTATTTTTTTATTATTGCTTGGCCCTAATCCTCTTCCTTAGCAAATAGCCAAAGAACTCTTCACACCATTCCAAAATAACAAAAGAAATCCTGCTGATAACAGGATCAGTGGTGTGGACAGTAAGGCGGATGGCGTTAACTTTTTCGAATCTGAGTTCGAATCCGTTTTCCATCCCTTTTCCAATCACATATCAGCTCAGAGAGGCATTTATTTTAAATAAAAATTAAGAAAAAGTTTGAAAAGTTGAAATAAAGTGTCAAACAGGTATTTAATTGAGGTATCAGGTAGGGGTAAGGGGAAGTGTAGGTTTTAGGGACAGAGATATATGGCAGCATCCATATATCATGACTATATCTGATTTTTTTTTTTTTTTTTTGATGACCAGCATACATATATATATATATATATAAAGTGACCCATATCTGATATCTGCATTTACACTATACACTTGGTGAAACAACACAAGGTAGATGTTCTGACAGGAAAAAACCTGAAGTCAAAATGACTCAATTTGCAATGGATGTAACTGAAATGATAATACAAGATTTTGCTTTCCACATCATCTTTAAAGGTCAGCAAAACATTGGGTTGACATGTCGTCCTCCATTGCGCCATTGAAAAGAGTCACAGTTGGTGTCCACCTGAGTTTAAGTCATTCGCCTCCATTGCTTTTTCAATGATGCACGACTTGCATTGACGGGAATATCTGATCTGTCTGCTTGCATGGCAGATGCAAGTACGCAAACCCGCATACCCGATTTTTTCCCCCACATATGAATGAGGCCTGAAATCGATCTGAGAATGTCGGAATCCATTTGCTTTTTTCCTGCTTACATGCTCGTGGGTTATATCTGATCTGTGCCACATGGGAAGAAAAAAATGGAATCGGATCACTTGAACCATGTAATGTAAATGTGGCTTTAGTGTGGATAATTATAGCCAAGACATCTAGGCATGATTGAGCATTGACAAATAGCCACTGTAAAACTCAAGATAAATCTCATGATGGGGGGGGGAGTCGTGGCTTAATGGTTAGAGAGTCAGAATGGTAACCCGAAGGTTGCTGATTTGAGTCTCAATGCCAGCAGGAAATAACTGAGGTGCCCTTGAGAAAGGCACCCAACTCCACATTGCTCCCCAGGCGCCACAGCAAAATGACTGCCCACTGCTCCGGGTGTGTGTGTGTGTTCACTACTCACTATTCCTAAAGTGTGTGGATTATACGCCCTTCACATGTCACTTTCATTTCTGACTAGATGTTAGAAAGCAAAATTAAATCATAATAATGTAAAATTTGGGAAATGTTTTTTTTCTGAAATGTTCTCTCTGAAGTGTCCCTGGACCCCCCATTCAAAAATCACTGAAAATGTAATTAATATTTCTAACGAGTGTTTTCCATGCTCATGGAAATTTACACAATTGCTCTGAGAACATCTGACCTCCTGTTTAAAGGAATTGTTCATCCAAAAATGAAAATGCTGCTATTCTGTAGTCATATGGACTACTTTCATATGGAGGCCACTATAAATGACCTTTTTCTGGGTGGAAAAATTCTTACAAAACAGTACAACTTATGTGTATGACATGAGGGCAATAATGGCAGAATATTTCTTTAACTAGATAAAAAAGTTTGAAGACAAACTTTAAGTTGGCTAGAAAAAGCATAGCCAGAAAGTTTGAAGTAGTTTTAAAAGTTTGAAGTTTGAAGTTTAAGTTTTAGTTTAGTAGTTTGATAGATAGATAGATAGATAGATAGATAGATAGATAGATAGATAGATAGATAGATAGATAGATAGATAGATAGATAGATAGATAGATAGATAGATAGATAGATTGAATGAGTTTAAATGAGTTTAAATGGCTTAGAAATAGGAATGGCAGTTTAATTGAGTTTGTGTTTGAATTTGAATTTTGACAGTTGGACGGAATGTTCAGATCAGCTAAGGAAGTTCAATGAAAGTCAATGGGAGTTTTTTCCAGGTTTAATCAGCATTTTTAGGAAAACCGTAAGTCGGATCAGTCTGAAAAGATATAGCACACTAAGTCAGAACAGTCTGAAGGTCTAGTCTGAGTTTGGTGGTTGTAGCTTGAACATTCTAGGAGGAGATGCATTTAGAAATTTAGTCTAAGAAGAATAACTAGAATGTACATTTCCTGAAGAAAATGTGAATGGTGCTTGCAGTGGCAAAACTCGGCACTCTTGATTAGCATGATGGTAGCATGATGCTAACACCCTTAGCATATTGCTAGGATGTGTTTACCAAGATGCTAATCATGTTAGCATAATGCTAGCAACATGCTAACATGATTAGCATGTTGCCACCATGATGTTAACACCCGTAGCATACTGTTAACATGTTTTTAGCAAGATGCTAACCATGTTAGCATAATGTTAACAACATGCTAACATGATTAGCATGTTTGCTAACATGATTAGCATGCTACTATCATCATGCTAACACATTTTCACTAGTTTGTGTCATGTTTAAACCCTAAGCTAATCACTATTAGCATGTAGCTATTCACTGCTAGCATGTGTATCATGTTGGAAGTCCAGATTGCTAGCATGAGTCAAAAGAGCCAACCGCCATGTCTCTATGATGCTCTGATGCAGAGATATAGGTCTTGCTAAACAGTTGCTAGGGTACTCTGTTTGGTTGCTAGGGAGTGGCTTGGCAGCTGCCAATGATGATACTCCAAAGGCTGCTTGACAATATAAACCAACCCCCATGTCTGTACGATGTTCTGATGCAGAGATATACATCTTGAAAAACGGTTGCTAGGGTACTCTGTTTGGTTGCTAGGGAGTGGCTTGGCAGCTGCCAATGATGATACATCAAAGGCTGCTTGCCAGTATGAATGATATAAACCAACCCCCATGCCTTTATGATATTCAGATTTGAAGATATCCCTCTATGCTTTGGGTTGCTAGGGTGCTCTAAATGGTTGCTAGGGCGTGGCTATGAAGTGTTGAAGGTGATTCGTGATTGGCCGTTTGCTGCCCCGAGTCAAATGAGCCCACCCTCATGTTTCTATGACACTCCTATCCAAAGATATTCATTTGATCTTTTTCAATGGAAGTCTATGGAACTTGTTGCTATGGTGCTCTATATGGTTGCTAGGGCGTGGCTTGATAGCTTCACAATGATCCTGAGAGACTGATTGGTTGCCTGAGTAAAATGAGCCCACCCCCTTGTCTCTAAGACATTGTGATCCAGAGTTATGTTCAATACAAAATCCCTATGTAATTTCCCATAGTAGGAAAAACACAGTACTTCCTGGTTCATGGGCACGGCTTCACCATAGTATGTCTATGGGGCAACTTTGGGCAGCTCTTGCGCCCCAGGGGTACAACTTACACCCAGTTTTGAGGTATGGCCTGACAGAGCTTGCTAGCCTCTTCAAACGTGGTAACCCACATGTTTCTACGAAATTCTCACTCGGAGCAATAACTCGTCAAAATTTGTCGCAATGCAAAGTCTATGGGATTTTTTTCGCTACTTTTTCGCCCGCTGGACGAACATCGTACACCCGATCGCTTATAAAAGTCATAGCACAGGTCTCCTCAATAAGCCGGTCGATTTGACACCTGATTCATTGGTCTAGGACAAAAACTGTGGGAGGAGTAGCGCGCCAAACTTTTGTCCAGAAAAATAATTATAATAATAAGTATGAGCAATAATAAGAATGGAGCTTTGCCTATGGCAAGCACCATTAATAATAAGCTTAAGTACAATATCAGTAAGTTGGCTTTTTCAAGCCAACTTAATAATGAATTCAGTTTATTCAAATTGTAATGCACTGTGAATAATTACAGTTTGAAATGTGGAAACTTTTGCCCGAAGAAGTGCAGAAGCAAGTTTCAATGAAACTTCAATGCCACACTCCAGTTTCGCTTCTTCCAACAGCCTTGCCATAAAATATACATAAGTCCTAGTCCCATAGCCAACTGGCTCATCGTGCTGGTGGCTTCACTGAGTGTCTTTGGTTCGAGCCTTTTAGATAGCATCAGCTTTTTTGGCTTTCTCCAAAAACAACAGAATGCTCAGCACACAGTCCTGCCTTATGCACTCAACATCGGAAACAGGCAGCAAATGCATTGGACCGGTAAAAGGATCGGATCATGAAATGGACAGGGATAGTATCATGATGTCACAGTGTGGAAGTATGGAGCAGACAGGGCCGATTTGATCCTGGTGTTTTGTGCAGTTGCAGATCAAAGCTTTCAGAGCCTCTGGCATCTGCAGCTGATGTGCTATTGTCAATAAGAGGTGGATGCAGCTAACTAGGTTGACACAAATAATTGTATTGAATATGATCATATATATAATTTGCGCACTGAAATGTAATTATGCATATAAAATATAACATGCATATATGCATATAATATATAATATAATCTTTTATGTGATGATGATTCCAACTGCTATAAGAGCATCACTGCAAATTGAAAGTTTAAATCTTCATGAAAACTAATTTTCAGCAGCATTTTTTTGCCAGTTACAGGCATGAAACATTATACTTCTGTAATGTGTTTTATTTCTGAGTGAAATATTCAATGAGAAAACCATGTAGGATGGAACATTATTTTATCTATTGAGAATCATTTGAGTTTAAAGTAACAAGTTGTTTGAGGGAAGGAGTTGAAAAATAATAGGGCTTGCCCTTATGTAAAAGAAATAAATTGTATTAAATGTGCACTTGCAGTGATATTAAAAGTGTATAAAAAAAATAAAAAAAAAAAAAAAAAAAATATATATATATAAATATATATACTGTACTTGCAGGTAATATATTATTCATGAAATAAAAGGCCACTTAAAGACAGTACATTTTCACTATTAAGTAACTATGTTACCTTAACACGCTTAATTGCACAGTTTTTAAAAACTGCACTTTGTAATAATGTCAAATTTTAGTTTGTCAAATAAGTTTTGTTTTAGGGTTATTTGCATTTAATTATGCATCATTTATATTACAGTGACTACATGTAACATACATAATAAAGACCTTGTAATTAAAAGTCATACCAAAGTTTTACTTTAAGTTTGTTGTAAAGTACACTTGATGTGTTGACTAACATCAAAACACGTTTAAAGTGCTTGAGTATAATACATTTAAAGTTAATATATTTATATTATATATTACTAAATTGCAACTTTATCATTACAAATGTGTAATTACAAATATATTTAAATACACAACATACAAGTTTCAATAGAAATGTATATTTTAGTTTACCGTAAATGCTTGTCATTACATTCAGCAGTACACTTTTAACATATTTCAAAGACGTTAGAAGTAATTAAGAAATTACATATAAAGATGTACTTAAGTCGGTCAAATAAGTGCTCTTAAGTTCGACTAACTGCATTTATTATAAATTACTTCATTTTCATTTAAATAAAAATAACATGCAATTAAGGGTCCAAAAACATTCCACTGAATTCACGCTTAATTATATTATATATTATTTTCGTAATAAGTACTCTTTTTAAAAAAATAAGCTTCTTTTTCACAAGGGTGGTGATGTCAACCAAAGAGGTGGAAGTTATTACATTTATGTGAAATCGTTGTTTGAAACATTTGTGAATATAAAGCATTCTCATGTTTTGGACTTGGATCATGAACCTTTCCCGCAGCAATGTTTAATTAAAGATATTGTTAACAGGTAAAGTTAATATAATTCAATTCAATTCACATTTATTTGTATAGCGCTTTTCACGATACATACCGTTTCAAAGCAGCTTTACAGAGAATGCATGTCAACGTTACAATTTAAAGAATGCAGTTAGCAAATAATGTAATAATTTAGGCAATTAATTTACAATCACTGTTAGCAGTTTAACTGAAGGTAGAAGCAATGAGCTCCTGAAAAATGAATTCCATTTTAACAATAATTAGGATATATAGAAATTTGGGAATGTGCATGTTGATCCAGATGATTGCGTCTTCTGAAGTCCTCACAGGAGTTGGCGCCGTCTCTTCATAGGTGTTGGTCATCTGAGGTCTTTTTAAGAGGCTGGATCTAAATTGAAGCTGATGTCCTCTCTAGTCACCTTGGGACGGGTGTCCCGAGGTAAAACAGAAAAGCAAATGGAGAATAATTAGCGTAGCTGCTGTTCATAACATTAAGCAAAGATAGTCATGTGCAATATGAATATATAAGCTAATATAGTGCATGTATTTAGTAAAATGCTCCCCTATAGAGTTAATTTCTCTAGTGAACTAACATGCTGTGGACACTAAACGACTTGCCTGAGGTAAATGTAATGCTACGTGAGATATTATTCTCAAGCTATTTTATTGATGTCTTTCCACAGTTTAAACACTGGTTGAGAGATTACACACATTTCTAGATCGTCTGTTCTTCTTCTGCACTTTTTCCTGTTGTGGCGGTTAGCAAACAGTGTTGCATTACCGCCGATGCCCCCTTCTGGATTGGAGTGTGGATCGTATGTGACTGACTGTATTCATCGTCTAACTGCATGAACCAAACAGTGGCATCCGTACTGTACGGTTCAGAATGAATACATGCACCGTTACACCCCTATAGTATGCTGTTTCTTGTTTCTGTGGAATAATTGTGCACCGATAAATCATTCACAACTTAAACGTATTGGAATTTACATAGGGACGATTTTGATTTCATGTTGACTTTTAAACAAATCCATCTGACATGTTGTCAACATGTTAGATTCTTTGTTTTTGATCTTCTAGCTTTGTTTTACTGAAAAGCAATAGAGAGTGATCGACACCCTCACCTTGTTTATTATCAATTGATTGTAATCGAAACTGGGCCTTTGAGCTGTCTAACAAATCTTTGTAATCCATACTTAGAGGAAAGAGAGAGCGAGCAAAGGCAATGCTAGCAGGCCAGCTCTGCTCTCACAGCCGGTTACTATCGGTCAATAAACTCCAGTAACCTCTCTGCTTTGAGCTGGGGGCGGGTGATGCAGCAGGAGGAAACCATCAGCTGTGCACTTGTGAAGATAAGGCTGCTAATGAGCGACGCTTGTGGAGGAGGCATATTGTCTTGTCGCTAGGTAACTTGGCAGAATATCTTGGATGTAGGTCATTTTAGGAATGATTTCATTTTCCATGAGTTGTCAACTCCAAATTCAGTCACTGAAAAAATGCTTTTGTTTGAAACGCACAAACAAATATACGTGTCTCTGTGCTGCATTAGTGGATTATTCCTGACTTTCCTGTCTTTATCATGACTAATAATCATAACACGTCACATGTTCCAGGTTCTATGCACTGCTAACTTCTAAAATAAAAAAATGACACTTTATTAAATATTCCAAACGTAATTTATTTAGTTATTTAAATATTTTAAACACAACATGCTAATATTTTTTTGTTTTGTTTTTATAGATCAGTGTTGCTGACTGTATTTACGAGAAAAAGCGCTTAAGGCTATATTAATATTTATCATTTTCAGCGAACTTATGTTGTATATTGTTAATATAACACTGGAGGACAATGCATGATACCTGGCAAGGGTTGGCAATGGCATACAGTGATGCTCAGTTTAACTCATTTATTATTTACTTTATTGTACCTGTTCTGCAAAATATAGTATGTTGTTAACATGCTTAGATGTATGACCCTCGCAATAGAAGTACATCAGATTTTACATAAAAGTGAATATCTTGTTTGTTTGTTGCCATCAGATTTGTAAGACCTACTTCCTATTGGGCCTCTTTGAAACATTGGTATAATTTGAACACTCGCATTATAATAAAGTGACGTGAAGGGCAAGTATGGTAGCCCATACTTAGAATGTGTCCTATGCATTTAACCCATCCAAGTGCACACACAATCAAACCTGCAACCTTCAGGATACAAGTCTAACTCTCTAACCATTAGGCCACGACTACCCCAATTTTTAATTTTTTTTGTAAATTATAAATTCATTGCCAATGATTGTGTTATAAAAATTTGATTGTACAATCAGCAGGAGTGATCAGTCTGTTTCAGGTGTCGTTTCTGTGGCCAGAAAAGTTGTCACAACTCACAACTCATCACAAATTTATAGCTATTTGAATTGCATTTGGTCAGCACAAAGAAAAGGTTATTCCTCATCACCTTAAACCCAAAGTGTCCCTGGTAAAAAAAAAAGAAGTGCACTTAATTGTATTGAATGTACACTTGTAGTGTACTTCAAATATTAGAAGTATATTTTTTTAGGATTAGTTCACTTTAAAATGAAAATTACCCCAAGCTTTTACTCACCCTCAAGCTATCCTAAGCGTATATGACTTTCTTCTTTCTGATGAACACAATGGGAGTTATATTAATAAATATCCTGACGCATCCAAGCATAGACATCAAGAAAGTGCATCCATCCATCATAAACGTACTCCAAACCACAGCTCCAGGTTTATTAAAGCCCTTCTGATCCAAAGCAATGTGTTTTTGTTAGAAAAATATCCATATTTAACAAGTTATGAAGTAAAATATCTAGCTTCCGCCAGACCGTCTTCCGTATTATGAAAAACATTTTTTTCCGTAAGTTGAATACAGAAAGCGTAGGACGTATCATAAGCTTTTTAAACAGCGAGAGGCGTTACACTTTCATTGTGAGTTGAAAACAGAAGACGAATAATATAAATGAAATAAGGGGGCATTTAAGTGTAGTAGAATTGCATGACATAACACGCTTAAGCACTTCAGCATACTAAAGCAAATGTGTATGGGTGCTTTCTGTGTTGAGGACTTGCAGTGTACATTGTGCACATATATAAGTATGTTGTAGCTTGAAGCCCAGATGCTGTGTACTTCTCCATGCCTTAAAATAACTTTTTCACAATGTTTGTGTGGGTCGAGCTTTTAATAGCATTTAAAAGCCCCTCGCACAGCCTTGAGTAACCTCCAGTATGGGTGAAAATGTCACAGAAAATAATGTCTATGCCCAGTCTACCGAAGCATGTAAAAGACCAAAGTGAACTCTGTGGTGTCTCTCCTCCCCCTCCTCCTTTGGTATTTTTACCTCGGCTGATCCCTCATGTTTTAGTAGTACCTCCTAGATTTCACTCTGAGAGAGCCGTCTGAGCAGCATGGACAAACCTGAGGTGTTTGCCAAGGATGCCTATTAGCTGTGGCTCAATTATCCAATGAGATCTGCTTCATAGGTCAAAAAAAAAAAAAAATAGCTGCCTGTAACATTGGAATGGAATCAGTGTTGTTTTCAGTTGCACTTTTGATTAGTATTGCAGTAAAGCAGCTGAAGTATAGGCCACAGTAATAAGCACTTATCAAGCTCTTTCCCACCCAGCCCCAACCAAAGCTTCTTTCACTGGGCTGTCACAAATAGATAAAGAGGCACTGAACCTGGACTGTAACAAATAGATAAGGAGTTACTTCTAAATAACAGTACGATAAATTGTCGCCAAAACATCTAGGCATGACACAAATTTTCTACTGCGCTCTCAAGTTCAAAGCGTTTCTCTACATGAAGCATAGACTTAATTCAAGCCACAAAAATACATGTATTACTAAAAAGAAATGAGAAATGCACATTGTGCAATCTTTCAACCTGTGGAGAAATATTTTAACAACGATTTGGAACAAATATGACTGGTATGATGGTAATTTAGTGGAAAAATTTGTGAGTGGTGCTCTGTGGGATTTTGAACAGCCAGTGTGCGTACACAGAAAACTGTGTATTCAAAATTCATCAGTCCTAATGGTTCTTCAGTGGTCTAACCAACAAACAGCAACAGACAATTTGTCGGATCAATGTGTTACCCCTGTCGGAATTATTTTGGTGTTGTTTGGCGCTTGTTTGGCGATGATGGAACATGTTCAAGTAGCGTTGCCAACCACTCCATATATTACAGAATTGTCCCATATTTAAAGGTGCAGAACAAAGTTTTTCCCATATATAGACAGTAGTGTATTATAGGGCATATGCAAACAGTCTGTGTATGTCCAACCTGAATATGAGAGACCATACGTGTATCAATAGCCGTTCATTAAATGCTTTAAAGTCAAGCAGAATCCTCTCCCAGCTGGCCGTTCCCACTTCACAGCATACGGGACTCGTTCTAGTGGCTATTCCCTTTCACTGTAAGCGTTTCGATTTTAGTTTGGGACGAATACAGACAACGTGATTATTGTTCATGAGACCAACATCCAGCCATGCTAGAAATGGTGTGTTCAAGTCCTCCTGGGAAGTTCGTATTAACCAGGTGGGAAGTTACGTTTATGACGTCAGGTAAGCAAGATGAGCAATATGGCGGTGTACCTTCTCTTAATTAACTACACAAAAATACAGCAAGGTCTTTAAATTCTTCTTCCAGAAAATGAAGAACAAAGAATATGCATCATGTGTGTTTTGCTTTTTAATGTTTAATGTTAATGTCTTTATCATTACATATTATATTGTGAAGTTATATTACAATGCCATTACATTTTTGTGCAGGGAATTAACTTTTTAACTTAACTTAAATAACTTGACATAACTTGAATGCGCCAAAAAAGGGAAGTCGTTCATGTTCATGTTGAATTTTTTTTTTTTTTTTTTAACCTAAGTAAATTTTATTATATGATAGATTAAACTTGGACCTCATTATTGTTAATCTTTTTTCACAGAAACACAAAATGACCAATAAAGTCTCAAACACAACGAACAGCCCATACTAATTTTCTAAGTTCTTTAGAATATAAAAAATATGCATTTCCATTCTTACATGGTTCTGAATGGTTCGAGTCCCCGGTCGTGGAATGTCTGAGAATTGACATACTGTGGTACATCTGGTGATTGTCCATGTCGGATGCGTGTGTCGTTCGAGTGTGAATTGGCCTTGCCACACTGTAGGAGTGTGACCTTAATTTTCTGATACTGCCAAAAAAATGAGATTCGTCACAAAGATCATTAGCTTGCTGTGGTTGAACGTCACACTGGGCGATCAAAGACAATTTGACACTATGACAAAAGACATATTTTACAATCCCAGAAATTTGTCTCAGGTGCCAAAATTTTTGGCAAACATTATACAGTGTGCAAGATCAATGCAAAGTTCTGCACTGCCATATTTCGTATCAGTGAAAAGGTACTTTATATACTATGGTTGATTGACCTTATAAGACATTGAATGATTAACATGTTCTAAAGTACTTCAAAGTATACCATGGTATCAGCATGTGCATGTTTTTAAAAAACATGGTTATTGCACATGGTAAATGTCTAAACACAAAAATACCCCAAAACTAGTAGGGTACAACGGGGCTTAATCGTTAGCAAAGGGGCGGTCACACCTCACTTTTCGTTCCATTGACTTCCATTCAAACGCATGCGAATGCGTCAGACTGGAAACGCAAGCTCGTGCGAAAAATTTCGCATTTCGCTGCGTTCCAAACTTCAAGTTTGGTGAACTCTGACCTGCGAATTCGCATCACTTGAAGACATGCGACCAGTAGAAGATCGATTCGTCATGGCATGACCTCTTGGCTGAATTAAAAGAATTATATTTTTGCAGAGTAGGTTCTATATTTTTACATTTTGAATGCATTACTTTAAGTTATGTGTTGAATTCATGTTTATAAAAAAGACGTTGTAGACCATGACGTCATATCACGACCGTTACAGCATCCGAATAAATTTCGCTCATTCAAAGTCTAGTGTGACCGCGGGGCTAAAGGCGCCTTTGATGTTATTTTCCTCTAAACCACTAGATGGCATAAAAACTTGTCGCAGCACTTTCCTAAACATCCGTATTTAAAATTGCACATGTAAATTTGTCTGATCCTTGACGGGATCGCAGGCAGCAACGCAAAGTTGATTTTGAGGTAGTTTGATCTAATATTTGATGTTTTTTAAATGTTGCTGATTTAAGTAGCAAATAAGAATCCATTAACTAATGTATTTGTATTTTCAGACAAAGGTCTTCTTAATGATTTTCAGTTTTGTTAAATAGGCTATTATGGGATCTCCTTCAATGCTTTCAGAATCTTTACTTTTTAAAATAATTTTGTTTCTGTATTTTTAAAATCTATTTTTATATTTTATATATAAAAATATATATCACATAGGCCTATTTTAATGACAGTATATTTACTGAACAAAAATTAATTATTTATGTTTCAAAATAAACAGAAAATAGTACAAACTTTGCTAAAGTTATTCTTTTGAACAAGTGTCATTATTAAAAACATATTTTAGCTGAAGTATTTGTATAAATACTGTGTGCCTTTTACCCCATACTGGCCCCCCTCACCACCTCATACATTTATAAGATTTTTAAACAAAATGAACCACTGCATGATTTTCCTTTTTTTTTTTTTCTTTTTTTTTTTCACACAAGATATGTTGCTCCATCAATGTTCAGTACAAACATATATATTTTTCCTGCAATCATATACTTTGAGAGTAGTGAAAAGCACAGTTTTTCTTATGGTGTGCCTTTAGCCCCGTTGAACCCTACTATTGTGTTTTTGGTCATGATTTTATGGTGTTACCATGGTATTTTGGAAAAATACCATGCATCATGTTTTTCTTGGAAGTGGCATGTATGTAAATACCAGGATATGTAAATTTCAGTACCATAGAACTATTCAAAGTACCACTAAATAAAATCTGATTCCAGGACTATGCCGTGGTATACTGCCATAAGACTTTTTTAATATGAATTGTGTAAAATAACATTTAATGTAAACCATACAAAATCATAGCAATATGACGGTAGTTATTTGTTTGTGTAGACAGTATGATCAGGTTCTAGTATTTTTTTGTTTGTTTGTTTGTTTTGTATTTGATATGGTTTTTATATAGTCATAAAATACATAAACCATTTTGTTTTAGTCTGTCCACCTTATTCTTAAACACAGAAGTAAGCGATTTCCTGTGAATATGCGATACGTCCGATTGATTAACCCCTGCAGGTAAAATACTTAGGAAAACAAAGTGCACTTAATGGTTAAACTATTGTGCTACAAACCAGTGTTTTTATGATTATGATAAATTCAAATAAAATGAAATAACTGGAAATAGCTATGCAACACAGAAAAAGCTTTGCACATTCAAGTTAAAAATGGCTTTTGTTAAAAATGAGGTGGATAAGACAAAGTCATATAAAGCCGAAAGTTTCCGTCATGCATTAGATAATTGTGGGGGGATAAAAAGGGGTTCTGTGTAATCCTGTGAGGAGGTGCTTCTAGCGGCTGAAATCATAATGACTCACTGTGGTTCTTTTGCTGCCATAATCATGGACCAGTGGAAGGCTCTGTGCAAATGAACATGAATGTTAAGTACATTGCAGATGCTTTGTAAAATTATTTGGTTACGTAGGATGTGAATGTTTGCTAGCACTTCATTTGTCTATTGGTCAAACTTCCATCTAACCCTGCAGGTCAATTTTTGTTTGCCATGTGATTTGAATGTTTTTTCAAGCAGTTTCAAAAACCAACTCCAAACAAACTTCATTTTGGCCTGATTTTGTTGGAAATTATGTCACACTTGAAGTATTGCTTGAAGTATATCGGGCCTAAAGTACCTACTGTAGTGGTGCAAATGAAACAGTGATGCTATGTATATTTTATGTATATACCAGTGTTTGTGTTTCGGTTTCTTCCTCATGCACACTTGGTCATGACTCAAAGTAACCCCCGCGTCCCTCGTGGCCAGGAAAAGCTCTCTCCTCTGTTGACATGCAGCACATCAGGTGCACCAAGCAAGATCATCCTGCCTTTATTTGCTAACCAACTGGCTTCACCTAGAGACCACACCTTTTCATTTCAGAAATAGTGTGATGCACCTTTCTAAAGTGGTGGGGTTACTATAGTGCACAATCAGGGGGAGAAGCCCTGGGATCCTGCACTAAAAGAGGACAGAGAAGGTCAGAGGTATTTGTGTATTGCTCTGACGGATTGTAAGCACAATCCAATTAAGCTGGCAGCCACTGCAATCAACTGGATTAGCATCTCAGCCTCAGCTATTGGATAAATAACAGGTTACAATCGGTCATCCTGTATAGATGTCCTCTTTTCAGTACACAAAATATGAGTCATCATTGCTCAACTAGTGCCAACTGAATTCATTTTTTTTTTTTTTTTTTTACACTTAATTGCATGTTAATTGTAGTTTAAATTTATTGTAAATGCACTTAGCTGAACTTTAGAGTCAGACATAAGTGCATATTTATGTGTAATTTATTAAACTTTTACTGTTAATAAACCTCTATTGTCTTTGAAATATGAGTAAAGTGCTCTGTCTCATACTGATAAGTATTTATGGTAAACTAAAATATATTTTAATGTAATTTATATCAATGTCGTAACCATGCCTTGAACATTGGGGGAACCAAAGTTTTTTTTTGTTTTTTTTTCAGGTCTAGTGTAGTTATGAGTTATGAAGTAGTCTCAACTATTTGCACACACACACACACACACACACATATATATATATATATATATAAAGGGATGTGCAACGATTAATTGTGATTAATCGTTTGCAAAATAAAAGTCTTTGTTTACATAATATATGTGTGTGTTCTGTGTTCTGTATATATTTTAGAAAAAATTTTACATTTATATATAAAATATTTATATTTATA
The DNA here is from genome assembly GCF_024489055.1 of Chanodichthys erythropterus. Classification (NCBI taxonomy): domain Eukaryota; kingdom Metazoa; phylum Chordata; class Actinopteri; order Cypriniformes; family Xenocyprididae; genus Chanodichthys; species Chanodichthys erythropterus. The sequence goes on from NC_090237.1 coordinate 36,586,908, forward strand.
TGTACTATAAATAAATAAATATATATATATATATATATATATATATATATATATATATATATATATATATATATATATATATATATATATATATATATATATATATATGTATTTAAACATGCATATATTTCTTAAATTTATACATGTATGTGTGTGTATTTATATATACATAATTATTATACACAGACCACACACAACTATTACGTAAACACAGACGTAACGATTAATCATGATTAATCGGTGCACACCCCTAATATATATATATATATATATATATATATATATATATATATATATATATATATATATATATATATATATATATATATTTTTTTTTTTTACTCTTCAGTTAAATAGAAACTGTTCTTGCATGAATGAAAATAGCTGATGAGAGCGTTTTCAAGATGGTCGGCGAGTGAACTGACTTGCCTGAACATGGACATTGCTTTATTTCCATAACTTTAAGATTTCATATCAAAAGTGCAGTTAAACAAATGCTTGTTTCCTAGTTATTTTGCATGCTGGTTTCAAACATTATGATGAAGAACATTTTTAGCACATCAAGTTAGCACATTTCAGTTTCATGGATGATTTTGTGTATTAAATTTGTGCCAAAAAAGTCTTGTGTTAAAAAAAAATGTGACAGTATATCCTGCTATAGGGTCAAAAATTTGACGATGCATTTGAACACTTTATTAAAGGTGCAATATGCAATTTTATTGCAAAACTTAAAGCTTTTTAAGCTTAAAGCTTTTTAAAATTAATTGCATGCCATTTATCAACACAAGCCATCCAGCATTTAATATGATATTCTAAAATCGATCTATCTTACTGCAGTGTGTAACAGTGTCTCACAGCAGCCGCAGAGCGAACGCACAGAGTAACGTTATAACATTTTCAACCATAGACTGTAAACAAATATGGACGTAGTGTCCGTGACGTCACCCGTAGATTTCTGAAGAGCATTTTTTAAATGAAAATGAGGCAGCTGCCATCTTAGCAGTGCATCACCGCACGTCACTCCCAGATAACTGAAAATCTCAGGAACAAAACTTTTAGCCAATGCCACGATCCAGCAACGTGTGTTCTGTTTATCTTCCGCATGCGTGCACATCATAGACTGTAAAAAAAAAATGTACATGTACAAAGACGCACATCTGTCTTGAGTATCACAGCAAGCCATATTATTTTATAATTGTATATATTATTATTTTATAATTGCATAAAATAATCCTGAAAAAAAAAAAAAGCACAAACACGGCAGAGGTGCCAAATTCAGCGGCTGGAATTAGCTGAGGTAACATGACGGCTCACAGACAGCAGCGGCAAACCTGTCAATCAAGTGACCACGGCCTTAATTATGCAGAACTTGAAGGCTTAATATAATTTAAACGGATGAGTTATAAAAATATTCCCCCCCCCTCAGAGTTGTCATAAAGGGCAAAATTAGCTATAAAGACCAAAACCACAATTTGATCCAGGCTGTAAACATGTTTTTTTCTGCTGTGAAGTTTAACATGGGGGTCAATGAGATTCTGCTCTCTTTTGGAGCCTGTCCCTAGCGGCCAGTCAATGAATCGCAGTTTGTCACTTCTGTATTGACTTCATGAGAAACTGGGGGAGGTTGCCGCTTGTTTTCAACACACTAAAATGTATCTAATATGACAGAGCTGCGTTTCTTCATACTCATGACTGGAAAAACGGAAGCAGCGCCGGCGACTGTGGCATAATAAAAGTCCCGCTGCTCGTGAGACGTGTGTTGATCAATCACTCCAGCTCCTCGTTCAGCTCCACAACACTCGCTCCTGCTCTGCTTCATACTACAGTAACGTTAATAATCACATCCATGAACATGATTTCTCTCCGAGTCCAATCCCAATTTTATTCCACCATCCGTTGAGGTGAAGACCACATGAATAGGCCTCTAGCGACCTCTAGCAGACAGAAAATATTACATATTGTACCTTTAACTTAGTGGGACATGCCCATCTTATCGAATGCAGCCAAAAAGTTTTATGAACTAATACAATTTTTAATAATAAGCTATAAGTAAACGTTCAAATACTCTAGTGTATATTAGTCAAGAACCTAAAGAGCAATGTTGCTTACAAATCTGCACACAAAGCTGGCGTAATATGGTGAAGAATGCATTATACACCTTGACAAAAGAAAATATATAGGGAGTGGAGAAGGGTTATAGCATCAGCCCATTATTCTTTTAAAGTTATAGACAAAAAGGTACGCTGAGAGGAAAAGGTCAGATAGAGGTAAGAACAGGGTTTATCCAAAGATACTCAAACAGCAAACAGATTCAATCACCTGGAAAATTTCAGAAACCCAACGGTGAACAAACAAATAACCCTTTCACCTGACCATTATGTAAGCAGGAGAATTTGAATGGGATTTTGGCAGGTTCATTACATGATTGGGAGGAACAGCTCAGGTTGTTCATTGTGCTTATTGTCCTTACTGTGGAAGGTTTCTCACAAGGCCGCCTCTTTCTCTGTTCCACCTTGTGTCAGGTTACAAGACCCTTTTGAAAGGGATCTCTGGGAACTTCACCAGTGGAGCTTTGGTGGCCATAATGGGACCCTCGGGAGCTGGGAAGTCTACATTAATGAACATTCTAGCAGGTTATAGGTTAGTATGACCACATGAAGCATCCTAACTCTTTTACATTTTGGCAAATTGGTAACCCGTTAAACATGATAGTGTTGTGCAATAATTTCTCCTCATATAGAACCTTTTTGACATAAAGGGTTCTTTAAAATTGAGTCTAGAACCCCATTAAACCCTTTTTCTAAGTGTGCAAAACCCAACTCTCAGTGGAGCATAAGCATGTTGATACAGTCATCTTGCTTCTTTTTGTATCTTCTGTTGAAATCTGTTCATTATTTAAATGTATTCTTTTTTTGGATACTTTTATGCAAAGCAATTTACAAATGAAGAATGCCTGAAGCAGTCTGTCTCAGTGTTAACATGGAATGAATACAGCAATTACTTCAAATGTGGGGCATATAATGATCATTTACCACTAAATGGTGGTTATAAATTTGTTAACATTACAAAAGACAGTATATGTGAAGATGTGCTTTATGACACAGGGAAACAGGCATGAAGGGGGAGATCTTGATAAATGGGCAGCCCAGAGATCTGCGATCTTTCAGGAAAGTGTCCTGCTACATCATGCAGGATGACATGTTACTGCCACACCTCACCGTACAGGAAGCCATGATGGTACGTGTCTGCTGAAATCATATCACTGAGCTGCATCAAGTATCTGTTGCTAAAAGCACTTGAGTAAAGTTTCTACATTTATTTGTACATATAACATATTACAAAGGTTAAAAAAAAGCTATATAAAAATGCTACTAAAGAACTAAATGTAATTTGTCATGACTGTCTATGGCTCTGACACCAGATATTAAACTGAATGTCCTAAAATTTTTTATGTAAAAGTTACATTTCTTGTCAGACGTGATGACCATAAAACTAATGGCTGCTCTGAAGGTCTATCCTGTGAAAAAGAAGTACACGTTAGCATACCTTTAAAAAGAGCACTTATTACAGAAATAATATACTTTAATGCAATATACCAGCCTGGTCTCACTGTAAATGCTTAATACGTAACTTTCAAAGACACAAAAGGTAAATTTTTGTACGTTTAGAAAGGTGCTAAAACGTAATTATAGCACTAAAACGTAAAAATACTTACGTTTTTACAGCAAAAAAACGTAAAATATTTATGAATCTATGTCATAAATATATAATGTATAATTTCCATTGTATCGTTTTGTAGATAAATATAAGATCCCTAAACCCCACCCCAAACCTGAACATACCAAAGAATAAAACATAATGGACAGAAATGTGTAGGAAAATGACAATTTTAGTAAAAATATAACATTAAAATGATATTTTGAGCCGCTAATCCTACACCTACCCATAACCATTTCTTAAAACTATGTAGCCTACTGTTATAAATAATACCAGACAAACAAGCATAATCACAGTAATTTGAGATTGTGAAAATGTAAAAGTGGAACCAAAAGTAGTTCAAATGATGATGAGTTGCAGTCGCAGTCCTCTCTACAGAGCAGAATTTAACTTATTAATCCATAAAAATATGAATCGGCTTCTCTCCATGAAGGCGTGCGCTCATTTAAAATGTCAATCCGTGAAACACGGCATGTTGCAAGCTGTAATGAAGCAGGTGAGAACCAATGAGCGTTTGATATCAGTGCCGTAAACTATGCCGTAACGTTTCTCGAGGGCGCAGCTTTCAAATTTGAATCATAAGAGTGCAGGCTTTGACCGTGACGGTCACTGCTGAGAATGAAGATGAAGATTGATGGATAAAAGGCTGAATTCGGATCTATTCCTTACAAACATATGGATTCCAATATGGAGTACAGCAAACAAATACAATTGATGTGATTTGTGAATTTATGTTGTGTATCTTATGGTTGTATTGTCAGGAGCTGCATAGGAGAAAACGCCTTCTGTGTCTCACAGCAAACAAACTAAATATTACCATATGGTCAAACAATTACAGAAATTTTATTCATAAGGTTTCAAATTGTAGTCTTGTTTAACATTTTGTACGAGTTTGCAGCACAAGTCATGAACAGAAATGTTATTTTCATATTAAGTAGATGAGTAAACTGCATTCAATAAATTTGACTAAAAACATGTATTGATATGACAATTGAATACAACAGATTTAAAACATTAATGCCACAATTTTAATATTAATACATGGGAATTCATATACATTCACTCTTTACGTTAAATTATTTACATTTTATTGCTGTTAATATGTATGTATTTTTATGTTTTAGTGCTATAAATACATCAGTGTTGTACGTTTTTGTGTGTATGAAAATGCAAGTAAATGTACGTGTGGTTGAACCACACTTTACGTAAAAATACACACATGTATTCTCATGAGATCACATTGAATATATTTGTGTGAACTGAATATAACGAATTTGTTCTCGTAATTTAACGACTTTTTTTCTCGTAATTTAATGACATTATTCTCATCATTTTATCTCGACTTTTTTCTCGAAATTTTTTCTTGATATTTAACAACTTTAATCTCAAGATTTTTTTTTTTTTATTATTATTGCTTGGCCCTAATCCTCTTCCGTACTAAAACTATGTGTAATTACAGATATGTTTAAATACATGACATACATACAATTTTATTTTAGTTAACCATAAATGGTTGTAAGTACATTCAGCAGTATATTTTAACCAAAAAGTACTATTTACGTCTTTAAAGCACTCTTTAATTCAGCTAATTGAATTTAACATTAAAATTAAACTTTAGTGCATTTAATAATTTAATTTCAATGAACACAGAATTAAGCATCAGAAAACATTATATTCAGTTCACACAAATATATTCAATGTGATCTCATGAGAATACATGTGTGTATTTTTACGTAAAGTGTGGTTCAACCACACGTACATTTACTTGCATTTTCATACACACAAAAACGTACAACACTGACGTATTTATAGCACTAAAACATAAAAATACGTACATATTAACAGCAATAAAATGTAAATAATTTAACGTAAAGAGTGAATGTATATGAATTCCCATGTATTAATATTAAAATTGTGGCATTAATGTTTTAAATCTGTTGTATTCAATTGTCATATCAATACATGTTTTTAGTCAAATTTATTGAATGCAGTTTACTCATCTACTTAATATGAAAATAACATTTCTGTTCATGACTTGTGCTGCAAACTCGTACAAAATGTTAAACAAGACTACAATTTGAAACCTTATGAATAAAATTTCTGTAATTGTTAAATTAATATAGTTGTATTATATAAGTTAAATTTATAATTATTTTACATGTGCTTTAGTATGTTAATCAGAATAAGTATACTTATTTAAAGCATAACAAAAGATTATAAAAATAGAAGGATTTAAAATGTACTTTAAAGTAAAACTTTAATGAGCTTGTATGAAAAGTGTACACTTCAATACAGAACACTTCTTTTTAGCAAGGGTAGATGAAATTGTAAAGAGTACATCCATCCACCCCCACCCCCATCATTAAATAAAAGTACAAGTACTCCTCGTTACCTCATGGTAAATGTAACATACACAGACAAACAAAAAACAAAACATGTAATCAGCTGTCACAGCTCGTTTCACTGGAATACGTCTCATGTAATTGCAGTTGTTGTGTTGTTGAGTTCATGCAAATCCCTCTGTTAGCTTTAGTTGTACCGGCTAATGCTCATCATGATCTTAATCGCTCACTTTCCCTTCTCAGGTATCAGCTAATCTCAAACTCCAGGAAAAAGATGAAGGCAGACGTGAAATGGTAAGTGAGAAGCGTGTGAAGTGTCCCACCCGATGTATGTACGGCTTAGTCTTTGTGATAAAGCTCATCATTGATTGGCTATAATAAGGTTGTTGCATGACAGGATGTTGTTTCTGGAACATGTCCTATATGTTAAACGTGTACACTACCATTCAAAAAATTTTAAGATTTTTTCGTTCTAGGATTCGTTCTATTCATCAAAGTATCATAGAAAAATGTATCACGGTTTCCACAAAAATATTAAGCAGCTCAATGTTCAACTTTGATAATAATAAGAAATATTTGTTGAGCAGCAAATCAGCTTATTAGAATGATTTCTGAAGGATCATGTGACACTGAAGATTGGAGTAATAATACTTAAAATTCAGCTTTGATCACAGGAATAAATTACATTTTAAAATACACTGAAATAAAAGCTAATTTAAATACTAATAATTCATAATATAACAGTTTTTCAGTATTTTTGATCAAATAAATGCAACATTGGTGAGCATTATTATTATTTTTATTTTATTTTTTTTTCAAAAATATTAAAAAAGTATTACTGAATGCAAACTTTTGACCGGTTGTGAAGATATGTATGTGCATGTGCTGTCCTTATTCCAGTACATGTTGATGCACACATGACATGCTGTGTTGTTTTAGGTACGGGAAATCCTGACTGCACTCGGCTTGTTAGAATGTGCAAAGACACGCACATCCAACCTGTCCGGAGGCCAGAGGAAGCGTTTGGCCATCGCCCTGGAGCTCATCAACAACCCACCCGTCATGTTTTTTGATGAGCCTACTAGGTGAGCACCCTCCATGTACACACATTACACTGTAAAATAAATAAACCCATGAACCAGCTGTGGTTGCCAGAACTTAAGGAACATTTTAGACTGTGTAAAACTGTGTATTTCATTAAAGGTGCAGTAAGCAATTTCATAGAAACATTATTGATATTTTAAACCAACACAAACAAACACACCCCTCCCTTCATTGCTCCGCCCACAAAATGCACAAATACACAAGGCAAGAGTGGATGTCTCTTTATCATAGCCGAAACATAGCAACATAATGCAGCGACTCTCAAAACTGCCCTATTACTAGAGCTAACATTACAACAACAGCATATTTTGCAGCTGTGAAACAGCAAAACGTCTCGGTTACGTATGTAACCCTCGTTCCCTGAAGGAGGGAACGGAGACGTACGTCAGTAGTGACCGACGAATTGGGATATCGCTTAGAGAGCCCTATCATCTTCGTGTAAACTAAAACAAGCCAATGGAATTGGCGTGCGATATTTGCATAATGCGCACCGCCCCCGACAGGTGTATATAAATAGGAAGCAGATGCAATCGCACTCTGTTTTTCGCTGAGGAGACAACTGGTGTCCGCACTACAGCGAGGGTACAGAAACTGTGGCGACGGGACGTACGTCTCCGTTCCCTCCTTCAGGGAACGAGGGTTACATACGTAACCGAGACGTTCCCTTTCAGTCGGTCACGTTCGACGTACGTCAGTAGTGACCGACGAATTGGGATCCCAACTAAAGCGCCACAGTTACGAAACCCCTTCCAGTGCCCAGCACAAGCTCAGCCGCCCATAGCACCGGCTGGCGGTGAAGGGGGCGAGCTTACACCGAGAGAGTCTACTGCTGTCTAACCACTACCCACTAAGTAAACTAGACACACTGGGGAAGCGAACCCGTAAGGGACGCTGCGGAAACCACTACCTACCCAATGGGGGAGGAGTTTACGTGGGAATGCACATATGGACTGGCCCGTTGGGGCAGTACGCATATGGAGTCCCTGGGATGGCTCCACCTGGTTAGGGGGAGACTCATCTGACAGGTGACAGCAGAGCTGGCTCTGCTAAGGGAAAGACACGGACTCGGCCCGTAGGGAGTTTTAAACCGTGGAAAATACACATATGGGACCGCTCACGTAGAGGGGTCACGACATATGGGCCCCAGCCAACAGACAGCGTCAGCGACGGATGTAGGCCTGGCATCAGACACTCCGCAATGTCCGAGCCGAAGGGGGAGGCGGAGGAACTCGACAGGGTTCGCCAAGCGGTCTCATATGAAGCAATCCGAGCGGCGTTACCGCGGCTGCAGATGCCCTATGCCCCAGGAGCCTCTGAAAATCTTTCAGTGGAGCCGCTGTCCTGCACTTGAGCGAGCTCAGGCAGTTCAACACCGACTGGACGCGCACCTCGGTGAGACGCGCAGTCCGTGCGACCGAGTCTAGCTCGAGACCGAAACAAGAGATTCTCTACCCGGGGGCGAGTTTGCTCTTGTCCCAGTTGACCTGAAGACCCAACCGGTTGGGAGCTACAACCATGTCGGGTAGGACTTTGTACTGACATGCCCGACCCTCGAACGCAGACCGACCTAGGAAGGGTCTGTGTCGAGGCAGAATCGAGACATGAAAGTATGCGTCCTTCAGGTCTATTGCTGCAAACCAATCCTGGGGACGGTCCAGGATTAGCCGTAGCCCACCGCCCTTTTACGGTACAATGAAGTAGGGGCTGTAAAACCCCGACTTCATATCGGCTGGAGGGACCGGCTTGATTGTGCCCTTCGCCAGGAGGACAGCAATCTCCACCCGGAGAACAGGAGCACTGTCCAACGACACCGGAGTGAAGTGGACAGCCCTGAAGACCGGGGGACGCCGGGCGAACTGAATCGCATAGCCGAGTCTGATAGTACGAATGAGCCAACTGGACAGGCTGGGGAGCGTGCTCCATGTTTCCAGACACTGAGCCAGCAGGACCAAAGGCACCACAGACGCACCGGGGGTGGGGCAGCAAGGCAGAGAGGGACCCGACCCGGACGGCTTGGGGGCGGCCCGGAGTGGGGTCAGACTCTGCGAGGCAGCAGTGTGCATGGGAGACGGCGCACGGGACGCGGTCTGCACCATCACACTGCCACCTGCTGGCGAATGGGGAGGAGCTGACAGCAGCGAGGCGGAGCCTGGCACACTGGCAGACACCCCCTGTTGTGACCTGGAGTTTGAGGAAACTGCTCCTTTTGTGGCAAAGTGGGTACCGCTGGACTCCGGAGAGCCAGCGGCGGTAGATGGACAGCCGCCACAAAATCCCCCCCGGCCCTCCTCCGGGGGTGGGAGAGCAGATGGAATACTCTCCCAAGGGCAGGAACCTTCCGCTCCAGGTCGCCCGTCTCAGGGCCGAGTTTTCCCCGACCGCTTGCCACCTGGCTGGCAGAGACGGGCTGGGCACCACGTCCGCGCCCGGCACCCTGCTGTTTGGCTGGTGTAGGCTGCTGCTTTGCCAACTTAGCAGGGGCGGAGGAAGACGCAGGCGGGCGCCCTCGGCGACGAGCGGGCTGAGGCTGAGCCACGGGCGGCTGGGTGGAGGCAGCAGCGGACCGCCGTGGCATGACATGTCTGATAGCCTCAGCCTGCTTCTGTGCAGCGGAGGACTGTTGGGCACAGCTCTCCACCGCGTCGCCGAAAAGGCCGACCGGAGACACGGGGGAATCCAGGAACCGATGTTTGTCGGTCTCCCTCATGTCTGCCAAGGTCAGCCAGAGGTGGCGTTGCTGGGCTACCAGAGTAGACATCGCCTGGCCAACAGAACGCGCTGTCACTTTCGTTGCCCGGAGGGCAAGGTCAGTGGCAGCGCGCAGCTCCCAAGCAGCTGTTGGTCAGGACCTTCCTGGGGCATCTGCGACAGCGCTTTTGCCTGATAGACCTGCAAAAGGGCCACCGCGTGCAGGGCAGAGGCAGCCTGCCCACAGGCACTGTAAGCTTTCTCAGTCAGACCGGCTGAGAATTCACAGGCCTGGGACGGGAGACGCGGCTCACCGCGCCAGCCAGCGGCCGTTGGACACAACTGCGTCGCAACAGACCGCTCGACTGGCGGGATCTTCGCGTACCCCTGGCTAGCCCGCCGTCCAGGGAGGTGAAGGCGGACGAGGGACCAGGCCCTGTACGAGCCCCAAGCGGAGCTTGCCAAGACCTGGTCACCTCATCGTGTACTTCCGGGAAGAAAGGCATTGGGGGGGACGCTGGATTTGACCAGCGTGACCCCCCGCCAAGTACCAATCGTCCAACCGAGATGGGCCGGGACAGGGTGGAGGGTTCCACTCAAGCCCGACGCACAAGGCGGCCCGGGAGAGCACAGCCGTAAGCTCGGGATCCGACTCGGGCAACGCTACCGTCCCGGGCGGCAGCGCGTCCGAATCCTCCCCCGAGGACTCAGGCTCACCTTCCGATGCAGCGATCGACATCTGATCCGCCGCCGGCACACCAAAGGTAACGGCTGGACAGTCCGTAGAGGGCCCAGCGGAAACCAACGGTGGCACGATGGGTTGCGGTGCTGATGAGGCGGCAGGGGCCCGAGGAGCGTTTCCGCTCGGCGGGGAAGCCCTGACCGTAATCCTCCGGTCACCCTTCCTATACAGCGCCGTACCGTCATTCCGGTTCCCGGGGCCGGAAAAAACGGTCGTACGCGGCATAGGAGAGGGGACCCCCGCTTCCTGAGACTTCAGGAAGGAGAGTCTCGACCTCAGCATCGCGATAGTCATGTTCCCGCAATGGGAACATGAACCATCCACAAAAGCTGCTTCAGCGTGCAGAATGCCCAAACACGAGATGCAACGATTGTGCCCATCAGCAGGGACCAGGGAACGACCGCACCCATTAACGCACAGACGAAATGACATACTGTCAGGGTTCGTCTGTAAAGCTCTTTTAGAAGGGGAAGTCAACTCACTCGTGCTGAAGCACCCAGGGAGCGACGCGATGTGTCAGGTACACCACTCCCTGACACACCGAGGAACCGGCCCAAATCGCTACACACGCACACGCTCTTTGTGTTGCTGTGAAAACAGCAGTTTTCGAGCTTATAGCTCAGCTCCTCGGAGACTCGCGACCTTGCTGAACGTGCCCTTTCACCAGCACTGAAAGCTCGCTGTAAATCCTCTTCTGAGGCAATGTTTTAGAATAAAACAAACGAAGAAAGGAGTCTTCTAAAACAGGACACCAGTGAATGGCTCCGAAGCGAAAGACAGAGTGCGATTGCATCTGCTTCCTATTTATATACACCTGTCGGGGGCGGTGCGCATTATGCAAATATCGCACGCCAATTCCATTGGCTTGTTTTAGTTTACACGAAGATGATAGGGCTCTCTAAGCGATATCCCAATTCGTCGGTCACTACTGACGTACGTCGAACGTGACCGACTGAAAGGGAACCAGTGTTACTCACATATGAAGCAGAAAAAGCAGACGCAACATCTGAGTCCATTTTCAGGCCTTCCCGCTTGGATCTCTCCAGCTCTGGAAAGCTTTTCTAATATTAACGCGGGTCCTAAAGTTCTTGCCTGATCATAACCCTTCTTTTTCCAGTGATTTTCCTCTGAGCTTTTCTTTTGTAATGTCTCTCGGCCACGTCTCTTTCTACAGTCTTTCTTCTAATCTCTTACTCTCTCCTCTTCCAACATGAGTGGACTGCTGATTGGCTACAAGTGTATGGTGGTGCTCGGTCTGATCCACTTTCAACAGCATTTCTCAGAAATCAATTACTGCAACTTTAACTGATATAATGTTGCTATTATATCTAAAATAATATCTAAAATCTGTTAGCTAAAAATAGCCCAAAAAATAATACAGATGGTAAAAGAGACGCATGAAAAATTAGAGATCATCACAAGTAGCTTCTCCACAAGTTGTAATAAATACTAATATATTGAAGTGCCATGCGCACAAACACAAAACCATCACACATGACACTAAAATAATGCAATAAATATTCATTTAACAAAATAAGATGCAACATTGAACCCAAATGTCCATAATTTATAACAAAAAATAACAAGAAACATATTTATTTAAATACAATCAAATGTAAATTGTCACACAGGGAATTGTGAGAATGTCAATTTTAGTTTTTTTCCATTGTAAATTATATGACTGATTGTCTTTACTTCCAAAATAAGCAGATTTAACAGTGTTTTTACAGTAAATTTGATAAAATGTCTAATTAGATCTATTACAGGTTTTTCCACTGTATGTATTAAGGGAACTTACTGTTAACCAATTAACAGTTTTACAAAAAAAAAAAAAAAAGGTATATGAAACGCGTGGCCATGAGACGAACCATCAAATTATCCAAGTGACGTTCCTGAGCCAAATATATCTCTTGTGAAAATGTGTTACCCATGAGGTTTCTCTGTTGTGTCCTTGTAATGTGGGAATGCAATTTAATTGCATATTCACTTACAGGCTTTGCCCAGACGGGATATTGTTGGACAGTTGAGACCTGGTCTCTACGGATTCTATTAAGCTTTCATTCCTCTCCCGGGATTTTACTCTCTAAGAACAAAAATGACTCTCTAATTCTCTGGAGAGCGCAAACTAAAGTCATTTCAGCATAAAACGATACTCCGTAAATCGCATTTATACGATTACCATGCCTATCCAAGGATAAACAGATTTTCCTTCATGGAAATCAAAACCATGTGGCATCAGCTTCTATAGGTTGGGTAAGAGCAGGACCATTATCATTAATATGATGTCCCAGAGTTGTGTTTGGTTAAATAGGACACTTTAATGGCTCAAAGGAATACTGTCTCCGTGTGCATTAGATAAATATCCAATCAGCAAATTGTATGTAGCATGTGCTATGATATTTGAATACACTGCTATATTGAAGGCTACAGCATTATCCTGTCCTTTAAAATGGACACTTAATCTTCCACTTTATCCATTGTCTCTGCCATCTGTGATAATTAATATGGCTTTGATATAGCGAGGTCAAGATTATGATCTAATCTCACCTCTTTAACCTTGTCTAGCCCACTGATACGAGCACTAGAGTGATATTGCGAGGATATATTGTTATATATAGCACAAATATTGCTAAATTATAATATAATATATATAAATATAATATGTAATATCAGTGTTAAGTATAGTTGAGATATTATTGTAGTTTTATAAGTATTTTAAGTGAGTTTTTATACTTAAAGTTAATGTTTCAGTAATTGTCTTGTCTTTTTGTCATTTTTATTATGTATTTATTATGTAGTTCATATATATATAGACTTAAACCTTGTCTGCATCGTAGCACCACATGTGCTACTGCTCCAACCACAAGAAGGTGCTGACTGTTATTTTCTCTCTTCTTTATCTCTTCAGTGGACTGGACAGCTCCTCCTGCTTCCAGGTGGTCTCGCTGATGAAGGCTCTTGCTCAGGGTGGACGAACAGTCATATGCACAATTCACCAGCCCAGCGCAAAAGTTTTTGAACTCTTTGATAAGGTGATCACTATTTTATACTCTGATTTATGTTTTTTTTTATGCATGCTGTTATGCAAAATACTGCCTCACACCTCATACATTGTTTGTTTTTTCTCCAGCTGTATGTCCTCAGTCAAGGCCAGTGTATTTACAGAGGAAGAGTATCAAGCTTAATCCCGTATCTCAGAGAACTGGGACTCAACTGTCCCACCTATCACAACCCTGCAGACTTTGGTAAGAAAATTACACTCTCAGTATGCAGAGGTCCAAAATTAACAAACAAACAAATAATAGTCGGTAAGATTTTTGGGATTTTTTTTTTAAATAAGTCTCTTACGCTCACCAAAGATTATATTTGGATATTTGATATATTTTGATATGTTTTGGATATTTGATCAGAAATACAGAAGAAAAAAAAAACTACTATTGTAAAATATTACAATTTGAAAGAACTGTTTTCTATGTGAATATATTGTAAAATGTAATTTATTCCTGTGATAATAGCTTAATTTTCAGCAGTAATCATTCTTATATGATTTGCTGCTCAAGAAACATACCTATGGAAGTTTGTTTCCACCATGAAATTAAAAAAAAGGTAATTGCGTACCTAGAAGCTTTTTTTCTCATAACTGCGAGATTTAAATTCAGAATTGTGAGTTATAAAGTCAGAATTGCAAATTATAGTCAGAATTGCATGATAAAAGGTCAGAATTATGAGTTATAAATTCAGAATTGCAAGTTATAATGTCAGAATTGCAAGTTATATAGTCAGAATTGCGAGATATAAAAGTAAATATATAAATATATATATATAAAGTCAGAATTGCGTAATATAAAGTCAGAATTGCGTAATATAAAGTCAGAATTGTGAGTTATAAAGTCAGAATTGCGAGTTATAAAGTCAGAATTGCTAGATATAAAAGTAAATATATAAATATATATATATATAAAGTCAGAATTGCGTAATATAAAGTCAGAATTGCGTAATATAAAGTCAGAATTGCGAGTTATGAAGTCAGATTTCGCGATAAAAACTAACAATTCTGAGAAAAACATGAATCTTTTTCCTTAACAATTGGACATTATAACTTGCAATTGCATCTTAAAGTCAGAATTGCGAGTTATAAAGTCAGAATTGCAAATTATACAGTCAGAATTGCGAGTTATAAAGTCAGAATTGCGAGTTATAAAGTCAGAATTGCGAGTTATAAAGTCAGAATTGCGAGATATAAAGTCAGAATTGCGAGATATAAAGTCAGAATTGCGAGTTATAAAGTCAGAATTGCGAGTTATAAAGTCAGAATTGCGAGATATAAAGTCAGAATTGCGAGTTATAAAGTCAGAATTGCGAGTTATAAAGTCAGAATTGCGAGATATAAAGTCAGAATTGCGAGTTATAAAGTCAGAATTGCAAGATATAAAGTCAGAATTGTGAGTTGTAAAGTCAGAATTGCGAGATATAAAGTCAGAATTGTGAGTTGTAAAGTCAGAATTGCGAGATATAAAGTCAGGATTGCGAGTTGTAAAGTCAGAATTGCGAGATATAAAGTCAGGATTGCGAGTTGTAAAGTCAGAATTGCAAATTATACAGTCAAAATTGCAAGTTATACAGTCAGAATTGCGAGTTATAAAGTCAGAATTGCGAGTTATAAAGTCAGAATTGCAAGTTATAAAGTCAGAATTGCGAGTTATAAAGTCAGAATTGCGAGTTATAAAGTCAGAATTGCGAGATATAAAGTCAGAATTGCGAGATATAAAGTCAGAATTGCGAGTTATAAAGTCAGAATTGCGAGATATAAAGTCAGAATTGCTAGTTATACAGTCAGAATTGCGAGTTATAAAGTCAGAATTGCGAGTTATAAAGTCAGAATTGCGAGTTATAAAGTCAGAATTGCGAGATATAAAGTCAGAATTGCGAGATATAAAGTCAGAATTGCGAGTTATAAAGTCAGAATTGCGAGATATAAAGTCAGAATTGCTAGTTATAAAGTCAGAATTGCGAGTTATAAAGTCAGAATTGCGAGATATAAAGTCAGAATTGCTAGTTATAAAGTCAGAATTACGAGTTATAAAGTCAGAATTGCGAGTTATAAAGTCAGAATTGCGAGATATAAAGTCAGGATTGTGAGTTGTAAAGTCAGAATTGCGAGATATAAAGTCAGAATTGCTAGTTATAAAGTCAGAATTGCGAGTTATAAAGTCAGAATTGCGAGATATAAAGTCAGAATTGCTAGTTATAAAGTCAGAATTACGAGTTATAAAGTCAGAATTGCGAGTTATAAAGTCAGAATTGCGAGATATAATGTCAGAATTGCGAGTTATACAGTCAGAATTGCGAGTTATAAAGTCAGAATTGCGAGATATAAAGTCAGGATTGCGAGTTGTAAAGTCAGAATTGCGAGATATAAAGTCAGGATTGCGAGTTGTAAAGTCAGAATTGCAAATTATACAGTAAAAATTGCAAGTTATACAGTCAGAATTGCGAGTTATAAAGTCAGAATTGCGAGTTATAAAGTCAGAATTGCAAGTTATAAAGTCAGAATTGCGAGTTATAAAGTCAGAATTGCGAGTTATAAAGTCAGAATTGCGAGATATAAAGTCAGAATTGCGAGATATAAAGTCAGAATTGCGAGTTATAAAGTCAGAATTGCGAGATATAAAGTCAGAATTGCTAGTTATACAGTCAGAATTGCGAGTTATAAAGTCAGAATTGCGAGTTATAAAGTCAGAATTGCGAGTTATAAAGTCAGAATTGCGAGTTATAAAGTCAGAATTGCGAGATATAAAGTCAGAATTGCGAGATATAAAGTCAGAATTGCGAGTTATAAAGTCAGAATTGCGAGATATAAAGTCAGAATTGCTAGTTATAAAGTCAGAATTGCGAGTTATAAAGTCAGAATTGCGAGATATAAAGTCAGAATTGCTAGTTATAAAGTCAGAATTACGAGTTATAAAGTCAGAATTGCGAGTTATAAAGTCAGAATTGCGAGATATAAAGTCAGGATTGTGAGTTGTAAAGTCAGAATTGCGAGATATAAAGTCAGAATTGCGAGTTATACAGTCAGAATTGCGAGTTATAAAGTCAGAATTGCGAGATATAAAGTCAGAATTGCGAGTTATAAAGTCAGAATTGTGAGTTATAAAGTCAGAATTGCGAGATATAAAGTCAGAATTGCGAGATATAAAGTCAGAATTGCGAGTTATAAAGTCAGAATTGCGAGATATAAAGTCAGAATTGCTAGTTATAAAGTCAGAATTGCGAGTTATAAAGTCAGAATTGCGAGATATAAAGTCAGAATTGCTAGTTATAAAGTCAGAATTATGAGTTATAAAGTCAGAATTGCGAGTTATAAAGTCAGAATTGCGAGATATAAAGTCAGAATTGCGAGTTATAAAGTCAGAATTGCGAGATATAAAGTCAGAATTGAGATATAAAGTCAGAATTGCGAGATATAAAGTCAGGATTGCGAGATATAAAGTCAGAATTGCGAGTTGTAAAGTCAGAATTGCAAGATATAAAGTCAGAATTGCGAGTTATAAAGTCAGAATTGCGAGTTGTAAAGTCAGAATTGCGAGATATAAAGTCAGAATTGCGAGATATAAAGTCAGAATTGCGAGATATAAAGTCAGAATTGTGAGTTATACAGTCAGAATTGCGAGTTATAAAGTCAGAATTGCGAGTTATAAAGTCAGAATTGCGAGTTATAAAGTCAGAATTGCGAGTTATAAAGTCAGAATTGCGAGATATAAAGTCAGAATTGCGAGATATAAAGTCAGAATTGCGAGTTATAAAGTCAGAATTGCGAGATATAAAGTCAGAATTGCTAGTTATAAAGTCAGAATTGCGAGTTATAAAGTCAAAATTGCGAGTTATAAAGTCAGAATTGCTAGTTATAAAGTCAGAATTACGAGTTATAAAGTCAGAATTGCGAGTTATAAAGTCAGAATTGCGAGATATAAAGTCAGGATTGTGAGTTGTAAAGTCAGAATTGCGAGATATAAAGTCAGAATTGCGAGTTATACAGTCAGAATTGCGAGTTATAAAGTCAGAATTGCGAGATATAAAGTCAGAATTGCGAGTTATAAAGTCAGAATTGTGAGTTATAAAGTCAGAATTGCGAGATATAAAGTCAGAATTGCGAGATATAAAGTCAGAATTGCGAGTTATAAAGTCAGAATTGCGAGATATAAAGTCAGAATTGCTAGTTATAAAGTCAGAATTGCGAGTTATAAAGTCAGAATTGCGAGATATAAAGTCAGAATTGCTAGTTATAAAGTCAGAATTACGAGTTATAAAGTCAGAATTGCGAGTTATAAAGTCAGAATTGCGAGATATAAAGTCAGGATTGTGAGTTGTAAAGTCAGAATTGCGAGATATAAAGTCAGAATTGCGAGTTATAAAGTCAGAATTGCGAGATATAAAGTCAGAATTGAGATATAAAGTCAGAATTGCGAGATATAAAGTCAGGATTGCGAGATATAAAGTCAGAATTGCGAGATATAAAGTCAGAATTGAGATATAAAGTCAGAATTGCGAGATATAAAGTCAGGATTGCGAGATATAAAGTCAGAATTGCGAGTTGTAAAGTCAGAATTGCAAGATATAAAGTCAGAATTGCGAGTTATAAAGTCAGAATTGCGAGTTGTAAAGTCAGAATTGCGAGATATAAAGTCAGAATTGCGAGTTGTAAAGTCAGAATTGCGAGTTGTAAAGTCAGAATTGCGAGTTATAAAGTCAGAATTGCGAGATATAAAGTCAGAATTGCGAGATATAAAGTCAGAATTGCGAAATATAAAGTCAGAATTGCGAGTTGTAAAGTCAGAATTGCGAGTTATAAAGTCAGAATTGCGAGTTATAAAGTTAGAATTGCGAGATATAAAGTCAGAATTGCGAGATATAAAGTCAGAATTGCGAGTTGTAAAGTCAGAATTGCGAGATATAAAGTCAGAATTGCGAGTTATAAAGTCAGAATTGCGAGATATAAAGTCAGAATTGCGAGTTATAAAGTCAGAATTGTGAGTTATAAAGTCAGAATTGTGAGATATAAAGTCAGAATTGTGAGTTATAAAGTCAGAATTGTGAGTTGTAAAGTCAGAATTGTATTTTTCCTTAACAATTGGACATTATAACTTGCAATTGCGTCTTAAAGTCAGAATTGCATGATATAAACTCGCAATTTTTAGAAAATAAAGTCAGAATTGTGACTTTTGCATTTATAACTTTCTAAAAAGTAAGAATTGTGAGATAAAAAGTCACAATTACCTTTTTTTTCCCCATACATTTCTTATGATTAATGTTGCTTTTTTTTTTTTTTTTTTTTTTTTTAAACTGGTATTTTTTATTTGATGAATTCTTTGATGAATAGAGAGTTTGTTTGAAATAGATTTTTTGTAACAATGTAAATCTCTATATATTTATATATTCATCAAAGAATCATAAAAATAAAGTTAAACATGTCTGTTAAAGTTTTTCATAGTTTTCCAGACAGATGCAAAATGTTATTTTTGGACACTATCTATACATGAATAAATAGTACACTGACCATAACACAGAGAATAAAAATAATACACATCTGCATTCTCAACACAAGCTGCATCAGTGTTTTGACCTACTCAACAGCAGCTGAGCGTATTTTCTTCTTTTCTCCAGTAATGGAGGTGGCTTCTGGTGAATACGGTGACCAGACGGCTCGGCTGGTGAAGGCTGTTCAGGAGCAGAAGTGTGAGAAAGACTACAAAAGTGAAATGAATGGTAATGGGGTCCATAACCCCTTCCTGTGGCACAGAGCATCTGATGAGGTATGTATAGAAACATATAAAGCCTTTATGTAACACAATGCAGTGGGTGTTATGTCATATGAGAGATATGCATCTCTGTTTGTTTGACTCAAATCATTTAGCACACAATAGATGTAATCATTTAACCTGTTTTCTTCAGGACTCTTCATCTTCGGAGGGTTGCCATAGTTTTTCTGCCAGCTGCTTGACGCAGTTTTGCATCCTTTTCAAGAGAACTTTTCTTAGCATCCTGAGAGATTCGGTAAGCAGCACTGCCACCTAGTGGGGATGTTTAGTAACACATTCACAGCAGATCCAAATATGTCATAAAGAACATCAGATGTTTAAACAGAAGTCTCTTATCTTATAATAATAAGATAAATTGTGGCATTCTGGGTCAATAAAATTATTATTATATAATGAAATATGCATAAATGCAACACAAACGATTGATTATTTATATAATATTTTTTTTCTTTCGGAAATAACTCATATTGTGTACATGATTACATAGGAATTTTATATTGAACCGTAATCATTAAAAATTAGAATGTACACTTAAAGTTGTTTTTCATCAGAATTTCTTATATTTTAATTCTAAAATTAGATTTAAAAATAAACGTGTCCTATTTGCTCCCAGTTATTTTCAAATCAGAAGGAACATGAGTTTGATTTGAACATGATTTTTCTCCGTTTAGGTGTTGACTCACTTGCGTATCATGTCTCATCTTGGGATTGGAGTTCTGATTGGTCTGTTATACCTGGGCATTGGCAATGAGGCCAAGAAAGTCCTTAGCAACTCTGGCTTCCTGTTCTTCTCCATGTTGTTCCTCATGTTTGCAGCTTTGATGCCCACCGTTCTCACCTGTGAGTCTGAAAAATTATAAATATTCTTCATACAAGAAAGACTTTGATGCACATTTACATTGTAAAACTATTCTTTGTATGTAAAAAAACAATCGTTAACTTGATCTTAACATGCTATGTATCTGTTCTTTCTGACTGTTATTGTAGTTCCACTTGAGATGGGAGTCTTTTTGAGGGAACATCTAAATTACTGGTACAGTCTAAAGGCATACTACTTGGCCAAAACAATGGCGGACATCCCGTTTCAGGTAACATGGAACAAATAAAACATGAGGAACAGTAACTTGCTCTGTTGTGCTGCTAAGCTAGATGATTCACAAAGTGGATAAGAATAAGGTTTAGATTGGGGTTTCCTCAGAGTACAGACACATATCAAGTTAAAAATGGAACAAAAAGGGAATCACTAAGATGGTTTTGGCATAAAAACAATATTGGAGCTTGAATGGGATTTGCTTTTCGGGTCAAATCACTGTTTGCTCAATATAGACAAATCCTGCTGCAACATTACATAAGCGGGCTTTGCTTTTCCCCATCGGAAATATTCTGTAGTGTTTCTACAAGAAATATTCTTCAGTTAGAGAAATATGTTAAACATTTGGGATTTTTTTTCTTAGCCTGAAAAATCAATAAATAAAATAAAGGGATGCTTTTTTACATTTATCTTCCTTTAGTGTGTAATGTTGCTGTTTGAGCATGAAAAAAGTCCCTCCAATGGGAGTTATTCCTCTATATCAGTGTCACTCTTTCTGAACGTCTCCATTATAGTCTTGAGTTTTCTTCTGGGAATGAACACATCACAATATTCCTCATTTAAATAATTCCCGCCCAAGGAATACGCAAAAAACAAATGGATGAGGCATGGTTGAGTTGTGTTAGTAGTGGGTTGAAACTTGCAGTAATGGTAAAGGGCATTAGATTTCCAAAACACGTTCGAAGCGGTTGACCAATCACAGTACGTTAGTCCAGTCGACCAACCAGAGCACACTGCGCTTTTTCAGAGAGACAGGATCTAAACATAACGATAATGACAGACTAGAAAGAGAGGTGCTGCAACAATGGAGAATATGTGAAACATAATGTTATTTTTTTTAAAGAAGAAGAAATAGTAAGCACATTTTCAACTGACTTTTGCGATTTGACTGACATTTTCAATTGACTGTTGCGGAGGAAAATCAGATTTCAGTTTTCTCTTTGAAGCAGACACTTCAAAATACTTGTTTTCTGCCTCACAGATTGTGTTCCCAGTGGCCTACTGCAGTATAGTGTACTGGATGACATCTCAACCTTCAGATGCAGTCCGCTTCATTCTTTTCCTGGCTTTAGGGACACTCACGTCACTTGTTGCACAGTCCTTGGGACTGCTGATAGGAGCAGCATCCACATCATTACAAGTAAATACATTTACTGTTGTCTTGTCCTGTAAAGCTCTGTCATAAACGTGATATTATTTGAAGAATTTGCCTCATTATCAATCAATCAATCAATGAAAGTCATATAAAGAAAATGATGCAGTATTGTGTTTCCTTGACAGGTAGCAACTTTTGTTGGTCCTGTGACAGCCATCCCCGTGCTGCTCTTTTCAGGTTTCTTTGTCAGTTTTGACACCATCCCAAAATACCTCCAATGGATCTCATACATTTCCTATGTCAGGTAAGGGAACCTCAAGAAATGCTCATTATAGCTAAAGTTGAGATATGATAGATACTCTAAGTGCTAAATCATTCATCTGAAATATTTAAAGGTGCCATTGAACGTTTTTTCACAAGATGTAATATAAGTCTAAGGTGTCCTCTGAATGTGTCTGTGAAGTTTCAGCTCAAAATACCCCATAGATTTTTTTTAATTAATTTTTTTAACTGCCTATTTTGAGGCATCATTAGAAATGCGGCGATTCAGGCTGTGGCCCCTTTAATTGCCTGCGCTCTCCGCCCCCTCCCGAGCTCTCGACTCTATCATTGCATAAACAAAGTTCACACAGCTAATATAACCCTCAAAATGTTCGTCATTATTTGCTGTTTTACTTTGAAATAGGTCTCATTACAAAGATTAAATGTGCTACAAATGTAATTGCTTGTTGTCTTTAAGTATGTAAGATGAAGTACAGCTATCATAAAGGGGTTTATAGTGAATGTCTGATTTATCAGGATTATTCACAATTACTACTTATTACCAAATAAGTAAATAAATGATCATGACATATTGATTTAAATTTAAATGATTTTATGATGCATGCATACAAAGAGGACTGTTATGAAAGACATGCAAATATGTTGGAAAAATGTAGCAGACTTAGTTTAGTGGTCAACATACAAAATATTTGACAACAGAATGCTGCATTTAACCAATCAGAAACAAGTATTACAGAGAACTGAATAATAAAACAAAACAGTATACCAAAAACACTCTAAATCAGTTGTCCTCTGACTTTCAGATATGGTTTTGAAGGAGTCATTCTGTCCATATACGGGCTTGACCGTGAGGACCTGCACTGCGACAAAGACGAGACATGCCACTTCCAGAAGTCAGAAGCCATTTTGAAGGAGCTGGATGTTGAGGATGCAAAGCTGTACTTGGACTTTATTGTGCTGGGCATCTTCTTTGTGTCGCTCCGTCTGATTGCCTACTTCATCCTCCGATACAAGATCAGTGCTGAGAGGTAGACTCGTGGAAGACGTGATGGAGAGAGTACTGTCGAGACTTTCTTGCTCAGGGAGGGCTAGGCTGAGAAAGCCAAAGCAGAGAGGGTTTGTTCCCTCAAAAAGAAACATCGCCATGTTTCCCTACACTGGACAGAAACCTGGGCTGAACCTGAAGTCACAGTATGTAAATGCCCAGCTTTTGCATGCTTTTTATAAGAAAATAAAGCACTTAGAACCCAACAGTTTTGGGACTCAACCAAACATCTGCCAGATAGACAAAGAAACATGGCCGCACTGAAGAAAATTCACAGGAGCAGACATTCAGCAGTTGACTGAAAAAGTAATGGGCTAATTTGTGTGATCACATTAGAAAGCAGGAATCTTTCTCTTGTTGTATTGAATGTGCACATGTAGTCTACTTCAAATCTGTACTTGCAGATAATATAATATTAACGAAATAAAAGCCACTTGAGTGTAGTTAATAAGAGCACACTTTCATGACTGCTTCATAACTTAAACCCAAAAATTACATTTCTGTCATTAAGTTCTCGGCCGAACATTCATCGAACTCCCGGTTCTACGTCAGAACGTCGGCTCAGTATTGGCCGGCTCCTGCGTCAGCATCACACGCATGTGTCGTGCTGCTCACGTGATCAGTGTTGGCCAATGCTGAGTCGGCGCTCTGACGTAGAACGTAAACAGCATAGGAGAATAACAGGGGAGAGATGAATTTGTTGAATATTATTTGTAAAAGTCATTATTTTTTTTATTTTTATTTTTGTGCACAAAAATTGTTCTCTTTACTCAATAACATTAGGGTTGAACCACTGTAGTCACGCTGACTTTAGTACTTTTCTGGACCATTAATGATGGTAATTATGTTGCTTTCTATTGGAGATATAAAACCTCTTGGATTTCATCAAAAATATCTTAATTTGTCTTCCGAAGATGAACAAAGGTCTTACAGGTTTGGAACGACACAAGGGTGAGTATTTAATGAGAAAAATGTCATTTTTGGGTGAACTACGCTTTAAATACACATTTAAAAGTCTCAGTTTAAAGTACATTTTAAGTCATGTTTTAATTATATTTTGTTTGTAGTGTTATTTGATATTACTTTAAAAAAAAAAAAAAATATATATATATATATATATTTTAAATCCACTAAATTGCAACTTCATCATTACAAATGTGTCCGTAAATATTGCATTCAGTTTATTAAGTAGGCCTAATCCTTTCAAAAGTATGCTAAAGTGCACTTTTTTTCCACAAGGGTGCCCATGTTAAGCATACTTTTTTTCTTTTTTTCCCTGTGTAATGGTTGGATGTAAAAGACAAAAATTAATTTAACCTAGCAACCTATTAATCTATCAAAAAAAAGATGACTGGATCTCATTAGAATGAAAAAGGAAACATGCATCAAATCCTAATAGCATGTAATTTCTGTGCCACTAGTGTCATCAAACAGAACTGCAAAAAATAATGACTGTTTTCAGAAAGGTTTCTTGAACACTCCTGCTTCTGTCATTGGCCGAACAAATCAATAGTCCCTCCCCCATCACAAATGTTGTAAAAGCAACTGGCATACAAGGATACAGCCTAGTGTTCGCTTGATAATGTGGGATGTTTTAATTCATGCTGACATTTCTGAGTATTTAAAAAATCTGGGTTAATATGGGAAAGGTATTTATTATAGAATCGAACAAAAAGTCCCCATACAGCATGTTTTGAAAATTGTTCTCTATTTCTTTATGACTTTAGTAATTGTGCACAGTACATCTGAAAACCATCCTCATATTCAAATATGGATTTTGACAGCTTTTCCAAAAAGCTGGGCTTCTCTTTGTAACCAAATGATATTTTTAAATGTTCAAAAAGCAAATTATTGGACTTCATCACTAAGTTAACAATCCCATAGTTGTCAAACCCTAAAACGTTTCTCCTACTCTCAGAAATGTCTTTTATGAAAGGTTTACAAGTTCACGTTTACTGTTTGAAATGCCTTTGATTTTCCTGAATTATAGATTTGAAGGTCATGTAAGTTATCATAGAGGATCTCACACACTTCCATGTGGCATTTATTATCTAAACTTGTTTTATTCACGTTAAAGGGTCATTGTCATTATTCTTTGACATCTATGCACAGATTTCATGCTTACGGGACAATAAAACAAAATGATGTAATTGCAAGGTCAATGCAAAAGTGAAAATGTGACAAAAATGAAGAATGTTATTTATTATCTGTGTTCTTTGTATTAAATGTCCATTTTGCAGATGTTTAGTGACCTCCGAGCTATATGTCCCCATGCAGAGCATTATTCACCAAACATTGCAGGCACAATGTGAATGCTGAGCTTAACTTAAGTGTTATGAAAATTATAATCATACCAAACCTTGTCTGTTGACCTTGATGTGGAAATTGATGCAAATTATATTTTAAACCATCTTAGCTGTATTACCACTACTCTGTTGGAAGATTATTTCCACTTAGAATGTAGTGCATATTTATGTTTTTTAATTAAATGTATATGTTAATTGTGTATTTTTTCTTTCTTATTTAGCTTCCTTCTTTGAATCTTGCACTTACAGTATAAACCTTAGAAACAAAATGATAGGGATTGTTATATATAGACATTCAATTTCTCTATTTTGAAAGTTATGTCACTTTCCATATCTGAAATTGTCTACTAGTTACAATGTTTCTGTTACACAAATTTAATGTAACAATAGTTACATTTTAAATATAATAATAATAAAGATTTATTGTTTTCAAATTGCTTGTTTTTTTGTTTTTGTTTTTGATTATTAAAAAGATTACATAATATTGATAGAAGATACGATTAATACAATTTAAAATGAAAATGTATATAGGTATACCGAGGAAAAATACACATATGGGATCCCCTCGGGTCTCTACATATGGGCACCCAGCCTAGCACTGGTTTTCAAAAATAAAACGAGTGAAGGCCTGCGCTGGACGCTCCACCATGTCTGGCTGCCGAGGATGATGGAGGAACTCAACAGGGTTTGCCCGTAGGGAACTCTGGAGCAATATAAGCTCACGTATCTGGTTCACTAGGAGAAGAAAAGCTCAGCAAGCCGGCACTAAGCCGGGGCCTCACGGTGTCTCTGACCACTTGAGGTGAGAACACAGGAGAATACCAGCTCTACACGAAGGCTATAGAATCTAGTGAAAGTGTTATGTGTCGCCAGCCCGCAGCTCTACATATATCTGTCAGTGAGGCACCTAGTGCCAGTGCCTAGGAGGATGCAACACTTCTGGTAAGGCAAGGCAAGGCAATTTTATTTGTATAGCACATTTCATACACAATGGTAATTCAAAGTGCTTTACATAAAGAAAAAGAATAAAAATAGAACAAAAGGAATAGAAATAACAGTATTTAAAATGCATTAAAAGTCATCAGAATCATGATGATACATAAAAGATATAAAAATACATTAAAAATGAAATAAAAACAGGAAAAGAATTTAAAGAATAAAAAGATAATACGTATAAAATAAAGTGCAAACAGTTCGGACATAGCACAGTGCTCAATCAGCAAATGCATAGGTAAAAAGATGTGTTTTGAGTCTGGATTTGAATGTGGCTACTGTTGGAGCACACCTGATCTCTTCTGGAAGCTGGTTCCAGCTGCGGCTGGCGTAACAGCTAAAAGCAGACTCTCCCTGCTTTGAGTGAGCCCTTGGTGTTTTTAAGTGAGTTGATCCTGATGATCTGAGTGATCTGTTAGGTTTATATTCTATGAGCATATCTGCAATGTATTGAGGTCCTAGGCCATTGAGTGATTTATAAACAAGCAACAGTACTTTAAAATCAATTCTAAATGCAACTGGAAGCCAGTGCAAGGACCTGAGGACTGGTGTGATGTGTTCATGTTTTCGGGTTCTGCTCAGAATCCTGGCAGCAGCGTTCTGTACGAGCTGCAGCTGTCTTATGGTCTTTTTGGGAAGACCAGTGAGGAGCCCATGACAATAATCCACCCTGCTGGTGATGAAAGCATGAACAAGTTTCTCTAAGTCTTGACTGGAGACAAAGCATCTAATTCTTGCAATATTTTTGAGATGATAATATGCTGATTTAGTTATTGTTTTACATGGTACTGAAACTCAGGTCTGACTGCAAAATCACACCAAGATTCCTGACTTGTTGTTTGACCCCTAGAGTGAAGGTACATGTTCATTTTGAGAACCTCATCTTTGTTTCCAAACACAATGACTTCAGTTTTGTCTTTGTTTAACTGAAGGAAGTTTAGGCACATCCAATTTTTAATTTCATCAATGGGGAGTCAATGGGGCTGTAGTCATTGGGTGATAGGGCTAGATAAATCTGGGTGTCATCTGCATAGCTGTGATATGCAATTTGGTTCTTTCTCATTATTTGGCTCTGGCAGCATATATAGGTTGAACAGGAGGGGTGCAAGTATTGAACCTTGAGGGACTCCGCATTTCATGGATGTCCACTCAGACTTATGGTCACCGATACTCACATAATAGCCTCTCCCTTCTAAGTATGACCTGAACCATTTAAGGACCATCCCAGAAAGCCCAACCCAGTTTTCGAGCCTGTCAAGAAGAACGTTGTGATCGACAGTGTCAAACGCAGCACTGAGGTCAAGTAGAACCAGCACTGATTTACCTGTATCTGTGTTTAGGCAAATATCATTTATTATCTTTATGAGTGCTTTTTCTGTGCTGTGATGCGGTCGGAAACCAGATTGAAAGTTATCAAAGTATCCATTCAAGCTTAAGAACTTGTTCAGCTGATTGAAAACAACTTTTTCAATGATCTTGCCTATGAAAGGAAGATTTGAGATTGGCCTGTAGTTGCTCAGTATGGTGTTATCCAGATTGCTCTTTGTCAGGAGGGGCTTAACAACTGCAGTTTTCAGGGATTTTAGAAAAATGCCAGAGAGAAGTGAGGCATTTACCACTTCTAGGAGATCTGCTTCTAAACAGTTTAACACTCTTTTGAAAAAAGATGTGGGAAGTGTGTCAAGGGCGCAGGTTGATGTTTTAAGGTGCTGTACTGTTTCTTCCAAAATTTTACCATCAATTGCTTCGAAATCAGACATAATAGCTACTTTCTGAGGTTGTGATCTGATCTGTTTTACCCCAGTGCAGCTCAAGGATGTGCTGATCGCCTTTCTGATATTATTAATTTTCTCAGAGAAAAAGGAAGCAAACTCACAACATTTGCTGTCTGAGAGCATTTCACTGGGAATCTGACTTGGGGGGTTTGTTAGTCTCTCTACTGTAGCAAAAAGAGTGCGGGTGTTGTTTAAGTTTCTGTTTATAATATTTGAGAAGAAGGTCTGTCTAGCTTTGCCTAATTCCACATTGAAAGCATGAAGAATATCTTTATAGATGTTATGATGGATTTCAAGTTTTGTCTTTCGCCACATGCGCTCAGCTTTTCTGCATTGGTAGAGTAAGCTCTCAACCTGACCGGGCTTGGGCTTTGTGTAACAAGGTGATGGCATCCACTATCCAGTGGACCATCCTCTGCTTGGAGACAGACTTTCCCTTCTGCTGGCCTCCCATAACAGTCAAAGAGCTGCTCTGAGTTACTGAAGCTTTGTGTTCGGTCCATGTACAGTCGCAGAGCGTGGACAGGACAGAGCAAAGCTAGGCCTGGGTCTGACTCCTCCAGGGCCAGCACTTGCAGGTTCATTACCTGGTCCCTGAGGGGAGTGGTGGGAACCTTGGGCACATGGCCAGGCCAAGGTCTCAGGATCATGTAAGAATCAGCAGTCCCGAACTCCAGGCACAATTCATTGACCGAAAATGCCTGCAGGTCCCCTACATTCTTAATGGAACAAGGTTTAATGGAAGAATTTTTAACTCCAATGACTGCAAAGGCTCAAACAGGAAATTCTGGAGTGCTCTAAGCACCAGAGCCAAATACCAAATGGATATAGAGTGAGGGCGAGGAGGATTTAACCTTCTCGCCCCCCTGAGAAACCTAACGCCTTATCCCCTGTTGGGTCTTGATATGAAGATATTGCAGCAGCATATATTTTCAGGGTGGATGGAGACAGCCTTCTTTACAACCCATGCTGCAGGAAGGAAAGCATGGCTCTGATTAAGCATCTTTGGGGGTCTTCTCAGTGAGAAGAACACCACTTGGTGAACAGTTTCCACTTCAAGGAATATTCATATTTTGTATTTCGAAGTGATTGTGTTCGCTACATCCTGGGGTAGGTCACCTAGAACCTCCGTGTCCCATCCAGACATAGTTTCCAGAGGTCTGGACGCAGGTGCCACAGAGTGCCCCATCTATGAGAAAGCAGGTCCATCCTCAGAGGAATACGCCAGGGAGGGGCTGTTTTCACGATACAGAAAATGCATGTCAACATTACAATTTGGAGTGATCTATTATCAGAGGTGACAAATCATGCAGTTAGCTAACAATCTATCCATTTAAACAATGTATTTTTAAGGCAGAAACAATGAGCCCATTGAAGTAATTAATACATGTTAACAAATGATTAGGATATATAAGAAGATTTGCATTGGTGCATGCTGATCCATAGTTTTAATCATCTGAAGTCCTCGCAAGAGTTGGCGCTGTCTCTTCACAAGTGTTGAGGCATCTCTTAAGTATATAAGAGGCTGGATCCAACTGGAGCTTATGTACTTTCTGGTTACTTTGGGATGGGCCTCCTGAGATAAAACAGAAAAGCAAATTGAAAATAATTAATAAAATAACCAGATATATGATAAAATTGGTGTTATATGATCATAATTTCTTGACCTAGCAAGAACTTTAGCAGCTGTATTTTGTACTAATTGTAGCTTGGGGGGGGGGGGGGGTGCAGGACAACCAGTCAGCTTGTTTATTGAAGATGCAAGACAACCAGCTAGTACAATGAAGTAGTGACTGTAGAACCCTGTCTTTACATCAGCTGACATGAACATCACCAGCCTTCACTGAGGTGAACTGAATGCCCCTGAACTTGGGGGGACGCCAGGTGAACTGATAGCCGAGTCTGATGGTCCAGATGAGCCAGTAAAGAGGGGCTGAGGAGTGCTAGCCAGGCTTTAGGAGACCATACAAGTGGGACCAAAGGGACCACCGACATCCCTGCAGCGGGGCAGTGAGGTGGAACACAGGGACCTGACTCAGGAGGCTCAATCGTGGCCCAAAGTGAGGACTGAGTGTGCAGTGCAACACTTACCTAGTTCAATTGTTGGGCAGAGGGTGCATGAGAAGACTTGGTTGCATTCTCGGACTGCTCACTGCTTCCTGCTGGCGATAGAAGAGGAGGATGAGAGTGGTAAGGCTTTATGCTGCTAATTGTTCTCCGTAACCTCTTATGGGATCCAGAGATAGAGGAAACTGCTCTTTTTTTTTTTTTTTGACAATTTGGGTACCTTTGGGCAGAACAGAAACAAAATTAAAAGATTTTCCACCCGGTCCTCTTCCACCATCTCCCGAAGTGCCGCTCCCTCCATCTCTGGGTCGCCCGTCTCAGGACCGCTTGTTCTTACGCTTGCCGCCTTGTTTAGGGGGGGCCTGGACAGGCTGGGTGGCCTGCCTGCAACCGGCTACATGACGCTGCTTAGGTGGAGGCTGCTGCTACTGTGTGGGAGCAGGGACAAATACAGGAAGATGCCCTTGACGATGAACTGGCAGGGGTGCTGCAGGCAGGATGTGTTTAATTGCCTGTGTCTGCTTTTGTGCAGCCAAGAACTGCTATGCAAAGCTCTCAAACACATTGCCAAAAAGGTCGGCCTGGGAGACTGGAGAATTTAAAAATTGGATCTTATCAGCATCCCACATGTCTGCCAGGCACAGCCAGAGATCGCGTTCCTGCACCACCAATGTGGACATCGCTCGATCCAGGAAGAGCGCAGTGACCTTAGTCGCTCACAGGGCGAGGTCGGTCACTGTGTGGAGCTCTTGCAGCATCTCTGGGTGCACCCTCATGCAGCTCTTTGAGCACTTTGACCTGATGGACCTGGAAAAGCACCATAGCATGCAAGGCAGAGGCGGCCTCTCCACAAGCTCCATAAATCTTGCCAGTTAGACTGGACAAGTACTTACAGGCCCGGTAGGGGAGACATGGCTCGGGACACGGTGGAGGTCTTCACTTGAGCCCGACCCTCTCGGTAGCCCAGGCAAGCAAAGCCATCAGCTCTGGGTCTCACTCGGACAATGCTATCATCCCTATCATAGCTGGATCAAGGAACAGGTGAGGGATCTCCACCCTGTTTGAGGTACTGGAGTCTAGACCACAACATCGCGATGGTCATCTTCCTGCAGTGGGTGTATGACTCTTCCATGAAAGCCACCTCTGCTTGATTCCCAGACACATGAGGCTAGCGATCGTGACCATCAGCTGGTGTAGGTAATGACCGTGTCCAGAAACACAAGGGTGACATCTTTAGTAAGATGCAATGTCACACCTGTGTAATGCTCTTCTAGGATATTAGCTCTGTTATATTAGCTCGGCTGAAAGGGAACCAGGACTTACAAGCAACTCTGTGCACTTATTATAGTGCCATCTTGTGCCTAATTCTAAAATAATAATAATAATAATAATAAATAAATAAATAAATAAACATTCTGTGACCGGTGCATTAGAAATGCAGTATAATGGACATACAGTATCATTTTAGACACACGTACAATTTGAAATTATGACCACATTTGAGTAAAAATTAATTTTAATAACACATTACTTGAGCTAGTTGTGAAAGCAATATTTCTTATTTCATTTTAGATAAAATAACTAAAATAAACTAATAACTAAATACAAACTATAGAGAGATGTTAAAAAAAAGAAGAAGAAATTAACAAAAACAAATGGGTGGGGTGTTGGGCTATATATTTGGTTCTACTATCACCGTGAACTATCATTGTGAACTATCACCACAAACCACAATAGCCAAATGAGATCATTCAATTTTAGATGAATTTCATGTATGTTATAGGTCCCTTTCAAATGAGTGTGAAGTTATCTTCTGTAGCTCAAAATTTATCTGTATCTTTATATATATATATATATATATATATATATATATATATATATATATATATATATATTTTTTTTTTTTTTTTTTTTAAACTTATTATTAAACTAATAATAAAAAAACGGATAGAAACAGATCACAAGTCAGGGGTGGGCAATGTTGGTCCTGGAGTGCTGCTGTCCTACAAAGTTTAGCTCCAACCCTAATCAAACACACGTGTACAAGCTAATCAAAGACTTAAGGATTAATAAGGCTACAGGCAGCTGAGTTTTTTATTTATTTATTATTTTAGGGTTGGAGCTAAACTCTGCAGGACAACGACACTCCAGGACCAACGTTGCCTATCCATGTGCTAAGTTCTAAGAGATTTCTTATCCTGTAATATAGGCAAAACTGCACAGAAATTAAATGGCTGATGAGATCCAAAAGTGTATGAAGTTTGGTTACTTTAGGTGAAAAGGGGTGTGCTACAGAGCCCCTCAAATACAACCATATAAAATATATTCCAACGTGTGTGCAATTATTCAAGTTTGATTTTTTTTTTTTTTTTTTAATTAAAAAAAAAAAAAAAAAAAAACCTTAGGAAAACAATAGGGCCCTTTGCCCCTTAGGGTTTTGGCCCTAAAAATTTTACTGGTTTATTTAAAGTTATACTACTAAACTTGGGCAGTTCGGAAAAGCATATCTCAGCATATTTCAGCATATATGACATTTAGAACAATGTAATTTGTTAATATGTAACTAAGAAATTATTTCCACAACAGCTTGACAGCAGTTTATCCCTTTGAACTATAATTCACAAAACTGATGATACTTGGCTGAGGCCAAGCAAGAACATTTATGCATTTAACACACTTATGCAAAGCATCTGACTTTGCATTTATTATTTCATCAGTTCATTCAGTCCATGGGAACCAAATACATGACCTTGGTGTTTCAAGACCCATGCTCTGTTGTATTCTAAAACTTACATTTTTGTATTTAGGAAGTTATGCATAGTCAACACAAGTATTCCTTTGTGCATTATAAGCATAGACTAAGTAATTAATTGAGTAATTTTAGCATGCATAAAAATGATAGGCCAAGATTATATATATATATATATATATATATATATATATATATATATATATATATATATATATATATATATATATATATATATTATATAGTGCCCTCCACAATTATTGGCACCCCTTAGTAAATATGAGCAAAGGTGGATGTGAAAATAAATCTGCATTGTTTATCCTTTTGCTGTTTCATTCAAAAAAATTCACAAAATTCTAACCTTTCATTTAAGTAAAACAGTTGAAAGTGGGGGAAACTCACATTATGAAATAAATGTTTTTCTCCAAAACATGTTGGCCACAATTATTGGCACACCTATAAATTCTTATGAGTAAAATATCTCTGAAGTATATTCCCATTCATATTTACATTTTTTAGCACACCAGGCTGACTAGGAGCATGAAATTGTCCAGCCATGATTTCCTGTTCCACTGGAGTATAAAGATGAGGAAACACAAAGGCCAAATTCCCGTAATCATTCATCACAATGAGTGATTGTCAGTGTTCTCCAAACTCATCAGGCATTATAGGTGAAGACTCAGAGCTGTTATCTTGGCAAAAGGAGGTTGCAAAAAGTGATAAAAGGGTGGCAATAATTGTGGCCAACGTGTTTTGGAGAAAAACATTTATTTCATAATGTGATTTCCCCCCACTTTCAATTCTTTTCCTTCAATAAAAGGTTATTATATATATATACAGCTATGGAAAAAATTAAGAGACCACTTAACATTGATTTCTGAACTTGGAGTGGTCTCTTAATTTTTTTCCATAGCTGTATATATATATATATATATATATATATATATATATATATATATATATATATATATATATATATATACAGTACAGTCCAAAAGTTTGGAACCACTAAGATTTTTAATGTTTTTAAAAGAAGTTTCATCTGCTCACCAAGGCTACATTTATTTAATTAAAAATACAGTAAAAAACAGTAATATTGTGAAATATTATTACAATTTAAAATAACTGTGTACTATTTAAATATATTTGACAGAGTAATTTATTCCTGTGATGCAAAGCTGAATTTTCAGCATCGTTACTCCAGTCTTCAGTGTCACATGATCCTTCAGAAATCATTCTAATATGCTGATTTGCTGCTCAATAAATATTTATGATTAATTTCAATGTTGAAAACAGTTGTGTACTTTTTTTTCAGGATTCCTTGATGAATAGAAAGTTCAAAAGAACAGCATTTATCTGAAATACAAAGCTTCTGTAGCATTATACACTACCGTTCAAAAGTTTGGGGTCAGTAAGAATTTTTATTTTTATTTTTTTGAAAAGAAATTAAAGAAATGAAAACTTTTATTCAGCAAGGATGCATTAAATCAATCTAAAGTGGCAGTAAAGACATTTATGTTACAAATGATTAAATTTCAGATAAACACTGTTCTTTTGAACTTTCTATTCATCAAATAATCCTGAAAAAAAATATTGTACACAAATATTTTGTACAATTGTACACATTAAATGTTTCTTGAGCATCAAATCATCATATTAGAATGATTTCTGAAGTATCATGTGTCATCATTTTTAATTAAATAAATGTAGACTTGGTGAGCAGACGAAACTTATTTTAAAAACATTAAAAATCTTAGTGGTTCCAAACTTTTGGACTGTACTGTATATATATATATATATATATATATATATATATATATATATATATATATATATATATATATATATATATATATATATATATTTTATTCACATAAAAACTTTAATCAGTGAACACAGACAGAAGCTCAACTGTACTTGAACACAGACTTGTACAAGAACACACCTCACTGGTTCTTGTGGATACTCAAGCATGCTGTGTAACACATGAGAATGAATGAACCTTGAACTTAAGCACGCTTGAGCTTCCGTGACAGAATCTGATTGCTGTAAACATTATTCACTGATAAATGTTTATATATGAATAAAAGTCTAAATTTAATATGTTAATCATAAAAACAAAAAAACAATCATGTCTCTTCAGAAGACTTGAATTAAACCGATTGATTCATATGGATTTATCTCTTTTTGAATGTTTTTAAATATCAGACTTTTGGGTGAATAGACTTTCAATGGAGGGACAGAAATCTCTCAGATTTCATTAAAAATATCTTTATTTGTGTTTTAAAGAGCAGCGCGACAGAACCCATTATAATCAGTGATGCTGTCTATTGTCTACTGTTTTTGGTTGAACATCTGGAGCATATGGCACACAAAATTGGAAACACTTCAGAAGTCTTCATCTGGTTGAAGTCTAGATTTGTTTCCATCCACCAATTTTTATGACAATTTTGTTCTCTTGAACCCATGGGATGGAAACGGTGCTTTATTCACAAATGGTTTATGCGATATTCCAACTTTGCACATAAGTTAAAGGATTAGTCCACTTTTAAATACACTTTTCCTGATAAATTTACCCACCCCCATGTCATCCAAGATGTTCATGTCTTTCTCTCTTCAGTCGAAAAGAAATGAAGGTTTTTGAGGAAAACATTCCAGGATTTTTCTCCTTACAGTGGATTTCAATGGCTAGCAATAGGTTGAAGGTCAAAAATGAAGCGTCAGCGTTAGTTCAGACAGGCCTCATAGTCAAGCTCCGCTATCAGCTGATTCTCAAATTCCATCCCCACCCATATCAGCTGATCCAATTTCTACGGACTCCATTGGCAACTCTAAAATAAGGCGCATTACTTAAACGCAGCTTCTGTCTCTCAGCTTGCTTGGCTGCTTCCACTGCACGCTGCTTGCAACCCAGCTCCTCCTTAAACTTGTGTATAACTTAATCAGTGTCATTCTGTTGTCACTGATGCATGCTCTGATCTCAATAGGGGGATTTCTGCTGCTCTCCCAGTTAAAAAATGGGAGGTTGTCCCCAGAAGCTGCTGCTGTTCCCGGTCTTGGCTTTCATGGAGCTCATGAAAGGACGGGGAATTTAGAACAGAGTCATACCACCAAATTGTAACTTTAGCAAATATGCCAATAAAAAAATTGACTAAATTTTGTCTCTTGTAATTTTTGACTTAAGTGGTCCTGACTGAATTACAGTTTCAGTGCAGCTTCAAGGGCTTTAAACGATACCAGATGAGTAATAAGGGTCTTATCTAGCGAATCGATCGGTCATTTTCGAAAAAAAAAAAAACTGTTTATGCTTTATAAACAAAATATCGCCTTGAACGTACTTTCCACTTCTGCATTCTTCATAACGCTTACGCTGAATGTCCTACGCCTTCCCTATTCTACTTACATAACGAAAATGGCGCCAGTTTCGTTTTTTTTCCATAACTTGAATAGGGAAGGCGTAGGACATTCAGCGTAATATGGGGGTGAGTAAATTTATCAGGAAAAGTGTATTTAAAAGTGGACTAATCATTTAAATATCCTTCGTGGCATAGACGCTTTAAAATATGTCCAAGAATTTTACACACCATCAACGTTACATTTTCATGCCCCTAAACACGACGCTGAACAAAGCCAACTATGATTTGTTGCTTTCATGTCAGTCAGAATGATATTCTTGGTCAATGAAAGCTTCTGGATCATGTTTAGATATGGCTTCTTTTTTGACCTATAGAGTTTTAGCCGGCAACTGCGAATGGCACGGTGGATTGTGTTCACCGACAATGTTTTCTGGAAGTATTCTTGAGCCCATGTTTGGGTCCAGAAAGCGCAGGAGGAGGAAAAAAGCTGCCCCAGCTTATCACGAACCAGCCGCCGCTGTGCCCTCAGCTCCAGCCTTTCACGGGCTGCCAGAGGATGCTGGCTGGTTAATAGCCTTTGTTACCGAGCCCGTCGCTCCAACCCTCAATGAGTCCGCTCCAGTAGCTACCTACGAGCCAGTATCTCCAGTCTCAGCCGCCCCAGTCGCCGCAGCCGAATCAGCCACTCCACGTGTAGCCAAGCCAGCTCCATGCTCCTCCACCCACATATCCATGATATTTCTGGGACTCCTCGTAACTATCCTAAACCTCCCCAAGTATTTTTTTTTTGGGGGGGGGGGCAAGTACCACGTGTGTGGGGGACTTGTGGTGGAGACACATGTGGGTGGGTCTTTGCCATGGCCACCCAAGGTTCCTGACCCACCATGGCTGCCCGCTGCACCTGACCCGCCATGGCTCATGGACCCGCCCTGGAGAACTCCACTCCTACCCATGCCTCTCCCTGCACCGGCATGAGGTCTCCAGGGCGCCCACCCCATCACGCATCACCTGCACCTGGACTCTATTATCATCACTCCCTTTAAATGGCACTCACTCCCTGCACTCCTTGTCCGTTCTCTGTTTAAGTTAAGTGTATGTTCGGTGTTCTTTGCCTTCTGTTTATTAAAAGTATTGCTGTTCTATTGGAAATCCGTATCAGCCTCATCTCTCTACCTGCATACGTAATAATGTTGTGATTTCCATTACAGTAGCATTCCTGTATGTGATGCAGTGCCGTCTAAGGGCCCGAAGATCACGGGCATCCAGTATGGTTTTCCGGCCTTAACCCTTGCACACAGAGATTGTTCCAGATTCTCTGAATCTTTGGATGATATTATGCACTGTAGATGATGATAACTTCAAACTCTTTCCAATTTTTCTCTGAGAAACTCCTTTCTGATATTGCTCCACTATTTTGGGGGAATTGGTGATCCTCTGCCCATCTTGACTTCTGAGAGACACTGCCACTCTGAGAGGCTCTTTTATACCCAATCATGTTGCCAATTGACCTAATAAGTTGCAAATTGGTCCTCCAGCTGTTCCTTATATGTACATGTAACTTTAAAGATTTGTAAATTATTGCATTCTTTTTTTTATTCACAATTTGTACAGTGTCCCAACTTTTTTGGAATCGGGTTTGTAGCAACTTCTTGGACAAACCTTATCTAAATTCTTATTTTGCCCACTGATCTATATTCATATTTATATAGATCAATGAATTTGCCATTATGATGTCATCTAGTGACATTTAGCTACCAGTTTTAGCTACTTTCAATTGAAAACAGTTGGCAACACTGATACAGAGGCATAGCGTGAAACAGTCTGGAATGTTTATTAAAGCACAGAACAGGTGACTAATGATGGATCAATAACATGGAGTACACAGCAGTAGATGAGCGTTAAACACTATGGCATATTAAGACAATGGAGTATAACTGTCTAAAAGACAGCCTATATAAACCTGTGGGATGTTGAACTTTTGAACTACATTTAACACAACCATAAGGTAGACATTTTCTTTGTTAAAATTACTTTCACTTGAATAGAACTGCGCATAGTAAAGTACTAAATGTGGTTTTTGTTAACACTAAATATATATAACAAAGCACATCTCAGTTTAAAAGTTCTTGATTCATTTTCAGTAAAAAATATGGATGATCGGGGCAAACTTATGGATTCCAAAGGCGAAGAAAGGTACCGTATAGTATTCAGATGCTTCAGGTGTTTGACTGTTTAATTACTGCAAAACAATACAACTAAAATAGTTACAACTTTAATGCTATCATTGCCTCATAATTAAGTATTATAATTTAGATTCATAACTTTCTGTTATGTTTTTAGCATCTCTGCAGTGAAAGGTCATGTATTGTTTTCTGGCACTGCAGAACAACCAACTGATTATTTAAATCATCTCTCTGTTTCTTTCTCTCTTTATGGTGTAATTACAAAGCTTATTTTCAGGCTCAGAAACTCATGGAGCATTCCACAATCGTTTCATTGAGTCTGTTTAGCCTTTGATTGAGTTGACTGACTCTCTGAGGTTCATCTGCATTGATAAGGATATAGATCTACCATCCATTGCAGTGGTGGGAGATCAGAGTTCTGGAAAGAGTTCTGTTTTGGAGGCTCTCTCTGGGGTGGCTTTACCTCGAGGAAGTGGTAAGATTCTGAAGTTACTTTTATTTCAGACCCCTGTGACTAAATGAAACTATACTGTATATTTCAGTAGTTTGCCTGTGCAGTAATAGCATTTGCCTCTGTCTTTTTGCCCTCCACTTATATAATCTAATTATCTGGTGCCATATGTTCACACTTAATAATGTTGAAAAGAGAAAATAATAACCATTTATATGATTAGTATTTATTAATTAACAAATTTTTGCCCAAAAGACACTTATCCCCATTCACACGAATCTGCGAAAATGACTAAAAACACTGAAATTACGCTTGCCAGACAAGTAGTTGGAAAGTAGAAAGACTATGCAACTGCGCATACGCATTAGAGCATTCGTGCCAAACACGCATACCTATCCACCTTGTTTTTACAGTTAACTGCACTAAGATATTCATGTTATTTCCCTATGGTGGCTAATAAATCGGAAGTCTCGCACATTCACAGAAAACACCTCACTTCCATGTTAAAAAATAAGGTGGATAGACTAAACACGTAAGACACAGGTACATGCTGTCACCATTTTCACAGATTTGTGTTTTTGCAGTTTACATGGGGATAATAATAATACTACGGTAGCGTTTTCAAAAGTTTGCGTTTTCAGACCACCAACACACCGCTGTCGTGTAAATGAAGGGCTTAAGCGCATACAAATTTTTCCGTTTTGATAATACAACATAATATGAGTCACAACATATTTTAAGGTTGTTTATAAGACATTATGCAAGTATTATAATGCATTAAGAATACCCTTTTAACCCTTTTAACTACTTCATAGAAGGTGTTACTGAAGCCTTAACTTTTATTACTTTACTTAAAGCAAATACCACATAAATTGTATGGCCACATTATAGAGCTTTTTAGATTTAAAAGAAGACTTTGTTTTTGTCATTTCATGAGATGATACCCTTATGATGCTTTATAAGCACAGGCTTCATAGAAAGTGTTAACAGCATTTCTTTTTTATCTCAGAAATATTGCATGCTTATGGCCTATTCTATCTGTTGTTGAAAGGCTTTCTCTTTTATTGGCTATTATAATGCACTCTTTGCTGGAGTTTCTAAATTCTGTCTAAACAAATTACAATATCTGCAAAATTTGGCAGTCAGAATCTTGACTTGGACCATGGTCGTTGATCACATTAACCCTATTTTGGTATCTTGCACTGGCTTCCTGTTAGGTACCATGTTGATTATAATATCTTTTTGCTGACGGATAAAACATTGCATGGTCTGGCTCTGCAGTATTTGGCTGCATTCCTAACACCCCTTTTTTTCTGTTCAGGCTTATAAAAAGCATTTGCATAAAATACGTATATGCAAAAAAAAAAAAAAAAAAAAATTGAAAAGCCGAAATCTTCTCTGTAAAAATTTTCCCCTCTGTTATTCAAATCTTCTGCATTAATGGCACATCCGAGAAACATGTATTCTTACATAGGTGTAGTGCAGTGTGTACCATGTAAGGAGAAGAGGTCATGATCTTGTTTCAGTGTTAGGAAATAAATGAGATTTGAAATCTAGTGACCTGCATAACTTTGTACTTTTTTTTTTTTTTTTAAGGTATTGTCACTCGCTGTCCTCTCAAGTTGAAATTACTGAAGTTAAAAAAAGGACCGTGGTCAGGGACCATTTCTTACAGTGGTCACATAGAAACCTTTAAAGACTCAACAGAGGTGGATAACCTTGTCAGAGAAGGTCAGTATGAACAGAAACGCTTACAGATCATAACCAGCATAGTTGAAAATAATGCCCTTATGAATGACATCTTCAAAAAAGCACTAGCCTATATTCAATCTGTGTTTCACCCCGTTGATTCAGATTGTTTGCTTCTTCAATTCAAATTCAGTGTTAGGGTTAGGGTTCTCCATTCAGCTGTGAATGCTACACAACCCTGGTGTCCTGAGGTGGATTTCCAGGGTCAAATTCACCAATATCACTTGAAAATCCAAAACTAGTCTTGTTTGAGTCTGCTACAAACATGTGAATGTATATTTGACAGCTCAAAACAAGCTTGCTGGAAATACAGTTGGAATCTGTGATGAACTCATTACTTTGGAAATTTCATCTCCTGATGTTTGTGACCTCACTCTTATTAAGAGATTATACACTCTTATACTCTACCTGGTATAACCCGTGTACCTGTGAGTGGTCAACCTGAGGATATTGGCGACCAGGTGAGTTTACACAAAAAAATTGTTTGAAAGCATGTTAATATTTGAACATTTTTGTTAACAGGCATTTTAGCAGCAAATTCACTTTCAAATCAGTGGATCAACACTTGTTTTCATGCCATAAGTAATCTATTTGTTGCTGACAGATGAAACTTAAAGTCAACATGAACTCAAGCAGAGAAATACTTTCTTTTTCATAATTCATAACACACATTAATGCATCTGCACATGTTATTCCAAGTTGTTTGTTTGTTTATTTCTTTGTCTCATATTATGGTAGTTCTGTTGTGTTTCATTGTGGCTTAATGATTCTCACCTTCTTAACCAAAGGATATTTAATCTTTTATTTTTTAAATCAAAAACTTGATACTGAAATATATTGCCAAAAGTGAAACCATCATTTTAGTTGTTGTACCCTGCAATGTTGACATAGCAACAACAGAAGCATTAAGAATGGCACGAGATGTAGACCCTGAGGGATACAGAACTCTTGGTTTGCCAACTTTTTGCATTTCTATAATATTTTTCTTTAGGCCTACCTGTTGCATCAAGATTCATGCTTATCCAGACTTTTTTTTTTTGTCTTTTTTTTTTTTTTTTGAATGCATGGGGTAGCAATTCTCACAAAACCAGACCTTATTGACAGAGGAGCTGAGATTGATGTTTTGAATATTGTCCAGGGCAAAGTCATTCCTCTCAGCAAGGGCTACATTATTGTGCGATGTCGTGGTCAGAGTGAAATCAATAACAAAATCCCTCTTTCTAAAGCCATGGAAATGGAAATTATTATTTTTTTGGAACCATCGATATTTCAGGTAATTATAACTTTTAAATAGTAATAATAATAATAATAATAATATTTTTTTATTATTATTGACAGCTCTCTATTGAATGATGGTAAAGCATCTACTCAATGCTTGGCAGACAAACTAACCAAAGAACTGCTTGATCATATCAAGACAAGAAAATGATTATGCTCTTATAATTTTTTTTTTTTTTTTTTAAATGTATGTATTTATTTATTACTTCATAAGAACATAAAAACAGTGATGGTTTTTAGTGGGTCACAAGTGGTCACAGTTTATTAATTTAATAAGAGGGTTAAATATGTTTGTTATGATATAGACACGGAGGCAGAGATAAAAGCAATCCAGGTGAGCTTTATTGAACAATATGTGGAACACAGAGTGATACTGGTTGTTATCAGGTTCTTGAGAGATGAATATAAAGTAATACTGTCCTTGTATGGTTTGTGGATCCAGGAGCTGAGATGAGATGGAAGGAGACGTTGGAGACACTCACACACACACAGAAGGGTAAGCACACGAAGGGACCAGGAGACGAAGGAGATCGCTGGAGCAGGTAGGTATGTCGATGGTGAGTCCTTAAGGTAAGCATTTACATGAAGTAGTGCAAACGAGACCGGACAGTGAGTGTGTGTGAGTGTGGTGGCTTTGTAGTGCTGGTGATTGCAGAGTGAATGAGATGCAGGTGGCGGTGATTAGTAAGTTGGTGATTGGGTGCGTGGGCGTGAGTCTGTGACAATGTTAAATTAGCCAGCTAATGTATAAAATTATATTTTCTTAAGCACACAGAAATCGCTACCCTACTTAACAGAGCAGATTCACACTAAACTACTCAGCATTCAAAGGGAGCTTAAAAACTATGAGCAGGGTCCACCTCTTGAAGAAGAGCTGATGGGACCTTTTCTCAGTGAGGTAATAGCTCTGAAAATACAGCACATTACCTAACTATCCAACTTAGCTTATCTATCCATATCTATCCCATATGTAATTATTATATTATATGTAATATTATATGTAATATTCTAATTTATTTTTTTCCTCTATAGATAATAATAGAGTTCAGCGATCAAATAAATGAACTGAGTAGAACAGGACATTCAAAAGAGAAAAACATTCATGCACTTCTTCGTCCTGTGTTTAAGAAATGGGACATCTGAAATATAATGTGAGTCAAGATATTGAAACCATGTGACTTTTGCAGGACTGTACCATAATACCTTAATAAGACCTTCTCTTTTTGTTATCACAAATGTAGTCACAGCAAGAGTGAATGAAATGATAGGTAAGTATAATGAGATGCATCGTGGC
This sequence comes from Chanodichthys erythropterus, assembly GCF_024489055.1. NCBI lineage: Eukaryota > Metazoa > Chordata > Actinopteri > Cypriniformes > Xenocyprididae > Chanodichthys > Chanodichthys erythropterus. The sequence goes on from NC_090237.1 coordinate 36,630,031, forward strand.
AGAGAATTGCTTACGTTCAGTGATTACTGTGAATTTGAATGTGTCACCAAAGACCATGTGGCAGCCCTTAAAGTGCCAGCGATGGAAACACTGAAGCATGTACAAGGTTAGTGACTATTTTCTAAATATACTGTATAGTCAGCCATTATTAGCAATAAACACATTTTTCAATGCACTTCAGAGTAATTCTGAAGTAGGTTCAAGGTTAAGCACTCATAAAAATAATGAAAAATGTTCATTTCTCGAATTCTGATTGTAAATGTTAAGTTTAATGATTTTTTTGTTTTATATAACAATTTTCCCTCTTGTCATAAAATAAAATTCTATTTTCAGAGTGTCACAGACACGTTAGGTTCCAACCTCAACCAATCACAGCGCACACCATCCCCAGAGTACTGATCACCGCCACCTGCACCTCGTCATCGCACTCATCAGCAGCACCATAAAGAGCACACACACACAGCACTCCATGTCTGGTCTCGTTCGCATATACTCACGTTAATGCTTACCTCAAGGACTCCTCGCTCCATACTTCCCTGTCTCCTTCCCTCTGTATGCTCCAGTCAGCTCCAGCCATCTCCAAGCTCCAGCGTGTTAACAGATCTCCATATCTGAAAGGAAAAGGACAGTAACTATCTCCACTATTATCATCTATACATCTATTGATTCATCTCTGCTTACCTGTTTACCGCTCCTTGCTCTACTGGTGTCAATAAAAGAACAGTTACCTGTTCACATCTGTGTCGGCCTCCTGTGTACCGTAACACAGAGATTGTTCAGAATGTTTTCCGAGAGGTAGTAGTAGTAGTAGTAGTAGTAGTAGTAGTAGTAGTAGTAGTAGTAGTAGTAGTAGTAGTAGTAGTAGTAGTAGTAGTAGTAGTAGTAGTAGTAGTAGTAGTAGTAGTAGTAGTAGTATATTCAGTCAAAACAACAAACCAAAGTGGAGAAAAGAATAAATGAGTTCGTTGTTATGGAGCAACTTGTTTTCACTCAGGATAAGGTATTACAACAGAAACTCAATTTCTCTGACATCCCTCAGAAGACTGGGATGGACTCTACTGACGAGAACCTCTATGATGATGACACAATTTTCAATTCTAAAGGCTGTGGATTATTGGATACAAGAAATCTACTTCAAGACAAACTAGTTCTCTCTGCAACTCATACCATGAAATGTATTTATTTAATTGACTGTAAATTTATATGAATATCATCATGGAAATCTTTGAATTTCTGCTTAGGCAGACAGGTTGTAGGCATTTTCTGCCAAGACAGTGGATCTAGCCTCCCTGGTGGTTTAATAGGTGACGCTTTTTTTCCCAATGAGGTGACAGGCTGGGGTTAATGTACTTTTTGGCTCTGACCATATTCCCTTTAAGAAAAATCTTTTTTAAGTATGATTCCAAACATTTGAACTGTACTCTTGGGCCATACTTATTTGGCCCTGTGAGGAAGAGAACAAGGAACTGTATCTTCCTCATTTAGGGTATGTAGTTTGGGCAGTGGCCATAGAGAATAGTGTCACTGACAGCCAAGTGGTGCGTCCTTTGGGGAATTTTTGACTCCCACAGGTTGGTAGAGTCATTGTTGAGTTCTTATGTTACAAGGCATGCATTTCCCAGCATGACATAGTGCTAGCATCTCGAAAATGTTTTGCACTGATGATCTGAGATGGTGTCCCGGCCATTCAGCAGTGGTACGGTCATCCCTTCTTCAGGAAACAGGGGTTACATTAGTAACCTAGATGATTTCTATCAGTCATAATCACAGTAGTCACAATTACTGTCCCTTCCAGCGCCCCGCGTAAGGCGCCCGAGGGGCAGAAGAAAGGACAAGGCTTTATGCATAGAAAGTCTATCACTGCTTTTCCTTCTTACCCCACACAGTGAAACTATTGGATAACACTGGGAAAGCATGCCTATTCCAAGTGGAAAGGAATACTACAGAGGCCACGTACTGTCCCTAGGGAGGTTTACACATATGGACTGACCATTAGGGCAGGGCTACATATGTAAGGTCACTGTGGTAGATCCAGCCTTGCTAGGGTGTAGTCAATACCAGTAGAGATGACAAAGTCTGACTGCCGAGAGTGCTGGAGGAACATCCAAGGTTCACCAGGTAGGGAACTCACTCGTATCCCATCCTTGGAGGGGAATGGCATTGCAAGCAAGACACCAAACGAGTCCGCTAATGCACAAGCTACTTGTGGCGACGCAGGCTCTACACCGAGATTGTAAAATCTCACAAATGTGTAAGGTGTCGCCCAGCCTGCAGATCTACAAATATCTGCCAGCAAGACGCCATACGCCAACACCCAGGTTACAGCAACAATCAGAGTGGAGTGAGCTCTCATCCCAAATGGGCACAACTGGTTTTGAGCCTGATACGTCAAAACTATGGCATCCACTATTCAGTAAGCCAACCTCTATAGATAGCCTTTCCCTTCTGCTGAACTCTAAAACAGACAAAGAGCTGGTCTGAGGTCCTGAAGCTCTGAGTGCCGTCCATGTACAAGCACAAAGCACAAACGAGACAGAGCAGAGCAAGGGCTGGGTGTGCCTCCTCCAGGGGCAGAGCTTGCAGGTGATCCCTGAAGGGGGTGGTGGAAACCTGGGGCACATATCCAGGTTGGGGTCTCAGAATTACGTGAGAGTTGGCTGGCCTGAATTCCAGGCATGATTCATTGACTGAAAATGCCTGCAGGTCCCCTAACTTCTTGACAGAAGCAAGCACAGCACAAGCACTGGGGGTAGACCACATAAGTCTTCCATGTCCCATCCAGAGACCACACATGAAAGGTCCAGAGGTCTGGACGTGGGTGCCATAAGGCATGTCTTTCTTCAGAGGAATCCGCCAGGGAGGGGCTGTCGCGAGGAGCATAATTTCAAAGAACCAGGTCTGGTTGGGCCTGTATAGTGTAACTAGCAAGACCTGCTCCTCATTCTCTCTAACCTTGGACAATGACTTTGTGAGCAGGCTCACTGGGGGGAAATGCCAGGGCAAGCTGTGTGCCAGCGCATCCATGCTGAGGGTCCGAGGGTGATGGTTGATGTATGCAACACAGTGTTGTCCATCCAGATCAGCACATGCTTGCCCTGTTGCAATGATCTGAAGCGGCGCAAGGCAAGCAACTCAGGCAATTGATGTGCCACTGCAGTCGAGGTCCTGTCCAAGAGCCTGAGACGGCATGTGTACCGCATTGCCATACCCATTTCGGGACTCGGCCGTGTAGCCAGTGCTAAAGCAGTCTCATATGATGCAACCTGATCGGTGTTACTGCTGATCCCATATGCCCCAAGAGCCTCTGAAATAATTTCAGAGTCAAAAAATGAATTCTAATTCATAAACCAACTAGCACGGGCAGATAAATCTTTTGAAGCAGAGAAATCTGAGCTGTAATGATATGAGCCAACCTCAAATATGGCTTATCATTTGAAACATGTAAGTAGTAGCAACTTTACATGGATGCTCACTCTAACATTAACCTAGATAAATGTGGGCTTTATTAGGCACATATCCAAGTGTTTGTGCGGAGTGTGGAAGCTAAAGGATTAGCGTGCTTACTGCAAGACATGGAGGTGCTGGTGTGATCACTTGCATTTTTTCTTATAACAGTGGAAACAACTTAAAATACTCCGTAATTTTTGGTCATACAGATTAGAGTAAATGGCCTACTTTTATTTGTGTAAACTCACAATAAAATGTTCTGCCTTTGTAAAATAAAAAACAAAGAGGATGCGCTTTCTGCTGCCTCAGTCTCCCTGAACTGGAGTGTCACAAAAATGAACCGACACTCAGCGCATAGGCTACTTGCCTCACAGCCATGAGAAGTGTATCTATAGAAAGCTTTAAATGTCTACTTTTACAGCAAACCAAATCAAATCGAACAGCAATACTCTCTGCTTATGTAATGCAGGGTGCATTTCATTCTATAGCTGTCTATGTTCTCTCTTTGGTCAGGCAGCATTGTCAACTTCATCTTTAAAACACTAGTTTATTAATAATTAATTAAATGTCTCTTTGCTATTTTTTTCCCCATGACACATTCATAATCATTTCTTTTGCTGCCAAGCTTTTTGAAACATAGCCTATTCCGCACTCAAGTGTATGAATAAAGCTTATCATGCCTATATATATTAAACACTCATTATGGTTTAGTATTCTCCTCAGTATATATTTAAGTAATCAAATTAATATAACTGTGTAATTAGTCGACTAATGGCTTAAATAAACGATTAATAGTCAACTAGAAAAACTTTTATTTGGCGGCAGCCCTACCAAATACTGACTGCTACTTTTTACTCATTTCTTTCTTTATTGTCTTTCGTTCTTAGAAACCATACAACTCTATTTGAATCCTATGATGCCATGGCTCGATTCTTATTCTTCTAATTGTTAAATAAAGATCATGGACTGAGTACTGGATCCACCGTGTTTTAATGGACACACCATCCTGGTAGCACATTCCTGAACCAACCCATTTTTAAACTTTTAAATTATGTTAGTTCTCCCTTGTTTTTGATTATAGCAGCCATTCTCATTGGCTTTGACTCACTATACTCTGCATGTGCTTCTTTCCAATCCTACATAAGTTTTTCCCAAAGTTGAGATTTATTGGAAGACCTGCATGACCTCACAATTCAGGTTTCTAAAAGGTTGTCAGTGGCTCTATGGTCAGGGGACTGAGGAGAGCACTTGAAGTCTTCAAAATGCTGACCATGGACACTTTAACTGGGCGCAACTTTGTTGCATGCACAGTGTGTTTGGGATCTTTATCATGTTGGGTAAATAAACATTTGATTTCCAAACAGATCCTCCATACTTGGTAACATTGTGTTCAGCAAGATTCCCTAGTGTTGGTCCTTTTTCAAAGTGTCAGCAGCTTTTTAGATCCCAACACCTGCTGCAGACATGCATCCTGAATGCCATTATGTTTCCCCTACTGTGCTAAATGGAGCCATTTGGTATTAAACAATCCAGCCGTCTCCTAATATACCTGACACCATCCAATGCTAGGTTGTTGAACTTGAACTTGTTGGATTGAAAAACTCATTTTATGGCAAATGCAAAGTGCAATTGGTCGTGTGTGTGTGTGTGTGTGTGTGTGTGGTTTTTTTTTTTTTTTCTCAGATATTAAATGGTTCCTTTACTGGCACACAAACTCTCAGTCTAGGCTTTTATAGCCATTGACTTACAGTTCAAATTGAAATTGGAGGTTGTAGGTCTCAACCTGGGGCCGTATTCACAAATCATTAAACATTCTCCTAAATAGCAGTAAAAGTTCTTAGCGAATGGCTCATTTCCACTGAGCGGAACAGTTTAGTACAGTACGGTACACATTTTTTGTTGTTTCTATTGTCAGAAGTTGTGCATGGTACCCTAATTCCATACCTTACCACATTTTGGGACCCTTCTGTTGGGGTACCTAGCACAATAGTACCAATAGTACCAGCCCCAAAAAGGTGGAGCTGCTCACTGTAGAACGTTGATTGGTACAGCTGTTCTCGGCTGGGTACATTAGCACTGACCGCTCGGTGATCACCTGGATCTCACAACTCCGAAAATGTCAGATCAAATTTTCAAAATGGGGATATCTTTACAAATAAACCAGAGATATGACCTTTAAACAACTATACTGTCACCTGAAAAACTTTTAAAACTACATTTCATGACAAAGTATTTAAATTATCGTTGCTGTCCGATGTAAACCACGTATGTCCATTTTGGCGATTTTGAGATTTTTCGACAGATTGAATGTCCAGGTTCATTTCCGTATACAGCAGGGGCGTTTCCTCCGAGTAGGCAAGGGAGGCAGTGCCTCCTCAAAAAAATAGGATGAGAAAATAATCCATATTACATATAAAACAACACAAATATTACAAATTATGACATTAAAAAGAGCGCAAGTCACGCGTATTTCTTAAGGAACACTGCCCAACAGCGACACCCGCAGGTAAAGTTACACAGAGGAGTCATGCCTCCCTTTCCTCTCATAGGAATCTATAGAAAATCATCAGAACCCCGGCGTGTGGTGGGTTTTGTGGGGGGTAATTGAGAATGAATGGGGAAAAGTCACGTGAGAGGAGGCAATGTCTCCATCGCGCTATGATTGGATGTAATTGGTTATGATTGGATATGATTGGTTTGTGCGATAAATCCCGCCTCTCGTTGATGTGCGTTCCGCGCATAGGTTTGACTGAACAAATGATGGCGTCAATCGGAAGACAAATCGAAAAGTAAGTAAACAGATCACCCAGTTAGATATATCACTACTTTATGTTACGTCAAAATCAAACTTGAAATGGACTGAAAGCATGATGACTGCAGGGTTTTTTGGTGCAATCAGCTTGGTTAAATTAAAAATGCAATTCGTGTTTATGACAGACGGTGTTAATGGAACATGACTGATGATCCGAAATATTCTAGGTTGACAATTAAAAAGAAAAACCGCAATAAACAAATAAAATATATTGTTTAAATTATTATTGCCTTTAGTTATTATTTTGGAATGAATGTAGAAATGCTTAAAACACTTGATGCTTGATGAGATTGACTTGGTTTTGATAAATAGAACATTACATTGTTAATGTAAAATTACAAAATAGAGTTGTATTTGGTTTCTTTTTTTTTTTTTTTTGATGTACTGTAAAGTAATGTTCATTTAACAAGGAAGATTTGTCAACTTTAAGAGTAATGCACATGAATTTACAATGATTCATAAAAAAAAAAAAAAAAAAAAAATGTGCCTCCTCATTTCAGAGCACCACTGCACGCCACTGGTATACAGTATGCTTCACATATCTAAATGGCCAATGAAAAGTTGTGAAATCATGTCATCTGATTTTCGTGTATATCCATTTGGTGTCAAAGCTGTCAATCACGCCCTTTGGAAGCATCTCGCCGGTCTCCTGAAGTTTTCATCGAAGCTCAGCACTGGATAGCCGAATAACACTGTGAGGTTACATTGCCAAATAAACATAGCCTGGTGAGACAATGACTTTCCTTTATCGAGGTAAACGTTTCCCCCCTGACGCCAGACGTACGTCTAGGAGTGACAAAATTACGGTAGGACTGTGCAAACAAAGTATCTGTCTAGCATTACCATGTCAGTGTATTGATTCATTGTCCCTTCATAGTTTGCAAGATACATTTGATAAATTTATAATTAATATTAAATAAACTAAGCTGCAACGTAGTTCGTATATACGGGAAGAAGGAGGCGGGAACCGGCGAACATTCAAACAAAACTTTAATTCAAAATAAACAAAGAACAAAACGAAAGTAATGCCGGCAGACCCTCGCGGACGTCTGCCAGCCACACAAACATAATAAAACATAAAATAAAGTCCAGGCCTGTTCCTCTCTCGTCCTTCACTGTAGTCGCTCCTCCTTTTATGCTCCCGGAGCTCCTCCGTGAGGGACTGAAGGCCGGTTCGCCTCCCAGGTGATGCTCATTATCACTTGCGTCACCGGCCACGCGCTGTTCCCTCACGGTTCTCGACCGCCCGGGGCTCCCAAGATGGCAGCGTTGTAGGAGGACGTGTGCTTGTCGCTCTGCTAGCAATTTCGAAGGGTTTATGGTATTACTGCCATTTTTTAAAATAATTTGATGGCAGAAGCTTAATAAGGAGAGGAGGGGAAGAAAAAAAAACGAAAAAAAAAAACGATCATATAGCAAGACGTAGTAATTATAGGCTACCACGAATGCCCAAGTCTAAAAAGAAAAAGAGGAACACTGAAAGTTCAACGATTTCTCTACACGTGCCGCTAAACATGGAAGATAACCAGTCTCAAGAGTCGGTAGCCCAGAATCCTTTGAGTGGAGACGAAATGTGCTGGTATGAAACCACCCCAGAGCCATTGTCAGACACCGATTTATTTCCCATTTTGGCGGTGGAGACACCAGAGAAGCCTGCCAAGAAAAGGAATCGTGAATCTCAGTCAGGTGGGCGAAACTGGGAGACGGCTAATGCTGAACTCATGGAGGCGATACGAGCCATGACCAGCAAGCAGGATGAAACACTCCAGAGAGTCTCTGCTATAGGCATAACTACTGAAGCTACTTCCAAACATGTTGAGGAGCTAACAACAACTGTCAAACAGCTTTCACTGGATGTTCAACAACACAAGCAAACACTGGAGAAAATGAAAGTTGCCAATACAAAGCTCCAAGAAGAAAATAAGCACCTGAGAGAAGCTGTTGCTGAGTGTCAACGCTACAGTAGAAGGTGGTCGCTTAAGATGCACGGCGTAAGGGAATCAAGAGATGAAGACATCAGAGGCAAGATAATCAACATCCTTGGGAAAATGGCACCAAAGCTTCGTGAAGACTTGAAACAAGGCATTGACATTGTCCATCGCGTGGGGAAACTGAGAGATGACGGCGCTGCGAGATCAACTATAGTTTTGTTTGCCTTGCGTCGCCTTCGTGATGCCGTCTGGAAAGAAGCTAAAAACTCTCAGTATCTGCAAGAGAATCGTCTCAGGATTACCGAAGCTCTTTCTCCGGAGGACAGAATGGCTTGGGAGAAGCTCTGGCCTTTGATCAAGAAGGCGCGTGAAGAAGGGAAAAAGGCTTCATTCCGAGGTGCTTCGGCTGTCATCAATGGAAAAGTTATTGACTGTCCGGAATAGCCTCGTTGGCTGAGCATCTTCTTTTACCAAGCCATAGGTAGGCATGAGCACTCCGCCAGCACCCGTTACAGACTGAGATGGTTGAGCACTTAATACTAGTGCTACCTTAACAGATTTTACTTTGTTTTTTTTGTTGTTGTTTTTTTCTTCTCTTCATACAACTATATATTATCTCCTTGTCGGGCTTTAAATGAGATCATGTCGGTTTCATTTACTATAAGTGCAGCCGTCTTGAACGTTCTTGTTTCTAAGTTGACGGCTACTTGTACAACAGGGTTCTTGCTATTTCAAGGCAGGTTATCATCACCTTCTTGTAAGGTCTTTGCATACTTTTTGTGTTCAATAGCACTTTCAGGTAATTTCTGTTCTATATCTCTGTTCCTTTATGGACTTTTTGTTTAAATGTTTTAATGTCTTGTCTTTAAATGTGAGAGGTATTCGGGACTTAACAAAAAGGAAAGCATTATTTTTATTCTGTAAAAGGTCTGATGCTGACTTGATTTTATTACAGGAAACGCTCTCTTGTGACTCTGATACAAGGTTCTGGAAAGCTCAATGAGGCAATGTTGTTCACTTTAGTCATGGTTCTAATCATTCTGCGGGTGTCTCAATCCTTGTGCATGGTTTCAAGGGGGATATTTTGGAAGTTGTGCCCTCTAGTGACGGAAGATGGATAATAATAATAGTTAAGCAGGACAATACAGTTTTCGTCGTTTGTAATGTATATGGATTTAATTCACACTTTGACAACAAAAACGTATTCAATACCATTACTGGCAAGCTAAGGGATCTGAGGGGAAAATATGTAAATGCCTTTATAATTCTTTCTGGGGATTTCAATGAATGCCCTGACGAAATAGAGGATAGATACCCACCTAGAGCGGCTCGCTCCTCCCAAGGAAGTGATTTAATCTCTTCTCTGTGCTCAGAACTATCCTTGACTGATGCTTGCCGTTTTTTTAACCCAGGCTTTCAAGATTTCACCTGGAGTAATAGAAGTCTAACTTTGGAGTCGAGAATTGATTTATTTTTGGTTTCTTCTTCTGCTCTTCAATTTGTTAATGATGTTAAACATGTTTAGGCACCCCTTTCGGACCACAACTTAATTATTTTAAAACTAGGCTCCATTGACCCGCAATCGGGCATAAGAGGTTATTGGAAATTTAACAATACTCTTTTGAGTGACGACTCCTTTAATGAATCTGTTAAGCTTCTAGCGAAAGAGATCTTCGAGATTGACATTAATAATGGACATAAGAAAAAGTGGGAGTACTTCAAGTATAAAATTAGACAATTGGCTATAAAAAGATCTAAGGAAATAAAGAAAGAAAAATATAAGTCAGAACATGTCTTGATGAATAAGTTAACTCAATTAATGTCAAAAGGAAACATTAACCCAGAAGAAGAAATTGAGCTAAAAGCCATCCAAATTCAGATAGACCAAATATATACAGAAATGGCAAAGGGGGCATTTATTAGATCAAGGGCTAAGTGGCTGGAAGAGGGCGAAAAGAACACCAATTACTTTTTTGCTTTAGAAAAAAGGAATGCTAAAAGAAATTCTGTAACTGAGCTCTACATTGATGGCACCCTTTCTAAGGATCTTACTCACATTTCTAAATTTGTTAGCTCGTTTTATGGTAATTTATATCAGTCTAATTTTAACAGAGAAGAAAGTGAAAGTTTTTTTGAAAAAATTCAGCACAGTATCCCTATTATTAGTGAAGATTATAAAGCATCTTGTGACACTGATATCTCTTTAAATGAGGTTAAAAATGCTTTGTTTGCTATGAAGAAAGGAAAATCTCCCGGGATAGATGGGCTAGGAGCGGAGTTCTATATTGATTTCTGGGAGCTTATTCAACTCCCTTTAATGCACATGTTTAAGGAGTGTATTGATCAAGGGGAAATGACCACAACAATGAAGCAAGGCATCATCTCCTTGATCCTGAAACCTGGTAAAGACCCTCACTTAATTGATAATTGGCGTCCAATCACATTATTAACTATAGATTATAAAATTCTGGCCTCTGTATATGCAAATAGATTAAAATCGGATTTAAATTCAATAATTGCAGAAACTCAAACGGGTTTCATGAAAAACCGCCACATAAGCAATAACATAAGGCTCGTTTTAGACTTGCTTGACTATGCTGACAATGTTGATTCTGACGCCTTCGTTTTGTTTCTTGATTTTTACAAAGCGTTCGACACAATCGAACACCCCTTTTTAATACAAGCCATCAAGGCATTTGGTTTTGGAAGCCCTTTTATCAACATTGTCAGCATGTTCTACAAAGATATAAATAGTTCTGTTATAATTAATCAAAATACTTCTCCACGATTTCAGATTAATAGGGGGGTCAGACAGGGATGCAACATTTCTCCCTTTTTATTTATCTTAGTAACCGAACTACTAGCTATACATTTAGTAAAGGAAGCACATTTTGAAGGAATAAAGATTTTTGGAAAAGAAATAAAGATCTCATAGCTGGCGGACGACACCACCATTTTTTTGAACAACAAGGACCAGTTGAGTGTTGTCTTTGAATTGGTGGAGAAAGTCTCTTATGCGTCTGGTTTAAGGCTTAATCGATCCAAGTGTGGGCTGTTGCCACTTCATTGTTGTAGTGACTCTGCTATTGATAAAATTCCAGTTAAACAGAATGTAAAATATTTAGGTATACATGTATGTAAAAATATTATAGTTAGACAGAACTTAAATTTTTCGAATAGGATACAGAAAACCAAATTAATATTCAACTGCTGGCTACAAAGAGACTTGTCCGTCTTAGGTAGAGTATTAAGGGGGTCGCACACCGGACGCGAAGCTCGGCGCCGCGCAGCGCCGCGTCTCAGGTATCTCACACCGGCCGCGCACATTATATACGCACGAGCTCAATTTTGACTGGACTCCTGATAGAAGAGCTGCACAATGGGAGTGTTTTACGTCAACAAGGAAACGTTACATGCCTATGCTTTAATATTTCGCACTGAGGTTAGTGTACATGGAAAAATGGCACAACAAAGCAAAAGGGAAAGAAAAAGCTACGTTTATTATACATTTTTAGACTTTATTCAAGCTGTTAAACTAAGAATGTGAAACTGATGTATCTTGCCGCACAGGGTGAAGTCAGTATGTACATTAACGATGATTTGAGAGAAATATAATATACATTTAATGTAAAACAATGTACATGGCGCTGTGTGGCGCGGCAGGATTTTAAACAACTTCCTGAGTCGTTGCTGGGCGCCGCGGACAGGCGCCGAATGTCGCCGCCGGTGTGCGTACTCTCATAGAAAACAATGCGTTCGAATTTCAAAGACGTGGCGCGACGCTGCGCGGCGCCGAGCTACGCGTCCGGTGTGCGACCCCCTTTACTCTCAAAGGCAGAAGGCCTTTCTCGCTTTGTTTACCCTTCCTTGTCTCTATTTGTAAAGGACTCAACTGCTAATCAAGTCAACAAGACCTTTTTAGATTTCATTTGGAAGAACAAGTCTCATAGGCTTAAAAAGAATGTTCTCTCTAACCCTACAGAAAAGGGAGGTCTAGAGATTTTGGATTTTATAGATGTGGTCAACACATTCAAAATTAAATGGTTAAAAAGGTGCATTCGAAATCCTGATTCTATTTTTTTCTTTATTCCGAACTTTATTTTTAATAAACTAGGTGGGCTCTCGTTTCTTCTAAAATGTAATTTTCTACCAAATAAACTACCTATCAAACTGTCCAACTTCCATCAACAGTCCCTCTTGGCCTGGAGATTATCCTTCAATCACAACTTCTCACCACACAAATCTCTCCTTTGGAGCAACAGCGACATTCTTATTATGAATAAATCAGTATTCTTCCCTAAGTGGTTCGATAGAGGAATTAACCATGTCCTCTGCTTATTTGATGATTCTGGCACCATGCTCTCTTATGAACAGTTTATGGAAGCTCATGATTTCCCAATACCTTTTAAAGACTTTAAAGCTATCACTGATGCCATTCCTATCGGAATTAGACAATTGATGAAAAATCATCTGAGCTATGGAAACAAAGATATCAGACAGCCTTCACTTATGTTGGATGGTGTAGAACTGTCTGATAAAAAATGTAACAATAAGCATATTCGCCGACATTTGCAAAAGAGTAACTCCATTGCTCCAAGGGGTATGTTTTATTGGAATTCCTTAATAAGTGAAATAAATTGGAAAAAAACATGGTTGATTCCTCACAAATACTGTATCTCTAATAAAGCTAAAGAGGTCCACTTTAAACTTTTACATAACATTTACCCTACAAATTGTTTTGTTGCTAAGTTTCGAGACATTGACATATGCTGCAGCTTTTGTAAACAGGACACTGAAACCATTCCTCATGTATTCTTTAATTGTCCAGTTACCAAAAGGTTTTGGGAAGATTTGGGTACTCACTTTCTCCAATCTCAAAATATAACTCACTCATTCACCCTGAAAGATATTATTTGTTACTTTTGTTTCCCACAAGATGGCACCCTGGAGTTTGTATTAAATTTTATAATCTTATATGCTAAGTTCTTTATACACAAGCAGAAAAAGTCTTCCTTATGTTTTAAACATTATATTTTGGAACTTAATATGCTTCTTAAATCACACAAGCTTGTAAAGAACAAGAAGAATGAAAAACTTTTGTATAAATATTATGACCCATTTCCCGAATCCTCTTAATATTCTCTTTTTTCCACCTCTATGTATATATGTTTTTTGTTGTTGTTGTTGTTGTTGTTCTTCTTTTTTCTGGTATGGTATGTCTGTATAAATATTTGTTTGTATATTGATGGTTTTACACGTTTGTACCCATTGTTACCTTCAATAAAAAAAAAAAAAAAGGCTCTCGCCCGCCCTGGACGCCACATAAGCGTATTTAATTAACTAAGACATAGGCTATTTAATGAGCGTATTCATCTGTCAATTTGAAACGCGACTTGGCCATTCTAATTAATGATCGGAAGAACGCGTATCGACCACCGTTATTGTAAAATATGCACGTATGTCCATTTAAACTCAATTTTGGTCAAATGTGGATTATATCATTACACTGGCAAGAATATGGTTACATGTAAAGATGCCGTACCAAGTATGACAACGCTACATTCAACTGCTTTTGAAATACGGTGTTTTTTTCACTTCCTGAAAAGTAACCGTTTTGGACATACGTGATTTTCATCTGGCAGCAACGTTATGCAGAATTTCTCCCCACTTCTCCACTATTAACGTTTGCTGGTAGGTGCGATCTACCAAGGACGCAAGTCAGAATTTTGCATATTTGGTATTGAGAAATGCCTAATGTTGGTGTGCAAGATGCAAAGCTTGTCGTCTTCTTGTGACAGACAGCCACATGCTGAGAAGCAAGAACATGATCTGCTGTATGTCTTCCATTGTTGTTTAGTGTGTTGCTTTCTTCACACGAGAATGACGTTGATCGCTACTTTCCGGCATGCACCACACCTGATCATGGTTTACCATTCCGAATCGTACAGTACTGTACTGAACCATAATTTTGGCGTTTTGCCTTTTGCCTAGGACAGTGAGTGGACCGCAAGTGAAGTGGGAAAGGGAAAGGTTCACAAGCTGGAATTTGGCACCAATAATAGGAGGATAGGATTTAATTTTCAACTTGCCTACAGTGTTATATTCTACATCATTCAATACATTTTGCCTGTACATTTTGAGCCTTTATGTTATGTCATAAAACCTTTATGTTATGAACCTTTATGCTATGTCATTGCAGATTAAAATTTTATAAATCAAAATATTTTCTGAATTTTTGAAGAAAAGGCACCAGAGGCTAAAATTTTGATCAAATTTTCAAAATGGGGATATCTTTATTAATAAACCACAGATATGATATTGCCTCAAAGGTGTATGGTGTCTTTGGGTGCAATGCTGAGGCAGATTGCTGGCAGCAGCCATTTTACTATTGTTTGTGATTTGGCCTTAATTACTTTTTTTTATTTTTTACAGATTTAGGAGCTTTGTGAATTACCCTTAGAGCAAAGATTCTGGAGTCCTAAGTTTAGAGTTTCTCATAAAGCGGCAAGTTAGGAGCTACCTTTAGCCTTAAGATGTTTTGTGAATATGGTCCCTGGTCTTTAGAAGTGGTTTTGAGCAGTTTTCATCCTCCTGTCAAAATGCTCACTAGTCTTCCTTGACCAGCCACAGCACTTTACATTCTGCATGGTAGTGGTTTCATTGTGCTTTGAAATAATTCTATGGACATTGTGACCATTCACAATGAAAAATAGTGGAGCAATATCAGAAAGGAGTTTCTCAGAGAAAAATTGCAAAGAGTTTGAAGTTATCATCATCTACAGTGCATAATATCATCCAAAGATTCAGAGAATCTGGAACAATCTCTGTGCATAAGGGTCAAGGCCGGAAAACCATACTGGATGCCTGATATTCGGGCCCTTAGCTGGTACTGCATCACATACAGAAATCATAACATGGGTTCAGGAATAGTTCCAGAAAACATTGTTGGTGAACACAATCCACTGTGCCATTCGCTGTTGCCGGCTAAAACTCTATAGGTCAAAAAAGAAGCCATATCTAAACATGATGATCTAGAAGCGCAGGGGTTTTCTCTGGGCCAAGGCTCATTTAAAATAGACTGTGGCAAAGTGGAAAACTGTTCTGTGGTCAGATGAATCAAAATTTGAAGTTCTTTTTGGAGAACTGGGACGCCATGTCATCCGGACTAAAGAGGACAAGGACAACCCAAGTTGTTATCAGCGCTCAGTTCAGAAGCCTGCATCTCTGATGGTATGGGGTTGCATGAGTGCGTGTGGCATGGGCAGCTTACACATCTGGAAAGGCACCATCAATGCTGAAAGGTATATCCAAGTTCTAGAACAACATATGCTCCCATTCAGACGTCGTCTCTTTCAGGGAAGACCTTGCATTTTTTTCAACATGACAATGCCAGACCACATACTGCATCGATTACAACATCATGGCTGCGTAGAAGAAGGATCCGGGTACTGAAATGGCCAGCCTGCAGTCCAGATCTTTCACCCATAGAAAACATTTGGCGCATCATAAAGAGGAAGATGCGACAAAGGAGACCTAAGCATTTGAGCAACTAGAAGCCTGTATTAGACAAGAATGGGACAACATTCCTATTCCTAAACTTGAGCAACTTGTCTCCTCAGTCCCCAGACGTTTGCAGACTGTTATAAAAAGAAGAGGGGATGCCACACAGTGGTAAACATGGCCTTGTCCCAACTTTTTTGAGATGTGTTAATGCCATGAAATTTAAAATCAACTTATTGTTCCCTTAAAATTATGAATTTTCTCAGTTTAAACATTTGATATGTCATCTATGTTGTATTCTGAATAAAATATTGAAATTTGAGACTTCCACATCATTGCACTCTGTTTTTATTCACAATTTGAACAGTGTCCCAACTTTTTTGGAATCGGTTTGTACTTTGAAGCATGGTGGTAGCAGCATTAAGTTGTGGTGGTGTTTCTTTTCAGTGGGGACTTGGCGATTGGTCTGGATTGAAAGGGAAAAGGATGCTGCCACATTACAGGACACATTAGGACTGATAAGGTTTATGACACAAAGGAATTTGGAGTTTTGACTCTCACTTAATTCTCATTGAAAAGGATAAATAAACCTTTTTTACCCTATATATTCTAAATAACCACTTGAGAAATGTATCAACTTGTATTCGATTCCACTAGTGTTTTGCATATGTATTAATCATTGAATGTATGTGTTAGTATTTGATTAAATACTTGATTAATCAAGATCACATATATTTAATTCTTGATATCTACAAATTTGTATTTTAATGAACTTCATGATCATGTATATTATATGTTGATACTTATGCAACATATTAGTATTATAAGAATATTGAAGGTTCCTCTTTTAAACACCCAATCAAATTACATATACAAATACCTGCTAGAGGACAAAGGATCATAAAGTTTCCCTCCAAAGGGACAACTTCTTATTGGCTCAGTCACCTCCAGAGGGTGTGACATCTTCAAACTTTAAAAGATCAGTGATTACAAGATCATGCAGGGTTTTCCACTTTCTGAGAAATTCTGATGTGAAGATGATGATGAACTAGAAGTCTTCTAAGGACCCTTAAGTTTGTGCCAGGCTGTGGCTTTGTCTTCCCATTTACCAAAGATCCTCCAACTCCAACTGGTTCTCCCTCATCAAGACAACATCAGCAAAGATCAACAGGAGCCTCCACAAATTGCATCAGGACAGTTTAATTCAAATGGATGAGACATGCAAGTATTAAACTTAGACTTTTTAAAGAAGGGTGTGTTAGAACTAAACTATGGTTTGCTCAAGGCTGTTGATCTGCTGAATTTCAAACAATGCTACAACTTCTTGTTCTTGTATTCTGCTTTAGCTCTCTCTTTCCCTTGGTAAACTGTATGCATGAATGTCTGTGAATGTTAGAGTAGTTTAAGTGTTTAGTCTAGTTAATAAAGTCTTGTTTATGTCACGCATAAAGTTATCTGTGTTTTATTCTCATATACTGGAGTCCCTAATCATGAAGATTTTGGGTGCATGCTCTTAGTACTGTACATTAATAAATTATTTCCCAAAGCCTGGAAATGATAATTTCTTAGAATAAATAAACAATTAACACTTGTGTTCACTGGACAAACAGGTTAATTGATTGTAATATTAATGTAACTACATAAAGTTAATTCTATTAACTGATCCAGATATTTATAATTAATTATAACTTGTTATAATTAATTATTCCTATTTCTTTTGAGCTAACTTGCTACATAAATTATTGGAAAACCTGCAACAATCTTTAACGCCTTGAACATGCAGTCAAGCCAGTCCTGGTTTGACCCGGCCGGGAAATTATTCAAAAGAGTTATTCGTTCTGGTTTCAGAGTTCTATAACAACAAACAATGGTTTGTTTGTTTGTGATGACTTAAAACATTTTGTGTATTCCAAAACAACTTTTGCGACAATTTAAGTATCGACAGAATTTATGCACTGAATATAAATGGGAAAAGATTGTCGACATTTGAGAAATCTTATCAATAAATGGCGTATCCATCAGCTATATCACTAAACATTTGGAAGTGATAAAACATTTTTCACAAAATAAAAATCCTTGAATGGAAACCTGGCTGTTGTTATTTTTATTATTATTATTTTTTCTCCATGTATTTCTGTTTCCTGAGTTTCTATTTAATTTAGCCGAGTGTTTGTTATATGGTTTTTGATTACATTGACCGGTTTCTTGTTTATTTCCCTCGTTTGCTCATGTGTGTGTAAGCTTCTGCGCGCTTCACACTACAACGAACTATAATTAAGTGCAAGTGCCTAGGAACTTTCCCAAGAAGGAGTAATAACACACACAAAAATAAAATATCCGAAGCGCTAAATCACTTCACTTTAAAACACGTATATGTATATAGCCGGCATTTATTTAACAATAAACCAAAATCCAAAAATTACTTTTTTTTCTTCCGTTACAATGTATTTAGTTGAAACCACAGTATCCCTTTCAACTCAGAAATCAATGTCCTTTTAGTATAGAACCAAATGTCCTTTTAAAAGTAGAATCAGAGCTCTGATGAAAATAATAAACTGCTCCTCAAGAGTAGCTGAGAAAACTATGACATCATCAAGAAAGACCAATACTTCTCTCAAATTCATCCCACCCATGCACTTCTCCATTACCCTCTGAAAAGTACTGGTGTGACAAAAGCCGTTTTACACTTGATAATAACCAGACTTGAGATCCATTATAGAAAACCACTTCGAGCAGGTCAAAACAGAAAAGGCCTCTTCAATGTTGGGTAAAGCGTATGCATCTTTGATTGTTTGGCTGTTCAGCTTCCGATAATCCACGCATAGCCTGATGTCACCGTTTTTTTTCTTCACCACAACGATTGGAGAAGCAAAAGGACTTTCTGAATCACGTATGATGTTAGCATCTTGAAGTTCTTTTAAATGATGTCTGACGGCCTCATAGTCAGAAGGATGGATCGGTCTGGGCCTATGTTTAAATGGAGTTGGATCTGACAAGCGTATTCTGTGTTTGATTTCAGTGGTATGACAAAAATCGAGGTCATTGAGTGCAAAAGCGTCTGATACCAAATTTAATTTCCTGGTGATATTTTTAACTAAGACAGGCACCTTGAAAGATGGAACTGTTGGGCTTGTCATAATGTAGCTACAGAACAGGAGACCTGCAGGTAATCTTGATTTGGGAGGCTCTACTAAGAGAGTCGTATCTGTTGCTACAGGGACATGTCTTGTGTAGCCAGTTAAAACCACCCTTTCTCCTGCAGGAATGATGACACTCTTCTTGCTCTGCAGCTTCACAGTTCCCACTCTACCATTTTGCCGATTTATTTTGAATCGGTGATACAAATGTTTCAAAAGTGGAGAACCATGACTGTCCTTGGTCCTGTGCTTCACAGACTCACCCTGGATAAGTGCACACTTTTCATAGAGAGGATCAAGTGTATTGGTGCCTATCAGCAAGGGGACATCCACATTTGTCCTGTGATCAGGTACAACAAGTGCAAGAGTGTGAATTTTTTCGGACTTTCCCATGATATCTTCTGGAAAGTCTATGTGAACTTGAACATAGCCCAAATAAGGTACTTCCTGACCACCAGCACCTTCTATGTCTAAAAGATCATGGATGGGAAAAATGGGCTGATGTGAAAGATGATTCTCATGGAAAGACTTTGACACTGTACTGACCTGAGAACCTGAATCCAGAAGGCTATCGCACTGGACTCCCTCAATGATAACAGTTGACGTACATTTTGGCCCTACTAACCCCTTTGGAAGAGCACCTTCAACCATCTGAGCTTGAGAATGAGTTTTACAGGTGACTGTTTCTATTTCTTGACTTTGTGTGGGACGTTTCATTTTATTTCTAGGCGCAGTCAGTCCCTCCACCGCGACCCGTTCCAGTTTAAATGCCCATATTTGGTTTGCCATTCATCTTGTTTTTCTTTCAGTTCCTCATATTTCTGATCCACTAAAGGCTTATTTGGGGGATTTTCACACTGTCTTGCTAGATGCCCATCATTGCCACATTTAAAACAGAACCATGCCTTTGGCCTGGGCTTTGGTGCTGTCTGTTGAGCTTGAACCTCTGCCACCCTAGCTGAGGGGATTTCTTGAGCTGGATTTTGAGTTTCGTTAGCATGTCTCTGTCGCCTTTGCTCCTTCTTTTTAGTAAGCTGCATTTTTAGTTCTGCAACCTGCTTCCACAATGCTTCAGTTTCTGTGATGATAGTCTGCAGGACATTAGCACTAGCATCATGAGAACAAGGAGCTTCATTCACTAGCTGCATATTCAGAAAGGATTTGGGCTTGGTAGTCCCTAAATGCCGTTGCATGCGATCATGCTTTGCGGCTCTCCTATCTTCCTCTGTTCTCACCTGTAACAGGAATTCCGAAAAATCAGGAGGTGTTTCTGTTTTAAGCCCTAACTGCACGCCGAAACTGCCGCAGTAACTGTTTATTGGCATCTGCTTTATCAATGCCATCTCTCTTTGTTGCAGTAGTAATCAGCACCTGTAATCGCTGCAGGTACTCTGAGGCTTTTTCTCCTGTGTTTTGATGAGTACCGAGGAACCTTGCGAAGATTTCGTCCCCATCCTCAACCAATCCATATGCTGAATCAATAAGTTTCACATAATCGCAAGGATCTGCATGTGGGCCTAGCTGTCTGATTAAATCAGAGGCTGGTGGAAGCAGACTTTCTAAAATTGTACGTCGCTGCATGTCAACTGGAATTTTGTCTTGAATCATAAGCTCTACATGGAGAGACCATGTCTGGAAGTCCACTTCATTAGGAGGCTTAGGAAGTTTGCCTGAAAATGGGCGAAGTCGTTTTGTTCCTTGATTTGTAGAAATTGAGTTATCACTTTTAATGACATGCTCCACGATGATCTTCTGAACGTCTGGTGGATTGAAAAGATCATTGGCAGAGGCCACTTCATTTATTGGAGCTGGTTGCGTTACTGTCATCCGCTTTATGGATTAAGCGGTAATTGTGGGCAAAGCATACTGGGTTTTTTTTCAATGTATTGGGGGGTTTACGAATTAAAGGGGTCCCACTATCATCAGAGTCTTGCTCACTGTCAACATATTAGCTATCACTTAAATCTAAGCGTTCTGTCTGCACTGGGGATTTCTTTGGAGTAGAAACCACTTTATAAGCCCTATCTACACGCCACATAATATTAGGGTGTCCAACACTAGAGAAATACTTTGGAAGGACAGGTGCTATGTTTGTGAGAGATTCCTCTGATTCGAACTCTACAAGAGCTTTCACACCATTCTCTTGCCCTGTCTGCCTCAACCTGAGAATTTTGTTAACAGATCCAAAAGTCGAGCAGAATTCAGTTATCTGTTCATCAGTATCAGCTGTGGTAATACCTTGTGGTGATACCTGTACACAGCATTCTTTAAATTTACACCGCCCATCTGTTCAGTGTCCATGGCTGGTTTCACACAATGTACAACGTAAATTAAAAAAAATATTTACAAGAAAAAAATATTACAATATATCAAATAAATCAAACTGGCAATGTAACCCAAAAAATATATATATCTCGATTATTTCTACTCCTCCTGGCTGCTGGTTCGCCACAATATGTAAGCTTCTGCGCACTTCACACTACAACGAACTATAATTAAGTGCAAGTGCCTAGGAACTTTCCCAAGAAGGAGTAATAACACACACAAAAATAAAATATCCGAAGCGCTAAATCACTTCACTTTAAAACACGTATATGTATATAGCCGGCATTTATTTAACAATAAACCAAAATCCAAAAATTACTTTTTTTTCTTCCGTTACAATGTATTTAGTTGAAACCACAGTATCCCTTTCAACTCAGAAATCAATGTCCTTTTAGTATAGAAGCAAATGTCCTTTTAGTATAGAAGCAAATGTCCTTTTAGTATAGAAGCAAATGTCCTTTTAGTATAGAACCAAATGTCCTTTTAAAAGTAGAAGCAGATGTCCTTTTAAAAGTAGAATCAGAGCTCTGATGAAAATAATAAACCCCAAAAATATTAAATAAAATGTTCTTCCCGGGTAGTGTGGGTTTTTTTCAAGTGTAATGAGATCTCAAGCGCTTATCTGTGAGATGAAATGAAAACACGTCGAATGGAAATGGAAGTTCCTGCTGATAGAGACTTCTTGCACACTATGCTCATTCGCCGCACCTCCGTCTGTCCGATGGCGGTGAATCCAATGGCGGTATCAAATCATGCATACAAAAAACCACCTGCATAACAGGGCAACATTCAATTACTCTATCAAAATCATTTCCAATTTCTTCCAGGTCTGGAAACAACATTACTAAAAAACATATTCATAACTGTACAGCTGTTTACAATTTGAAAAGGTTACATATTTCTCTCTGTCATTACATGTTAACTCAGACTAGCTTATTACATCGTAACCTAGATTACACGGCTCGTAATAGCATCTCAGATTCATGTGACTCAAATTACTCTCCAGTTGGTTTTTACTCGAATCAAGGGCGTAGATTTGGTTTCAACATTGGGGGGGTTGAACGTATGCTGCCTGTTTGTTTTTTTGGGGTTTTTTTATATTAAAAAATAATAATCTGTTTTATGTGTAGTGTTATTGGATAATCTATCTATCTATCTATCTATCTATCTATCTATCAGAACTTTATGAAATGTATGTATAATCATTCATCAAATTCTAACATAACGGTGATTCTAAAAAGAAAGAAATTATGTTAAATATTGAAACCGCCAGTAGGCGGCAGCGATTCGCTTTTTTATTGAGTGAGTGAGTCACTTAAATCGTTCATTCAGCCAATTCGTTCAAAAGTCAGATTAATTTAGGAAGAAAACAAACACCGATGTGAATATTTTTGTCATTGATCATTACAGACACTACTGAAAAATGAACAAACAAAACAGACGGCTGTTTTGGTAACTGGTTACAGTTACACTGATAGTTATGGCTATATTGTAATGGATTAGCTAGCTAAAATATGAGTGTATTACACAACATTCTCATACCTCATTCTCAGTACATGCTTTATTCTTTTTAACGGACCAGCGGTTTAATATAGTTTTCTGGGCAGCGGTTCTCTTAATTTTTGGTGCTACCCGCGCTGTCTCATTCAAACAGTACAGCTCCACTCGCGTTGTTTTGGTGAAAAGGCGAGGCGCGTTGGTTGGGCGTTACCAATCGGTTCAATGGAGGGGGAGAATATTTTTGTCTAATTTATTATGACAAACTCATATTTGAATACAAACAAAATTATTGTTACAAAATAAATGAATTCTACATATTTTTCATTTGATCTGCTGTGATTTTCATGTTGAAATATTGGGGGGGTTGAAGCATTTGAATATTGGGGGGGTGACCTCCCCCCCATCCCCCCCACAAACTATGCCCCTGACTCGAATAAAACACATTAAAATATTGAAATATCAAGATCATAGTATTACCACAAAATAGTATTTTGCAAAAGCAATACTTAACTGCGTCACGCTAGCAGAGTGAACATTCTGCAAACTCACCGGAGAAAACAGAAAACAATCCACAAATCCTCGCCAGCAGTAAAACGCCTCTTCCCTCGCGACACCGTTCAAAAGATGATTTCTGTGTAGAAACTAGAGCTCTAAAACTTTATGTTTTTAAAATTAACTCAGTGTGTTTTTTTGTTTAGAACTCTGTTCACTCCCATTCGGTTGCGTTCTTTTTCCCTTTTCCCTACTGAGAACTATATTGGTTTCACCTCTCTGCAGTGCCACTACTGCCATCTGCTGGGCAATAATGATATGCAGTTAAAAGACATAACTGAAAATAACCTAATTATTAGATAAAACCTACTCTGCTTTTTAGGTTCATTTTAAGTAGGTTACATGTGTATATACTCCATGTTCAGTCCAGTTCTTTGTCGGTTCTTGTCTCTGTTAGAATTGTGGCAGTGTCTGTGATTCTCTGAGTATTTTCCAGTGTTTATTAGGGTGTACTCGCAATAGGTACGGTTGCCTTGAACCAAGCCCGGGCGTGATTTTGCCCCCTCCCCACTCCTCCACTGGCCCGCACTCACATTGCCCTTAACATTCCGTACCGGAGCACGCTTACGTCATATACGTTGCAACTTTATGTATGGAAGAAAACCGGAAGAATTAGATAGATATTGCCTAATAGATTTATCATTTATGCCGCGCAGCGATTTTCATTTGCACATATCAGATGATTATTACGAGCTATGAAGGCAGCTGACGTTAACAGGGGCGTAAATCGCGGGGGGGACGGGGGGGACATGACCCCCCCTATCTGAGTGCTGTCCCCCCCAAAAAATATAATTAAATACCACTCTAAGTATTGTAAATAAATTATATATATTTAAAATAATTGTGTAAGAAGTAAAGCAATACAAACGCAAACAGGCGTTTTAAGTTTAGAAACATTTTGAGTCACCCCTCCCTTGCCTCACAGTGGTTTGGTCCACCGCGCACATCACACTCGTGCGTGTAGAAATCCGGCGGCGCCGGCGGGAGAGAAGACAGACGGTAGTTGAGAGGAGCTGTAGTAAGTCGGCTGTTAAGGCTATTTTATTCAAAAACATCGGATGAAGTGGTTATTTTTGCTTTAATGCTGACGACGCTGAGTAATTAGTCATAACAAAAAAAGCAAGATGATAACATTTTTTTTTTTCCCGTCCGCTATTTTAGCAATTATAATGTTACCTAGCGTTTTTGGTAGCTTGTTTACAATAGCTTGTTGGATACTATGTCACCCACACCAACAACAATTAACAAGGCTAGAAGATTTACTGTTGTGTGTTGGGTTTTGCTCAAAGTATATTCATCGTATTTTGGTGACTTGGTTGTAAAAAACTTCAAAAATATTCCAATAAATAAATGATTTTGAATATTTTGGTAAATTTAGTAAGTTTTTTTTATTGAACCAAAGAGAAACATTGAGCATAATGGCAGTCTACATGCTACACTAATAATAGTAGTAAGGTTTTCTTCTGTGTAACATTACGTTTGTCACGTAAATAATGACGGATGCAATAGCAAGTTAATCTCTTTATTTAAGAGCTTCACACACAGATGGTCAGTCACAGATAACACAACGAACACAGCAGGAGAGTGGTGACGCAGGGACCTCGATGGGCGATGAGAGTCCAGATGAATGGTGACTGGTGAAGTGCGTCCGTGAAACAGTGCCGTGTAATCCGTGGGTGAAATCCAGAGAACAATCCAAACAAGGAACCAGGAAACAACGACGAGAATCCAGTCCAAGGAACAAACAACACGAGCAACACGAGACAACAACACCAGGACTCCAAACAACGATCTGACAAACATGAGACGAAAGACAAGGCGTTATAAAGGCAGGTGTAATTGCAAACAGCTGCCGCTGATCAGATAATCAGCGGCGACGCCCACACAAACAATCAGGTGACACACTACAGAACACACAGACACCAGAATGAGACAGCGGATTCATGAACCGTGACAGTACCCTCCCTCCTAGGAACGCCTCACGGCGTTCCCAGAGCTCCTTACCTGTCGATTGTAATCATCGATGAGGGAGTGATCCAGGATGTCCCTGGCAGGAACCCAACTTCTCTCCTCCGGACCGTAACCTTCCCAGTCCACCAAGTACTGGAATCCGCGTCCCCTCCGCCTAGAGTCCAGAATGCGATTGACCGAATAAGTAGGTTCCCCATCTACGAGTCGCGGCGGTGGAGGAACCGGAGTAGGCGGATTAAGATGAGAGTGAAAAACGGGTTTAATTTTGGAAACATGAAAGGCGGGATGAATCCTCCTGTACGCTGGAGGTAATTTGAGTCGGACTGCCACCGGACTAATGATTTTGGTGACAGGGAACGGGCCTATGAATTTAGGAGCTAATTTATTGGCAACGGAGCGGAGCGGAATGTTCTTAGTAGAAAGCCACACTTTTTGACCAACGACGTATACGGGAGGCTTCGACCGGTGGCGATCAGTCTTAGCCTTGGTGCGCGCCCTCACCTGCAGCAGAGTCTCACGGGCTCTGTTCCAAGTGCGGTGGCACCTCTGGACAAAGGCGTGAGCGGAGGGGACCGCGACTTCAGATTCCAGACTGGGAAACACAGGTGGCTGGTAACCTATACTACATTCAAACGGAGAGAGGCCCGTCGAAGACACTG
This sequence comes from Chanodichthys erythropterus, assembly GCF_024489055.1. Lineage (NCBI taxonomy): Eukaryota > Metazoa > Chordata > Actinopteri > Cypriniformes > Xenocyprididae > Chanodichthys > Chanodichthys erythropterus. The sequence continues at coordinate 36,655,865 of NC_090237.1, forward strand.
GTAATGAATTATGTGCGTACTCAATCATAGAGAGTTGTTGGCTCCAGGAGGAAGGATTCTTGGACGCCAAACATCGCAACATTCGCTCCAAATCCTGGTTGGCTCTCTCGGTCTGCCCATTGGTCTGGGGATGGAACCCAGAGGAAAGACTGACAGTCGCCCCCAGCAGTCTACAAACTCTTGCCAAAATTTGGACACAAATTGGGGACCCCTGTCGGACACCACATCTATCGGGAGGCCATGTAACCGAAAAATGTGGTCTACGACGGTAACCGCTGTCTCCTTAGCAGAGGGTAATTTAGTTAAGGGAACAAAATGAGTCGCCTTCGAGAACCGGTCCACCACGGTCAAAGGCGACCGTGTACCCCTGGGAGGGTGGGAGGGCGGTAACGAAATCTAGCGCAATGTGGGACCAAGGTCTCGAAGGGACAGACAGCGGTTGGAGTAACCCATCTGGAGGTCGATTGGAAGTCTTGCCAGTGGCGCAAACCGAGCAAGCCAAAACAAAACTGCGAATGTCACGAGCCATAGCTGGCCACCAGAATCGTTGCTTAACCAAAAACCTGGTCCGATTAACCCCTGGATGACAAGCCACGTTGGAACAATGACCCCATTTGATAACGCAGGACCTTAACTTCTCCGGTACAAACAAACGGTTCGGTGGGCATCCGGGTGGAGGCGTTACCCCTTCTAAGGCCGACAGGACCTTCGATTCGACCTCCCATGTAAGAGTGGAGACCACTAATGTCTCGGGAAGAATACACTCGGGAGTAGACGGGCGTTCGGAAGGATCAAAAATGCGAGATAAAGAATCGGGCTTGATGTTTTTGGAGCCCGGGCGGTACGATAGGGAAAAATCAAAACGTCCGAAAAAAAAGTGCCCACCGAGCCTGCCTGGAGTTAAGTCTTTTAGCCGATCGAATATACTCAAGGTTCTTATGATCTGTCCATACGATAAAGGGTACCCCCGAACCCTCCAACCAATGACGCCACTCTTCCAACGCTAATTTGACTGCCAACAACTCTCTATTACCAATGTCATAGTTGCGTTCGGCTGGAGATAAACGATGGGAAAAATACGCGCAAGGATGCATCTTATCGTCCGTGGGAGAACGCTGGGATAGTACTGCACCTATCCCCACCTCTGACGCGTCGACCTCCACCACGAACTGACGCAAAGGATCAGGGGCAATGAGAATGGGAGCCGAAACGAAGCGACTCTTCAGTTTGGCAAATGCAGCTTCCGCTGCATCCGACCACCTGAAGGTCGTTCTGGGGGAGGTCAAGGCGGTCAGAGGCGCGGCTAGTTGGCTGAAATTGCGAATAAAACGCCGGTAAAAATTGGCGAATCCCAGAAACCTCTGTAGGGCTTTACGGGAATCTGGACTTGGCCAATCCACCACAGCCTTAACCTTGTCAGGATCCATGCGAACTCCCTCAGACGAGACGATGTACCCTAGAAAAGAAACAGACTGTGCGTGAAACTCACATTTCTCCGCCTTGACAAAAAGCCCATTCTCTAACAGACGCTGAAGCACTCGTCTGACGTGTTGAACATGTTCCTGGAGAGACGAGGAAAATATCAATATGTCATCCAGGTAGACATAAATGAACTGATCGACCATGTCTCTCAACACGTCATTGACGAGTGCCTGGAAGACCGCTGGACTGTTGGACAGCCCGAAGGGCATGACCAAGTTTTCAAAGTGTCCTCTAGGGGTGTTAAACGCGGTCTTCCATTCATCCCCCTTCCTGATGCGAACCAAATGATAAGCGTTCCTTAAGTCCAATTTAGTGAAAACGGATGCTCCCTGCAACCTCTCAAAGGCTGAAGACATCAACGGCAAAGGATAAGTATTCTTTACCGTGATGTTGTTCAGCCCTCGGTAATCAATGCAAGGTCGCAGAGACCCATCCTTCTTCCCCACAAAAAAGAACCCCGCCCCCGCTGGAGAAGAGGAAGGGCGGATGAATTTTGCTGCCAGAGAATCAGAAATATATTTCTCCATGGCCTCCCTCTCGGGAGCAGACAGAGAGTATTGTTTGCCTTTAGGGCGGAGACTTACCGGGTACTAAATCTATGGCACAGTCATAGGGACGATGCGGAGGGAGAGAAGCAGCCCGGGACTTACTGAACACTTCCCTCAGGTCTTGATACTCTGCGGGCACGTTAGACAAATCCACCGCCTCCTCCTGTAACACAGAAACAGACACAGTGGGACAAGCAGACAACAGACAAGACCTGTGACAAAGAGTGCTCCACTCGGTGATGGTGTGCTGCTGCCAGTCAATCCGAGGGTTGTGTTTGGTGAGCCAGGGGTGTCCGAGAACGATAGGTGCCTGAGGTGAGTCCATGAGGAGAAACTGAATGTCTTCATTGTGATTGCCAGAGGAGATGAGAGTAACGTAGTCCGTAGAGTGAGAGATGCTGGGAAGTCGTTGTCCATTGAGTGCGTCGACAGTGATCAGGCGGGTGAGTGGGATGATGGGTAAACTGTTAAGTTGTGCAAAGTTGGTGTCCATGAAGTTCCCCTCAGCCCCGGAGTCGATGAGTGCCTGGCAGGTGATGTTGTGAGTCGCCCATCTCAGTCTTACCGGGAGGAGGGTGGATGGTGAGGACTTCTCGGCGGAGATCCCACCCGATAGTAGCCTCAGATTTACTACCGGGCTTGATCTTTTACTGGGCAAGACCTGAGGAAGTGACCTGATGCTCCGCAGTAAAGACATAAGCCTTGGGATCTCCGCCTTTCTCTCTCCTCCCGGGAAAGCCGAGCTCTCCCTACCTGCATGGGTTCGGGATCTATAGAGGAGCCGACCGTGTCCGCTGTATTGGCCAACCGGCCCTCCGCTCCATGAGGCTTAGCGTTAGCAGATTCTAGACGTTCCAGCCTCTGAAGTCGAGCATCCACTCGCAGCGCGAGATCGATGAGTCCGTTGAGTGTCTGAGGAAGATCCAAGACATAGATCTCTCGATGGACACGGTCGGCCAACCCATGCAGGAACACATCCCACTGCGCCTCCTCGTTCCAGCGGCACTCCGCCGCGAGAGTGCGAAACTCGATGGAATATTCTGCGACCGTGCGGTTACCCTGCTTGAGTTCGGTGAGTTGTCGGGCAGCGTCCTTGCCAGCCACCGCACGGTCGAACACTCTCCTCATCTCGGCGGCGAGTGCCTGGAACGAGGCGCAGCATGGATCCTGGTTCTCCCACACCGCCGTTCCCCACAATGCTGCCTTCCCTGTCAGGAGCGTGATCACAAAAGCCACCTTGGATTTCTCCATCTCGAAGGTGCGTGGCTGCAACGAGAAATGCAAGGAACACTTGTTCAAGAACGCTCTACAAAAGTTCGGCTCACCGGCATAAGTCTGAGGAACAGGAAGGCGTGGTTCTGGCTGATCCCACCGCTCCAGCGGCGTGGGGGGAATCGGCGGTGGGGTTGGCGCAGTGGGAGCTCGAAGCTGTTGAAGTTGCTGGGAGAGCTCAGACACCTGCGTCACCAGCGCTTGAACAGCGCGTCCGGTGGAAGAGATACTCTCCTGCTGTTGGTCCATGCGGGAAATGCTGTGGTTGATGAACTCCGTCCAAGCTGCTGAGCTTGCTGCATCCATGGTTGGTCAGATCGTTCTGTCACGTAAATAATGACGGATGCAATAGCAAGTTAATCTCTTTATTTAAGAGCTTCACACACAGATGGTCAGTCACAGATAACACAACGAACACAGCAGGAGAGTGGTGACGCAGGGACCTCGATGGGCGATGAGAGTCCAGATGAATGGTGACTGGTGAAGTGCGTCCGTGAAACAGTGCCGTGTAATCCGTGGGTGAAATCCAGAGAACAATCCAAACAAGGAACCAGGAAACAACGACGAGAATCCAGTCCAAGGAACAAACAACACGAGCAACACGAGACAACAACACCAGGACTCCAAACAACGATCTGACAAACATGAGACGAAAGACAAGGCGTTATAAAGGCAGGTGTAATTGCAAACAGCTGCCGCTGATCAGATAATCAGCGGCGACGCCCACACAAACAATCAGGTGACACACTACAGAACACACAGACACCAGAATGAGACAGCGGATTCATGAACCGTGACAACGTTACATATATCCAGTGGTTAAATTTCAGGCTTTCGACGAGTGCACATGAGTATGCAAAGCCTACAAAATCTTATCAATTGACAAACCAAAAATAAGTCGACAGAGCCCTCTGCTATGAACACTAAAATGCAGATCAAAATCATTCTAGATGTTGGCAGTGTGCAAAGCTACATCTGATAACAAAATCTTTCTGTAGGCCTAAAGTAGAGCATATCAATACAAAATACAGGGTATTGTCCTATGGACAAGTAAATTAGTCACTTGTCCGACCAAAAAAGTTGTCTGGAAAAAATTGGATTTTTTTTGGTGTAAATATAATTTATTCTGAAGCTATATACTCAACAGTGTTCCGTCAGCTTTTGCATATTTATATCTGCATATTTGTGATATTTACCCCAAGGGCATTTTTTCCCCTAATCTTATTTCATTTTTTTTTTACATTTGATCAATAAATTCAATAAGAAAAATAAAGCAGGACTGTTATGAATCAAATTAAATAATTTACACTGAAAAATTACAACTGCATTAAATAATGTTATGATATTCTTTAAATATTTTTGAATATACAAAGAAGAAATGTTGGGAAAATTTAAACATAAAAACTAGGTAGTAGGTTCCGGCAAGTGACTGTCCTAGTCATTCATTCAAACGATTTGTTCAAATGGCTGATTCATTCAAGAATGAGGCAGGTGTTTTGGAATAGGCTATTACTGAATCTTTGACTCAACCGATTCGTTCAAAACGCTGAATCATTCATTAATAAAATATTTATTAATATTTATATTATCCATTATCAATCGCCACTTACACTAAATGTAATAGAATCATGCTTGCATTTTGGTGATTCCCTAACTTTTTGTTATTGATGTTTTAATCAGGACAAGTAAAGCTCTCTTTCTCTTGCCCCTTCAAAAAATTAAGCGTTAATGTCGAGCCCTGATAAGCCTATGTGCCGGGGCTCAGCCCCAGACGGCCCCGGCTCAATTTAACCCCTGCATATATCCTTTATAAGTAAAATTGTGGCTGTATTATTTGTGTCCCCTTCAAAAATTGCTCTTGAGAAATTTTATGTTTATTGTCCCCCCCTACTGTCCGATGAAATTTACGCCCCTGCTTGCAAATTACAATTCCTGTTCATCAATAAGATGAGAACCAGATCTGTTATAAACCCAAATACACTCGAATTAAGTACATGAATTGGTAACACTTTAAAATACTGATCCTTCATTAATGAATAACTACACAGGAACAAATGAGTAATGCAGTATTAACACTCTAGTAACTACTATTAACTAACAAGTAACTCTGATTAATGAATTAGTAAGTAATAGTGCTCAGTTAAAGGTGGTAGTTCACTATTAACTAATCAGTAACTACTGTTTTTTTCATTCCTCCCAGAGAACTACTAAGAACTACTATATACATGTTCATAATTAACATGCATGATGCATAATGTATAATTAATTCTAAAGTGAAGGTCATGGTAACACACTAGTAATGACTGAAGTATTACCAAATACTTAAGAAGGAATTACTAATTATTTGGATCAGTGTTCTAAAGTGAAAAGCATGATAACTCTAGTAGCTACTGTAGTCATTGTAAACTTTTGAGGTTTTTGTAAAGTATAGTAATAACTCAAGAGTTACTATATAACTCTAAAGTAACTACTTCTTATTTGGATCAGTATTCTAAAGTGAAGATCGTAGTAACCCACTAGTAATTACTCAAGTGTTACTACATCCTTATAAAGGAACTACTAATTATTTGGGTCAGTATTCTAAAGTGAAGATCATGGTAACCCACTAGTAATTACTTAAGTGTTACCAAATCTATCATAAGGAATTACTGTACAAAATCATACAAAAACATCAAAAGTTTACAATGACTACAGTACTAGAGAGTTATCATGTTTTTTCACTTTAGAATACTGATCCAAATAATTAGTAATTCTTTCTTAAGTATTTAGTAATACTTCAGTCATTACTAGTGGTTTACCAAGGCCTTTACTTTAGAATTAATGATACATTATGCATCATTGATGATAATTATGAACCAGTATATAGTAGTTCTTAGTAGTTCTCTGGGAGGAATTCATCGAAGGTGATTTATCTGCGATAATGAACGCGATATTGCGTGGCTTATCAGTGATCTACGGCTCTGTCTATTAAATGCCGCTCCATTTGAAAGCAGGTGATGGCGATTTAGCGGTAATCAGGGAACTGGCTTTACTGACGAAATGCACGTGACAATCGCATGCGATATATCGCCCAGCCCTACTGACACTTGTAACTAGTTTTAATCACATTTGGAATACAAAGGCTTAAAAGAACTCCAAGATATAGACAGAAATGTCAAAAATGTTACAGCCATCCCCGGTCTCCCCTACCTTATTTTTTTCTGTATGTATATACATTCTTGTATATATTGTTAGATATTGTTAATAAACACAATAAATAAACTGATAGTGATAGTGAAAATGGTGTTAAAAAAGTTTATTGTCTTTATAACACATTGGATAAATTTGACAGGAATTATGGATTTAATTTGTTTTGATAGTGTAAGGCAATATATTGACTTGTGACTACATTGTAACTCTTCTATTCAGCCAAGATTTGAAACATGTATATTAAATTGTTTGCTACTGATTTAACTGATTGATAGAATTATTGAACTGAACAAAAGGTAAATTATTCAATTATAGTATATCCAGTGGCCAATTTCTGCAGCCCTGGTGTTAATTTTATGTTTAATAAAGATGTCTCAGAGTCTGTTGCTTATCATTTCCTGAGCTCGTGTGAGGCGTTCCAGACGCTGCTTTAGTTCAGCTCTCCTGCGTCCTCGCTCTGAGTCTTCACTCAGCAGTTTGACCACATCTGCCCCATTCCTCAATTCCAGCATTTGATGCTGCAGTGTCTTAGCAACATCCTTCAACATGAAGAGAATGATCAGCATGGGCACATAGTCTGTGAGGCGCTGATAGACGATCTATATGGAGACAGAACATGAATAACTATAACATTCACTTAGATAATAAAGACATTTAATCTACCTTTTCGGGTTGGTTGCCCTCTACTGTGATCCTGTGGTGAACCTCTGCATTGACAATGTGTGGTTTGTTTCCACATACAGACTCAAAATAGTTATGTTAAAGAGGGAACAGCCATTTGTATTGGTGTACGAAACCATAGTGGACGAGTGCTGAATACACTCATTTAATCCCATAATGCACTGCAATAACAAGTGTACAACTGATGTACACTCAAAAGCTAGAAGTTACCCATAGTGCACTGTGAGAGTCATGCCGTGCACCAAATGAATTCCTGCTTCTGACCAGAGGATGGCACCTGTGTGGCTATTACTAAATAGCAAGCACAAACTATGCAAAAGTGACAGCCCTTCCTGTGCACTCAGTGTCCGAAGTCATTCACTCATTTTTATTCACTCCTTCAAGTAGACTATATTTGTGGACTAATATAGGGAATAGTGAATGAGGGTAAAGTGGGCGATTTTCGAACACGGCAAGAGATTCCCTTTCAAAAGGACCTTGCACTGCGTTGTAAGTTTACAACACTATAGGAACGCCTCTGCGTGATTGCGTCTTGAAGCACGTGAAATGGTGTGATGGAATGTCACAGGCAGGTGACGTCATGATCAGGAAGGTATAAATCGCATCCAGACCATCAATAGAGTCGTAGACTGAAATGTAGGCGAGAGTAGGTGGCTGCACTGAGGAAAGGAGTGTAAAAAGTGCAGGCAAGACGGACAGTTTTCTCTTCTCATTTATCAGACACCTACGAGATCAAAGTGTTTTTGTTTAAACCAATGAGCATTAAGCTGTGTTGTCAGCAAGTCGTTTCCCATCATGATCAAAAGATCAGCACAGTCAGTGGAGAGCAACTGCACCTGACTGCAGAATCCGACTTGGCAGCCTCATTGTCGCGAGAGGTTTTTAATACACATCAGCATGACATCAGAGCAAGTCAGACCACACTGGGACACATTTCTAACTTGATCACTGGTGATTGCACAGATTTTGCTCATGTCAAACAAGCCAAATGTTCTGCAAGCATTCTGTGTGACTCTTTCTTAGTTGGTGTTGTTTGTCATTATATTATATCATATATATTAATGTTGTCTACCAATGAAAATATTAACTAATTAAAGGGTTAGTTCACCCAAAAATTAAAATTCTGTCATTTATTACTTACCCTCATTTTGTCCTTGTCTTTGAAATGTTGAAGGATTATATCATTTAATTTAAATTTAATTTTTTTTTTGTTTGTTTTTTTTCCTCTTTGGATGGATGACCGAATAAACAAATAACTAACTAACTAAGTCATGCCGTTCCACACCCGTAATACCTTCGTTCATCTTTGGAACACAAATTAAGATATTTTAGTTGAAATCCGATGGCTCCGTGAGGCCTCCATAGGGAGCAATGACATTTCCTCTCTCAAGATCCATAAAGGTACTAAAAACATATTTAAATCGGTTCATGTGAGTACAATGGTTCAATATTAATATTAAGTGACGAGAATATTTTTGGACAGCCAAAAAAAACAAAATAACGACTTATTTAGTGATATCCGATTTCAAAACACTGCTTCAGGAAGCTTTGGAGTATGAATCAGTGTATTGAATCTGCTGTTCGGAGCGCCAAAGTCATGTGATTTCAGCCATTGGCAGTTTAACACGCGATCTGAATCATGATTCGATACACTGATTCATAACGCTCCGAATCTTCCTGAAGCAGTGTTTTGAAATCGGCCATCACTTTGGCGCACCAAAAATATTCTCATCGCTTTATAATATTAATATTGAACCACTGTACTCACATTAACCAATTTAAATATGTTTTTAGTACCTTTATGGATCTTGAGAGAGGAAATGTCATTGCTCCCTATGAAGGCCTCACTGAGCCATCGGATTTCAACTAAAATATCTTAATTTGTGTTCTGAAGATTAACGAAGGTTTGTGTGTTTCTGGTCAACCATAAAGGGGTACACAGCTGCTAATCAGAGAATGGGTAGTCGAGGCTATCTTTCTTGCATATGAGTCGGCCGGACAGCCTTCACCTTTGACTGTCCCGACCGATTCAACTGGAAGTATGATGGCTTTTAAAGCCCATAAACTTAGATTCTTTTAAAATATTGATTTATAAAGAAAACAGATATGATATCTGAATTTTTGTTTAGGCAACTCCACTGGTAGTGTACATAGGAATTTACTTCAAATCTTCTTTACTCTTTCCCCGCCACTGACTGAATTTTCCAGCTGTCCATGTTTTCACTGTTATGCGTTAGGGGGCGCTATTATGCATCTTCTAGTACAGAATCTCTGCATCAAATCACAGGTTTAGAAAAAGCAGAAACAATTGATAGAAGATTGCGTGCACAAATGTAAAACAACACGATCACCAAACATTAAACAGCATATAAATGAAAACTGCCTAACGTTACTGGTCCGTGTACGTTTTGATAGTTTGTTTTCCAATTTGAAATGAAATACGCAGAAACGAGGAAACGGTCGTTTCCCGTTTTTTCGTTTGTTAAAAAAAACGGAAAAACAAGATTTTGACTCGATTTTCGTTTTTTCGGGTCACGGATAGAAAATGGAAACACGACTTCAAAACTCGTTTTCCACATGTGGGCGGTCATTACACGCCCCTTTCAGCCGATTGGTCAATCAAATCTGAGCCAGTGACGCCATCTTCAGTTCGTTCAACAAAATAACAGTCCTCTGCCGCTATATCAGTATGTCATAAATCGGCTTTCTTCTGTGCAACCTAACGCGTATTTCACAGAAATATTTATTTCAGAAATGTTAATCAGCACACAGACTGTTGTAATGCTGTTTGTAGTTTAATAGTGAAACTACCCACACAGAGGAGCGGATGAAAAGCAGAGATTAAAAAAAACAAAACAAAAAAAAAAACTAGTTTTTATTTTATTCTATTTTGAATAAATAGAATAAATCACAATAAATAAATAGTGTAAGCAATTTTGAAAAACGAACAATAGCTCATCTCTATTTATTTATTTTATATAGCCTAATTGCCTGCTGAAATGTTAATAACCCTTTGGTTAAAAGATTGAGGCAATATGTAAAGATCAAACATTAAAGATCAAAATTACAGCATAGCTATTTTAGTTAGCTATTTTAGAATTAATTTAAAGCTGAACTGAAACAGAAACCGGCGTTATAACTACCTCTCTAATTTGACACAAATCCAAATGTTTCAATATTCACGATTTGGAGGCTAAACTATATTTATTATTTAAACGCTTTTATTGTAGCCTACACAGACTACTTAAAATGAGCAGTAGGCCTATAACGTTTTATATATTTGGTTGAATGTACATATTTTGACAGTTAACAGGCTGTGGCGTCAAGTTCCTAAAACTGATGTTGTGTGTGCGTGAGGCGCCGACGCGTTCACTTGAATTTTCTTATAAAAGCGGAAACAACTTAATACTTAGACATTTATGGTCAAATATATGTAACACCATTCGAATCTGTGAAAGGTTAAAGAGGCCTATTATTTTTGTACACTCACAATAAAAACAAAACATTGCTCGTAAAATAAACAAAGAAATTTTATGCCGTCTTGGTTTCCTTTCTGTGAACTTCTCAAAAATGAACCGACACTCATATTGTCGCATTTTTTCCCCTTTCATTTTGGTAATATTAATTACTTAAGTGAAATAAATTTCGCGCATAGACATAGGCTATTTATTCCTTTTATATAATTGAATCCTTTGTTCTCCGTTCACAGAAGCGCTGCAGGTGCGTGATGATAATGAATCCTCATGTTCTGTTGTTTATTCTGCTATTTGTTTATGTAGGCTAAAACTAACCCCCTGGAATTTTTTAATGATTCACAGACATTTATCAAATTTCGTTTAATTCTAATTTAATATAATCTTGTCGGTTAATGAAACGATGATCGCATCAGTTGAAAGTCAGGGGGAAAAACAGAAATTATATTGACAAGGCAACAATAATTTTCGTTTAGTTTAAGTTTTTCAAAACGTCCACAGAACTGCATACAGTAAATTTTCCCGCTGTTTAAGCCACGAATATTTACAAAATAAAATAATTACAAAGATGATAAAAGATAATAAAATAATTACAAAGATAATAAAACTTCTATGTTTAATATACGAGAGTTTTTGTTTTGCTGTTGTCCACTGAAGCAATTGACGCAGAATCGCCAATAGCCGTTAAATCGAAATTGAAAGTAAAATGTTCAGGGCCATTTATAGCTAATTCATTCAAAAGCGAAGGAAAGACAGAAAAAGTGAGGATAGCAAGTAAACTGTGACATATAATAATGTTCACTGTGTTAATAAAAGTGTTTAATTTAAGAGATAAAATCTGTATGGCCATTTATAAGCTAAGGAAAACTAAAAAGCCCCCCGATGGTGATACCGTTATAGGTGTTGCCACTTAGTGGATAGCCTATTTTCTAATATGACTGTATAGTCTACTGCAAGGAATGCGTCTGTTAATTGATTGAATTTAAATGTATAAAAATGTAAACAAAACATTAAAATAAGAAAAAAAAAAGAGTGCAGTAGCCACTGATCTATAATAGATAATAGTCTGTCATTATGTATAGCCTATTGATCGGTGGTAGTAGCCCAAAGGATGTCATGCGCTTGGTAACAGATGTAGAGGCATTTACATTTTAAAAACAGCTTAAAAACAGACTTAATTAAATTTACTGTAGGTTTTTTTAAACTTTTTTTATCTGTGCAAACATATTTCTGTGAAATACGCGTTAGGTTGCACAGAAGAAAGCTGATATATGACATCTACTGATATAGCGGCAGAGGACTATTATTTTGTTGAACGAACTGAAGATGACGTCACTGGCTCAGATTTGATTGACCAATCAGCTGAAAGGGGCGTGTAATGACCGCCCACATGTGGAAAACTAGTTTTGAAGTCGTGTTTCCGTTTTCTATCCGTGACCCGAAAAAAACGAAAATCGAGTCAAAATCTCGTTTTTCTGTTTTTTTTTAACAAACGAAAAAACGGGAAACGACCGTTTTCTCGTTTCTGCGTATTTCATTTCAAATTGGAAAACAAACTATCAAAACGTACACGGACCGTTACTGAATGAAATGTGACTCAGATGCCAAAAGCTTGTCAGTTTTTACTTTCAGTTTCTGTAGTGAATTATTGACTTGCGTTTGAGACTTTTTCACTGACAAACTGTCACTCAAAGTTTGCACATTGCTTGTGTGATCCACTGGCTCGCCTTCATGGTTTCAAATGGAAATATTTTAAATATTGCAAAGTGGCATTTTTCTTTATCAACAAAATGATGGACAATGATTCACATTTTGTGCATGTTTTTTCTCATGATAATAAAATTAAGTAAATTATTAAAGCTGCAGTCCATGATTTTTGTCCTTCTAGCGGTTAATAAACAGAACTGCACGCATCTTGCGGAAAAACATTGTAGCCAGAGCTACTTTTCTCCGTGTATGTCTATGGTGACTCCGCGGCGGGTCCTACCAGTCCGGTCTGAAATAGTCTGAATATAAACACTTATTATAAGTGTACCATAATGATTCAGGGTAAGACAAAAACACGGTTTGGAAAATGGATTCATGTTGTACATTCTCATTATATAATTTTTGAACACAAAAAAAGTTGCGGACAGCAGCTTTAAATAAGTAAATAAACAAGTAGGTAAATAAACAAGCAAAATTAAACTTGTTTGCTTATAATTTCTGTGAATAATTTACTAATGCAAGTACAACCTAACTCCAGAGTTAAATGTTGCCAATGTATGTACCCAATACATTTGTGGCGACCAGGGCGCGAGGCCGGTGACGCGAGAGTTAACGAGCATCACCTGGGAGGCACACTGGCCTTGAGTCTCTCACGGAGGAGCTCCGGGAGCATAAAAGGAGGAGCGATGACAGTGAAGGACGAGAGAGGACCAGGCCTGGACTTTATTTTATGTTTTATTATGTTTGTGTTGCTGGCAGACGTCCGCGAGGGTCTGCCGGCATTACTTTCATTTTGTATTTGTTTATTTTACATTAAAGTTTTGTTGAATGTTTGCCAGTTCCCACCTCCTTCTTCTTGTACATACGAACTGTGTTACAACATATTTCATGGAACATAATGGAAAGAAAGAACTTTTGTTTAGAAACTTACTAAGTAAGTCATTCTTAGTTGATTCCCCTGAAATGTGAAAACACTGACTCTCTGAAAGTATGAAAACGTAACTCTGATTTTTGAAGCACCCCAACCAGCCCAATATACAATAAAACTGAAACAATGATTTTGTGACGGGACTATCATGTGGTCGACCAATGCCAGATGGGTTGACTATTTGCAGTTTTGTTCAGTGACACTATTGGCATGGAAAGTACATAATTCACCTTTAAAGCCCTTTTAAATATAACAGTGTATACACAACATTAACCGTTTACCACATTTTTACGGTGTGAAAATGAATAACTATTCATTTACTATCATTTTCAATAAATAGATACATTTCATAGTATGAGTTGCAACCCACCTCATAATAGAGAACAAGTTTGTCTGGAACTAGATTTCTTGTATCCAATAATCCACAGCCTTTAGAATTAAAAGCGTCATCATCATCATAGAAGTTCCCATCACTAGAGTCCATCCCAGTCTTCTGAGGGATGTCAGAGACATCGAGTTTCTGTTGTAATACCTTGTCCTGAGTAAAGACCAGTTGCTCCATATCAATGAACTGCTTGATTCTTTTCTCCACTTTGGCCTCTTGTTTTGACTGAATGTCATTAATCATTTTCTGAGGAGAGCAATGTACATAGCATATAAAACAACTACTACTACTATTACTACTACTACTACTACTACTAAATAATAATAATGATAATAATAATAATTTGTACTTACAGATACAATGTATCTCAGTTGAGGGTACTGGTCAAAAGATAAATAACATATCTCTCTGAACACTTTCTGAATAATCTCTGAAAATAAAATATTAGTTTATGACAAGAAGGAAAATTATTTAAAACAACAATGATAAAACTTAATCTTAAAGGGTTAGTTCACCCCAAAATTAAAATTTTGTCATACTCACCCTCATGTTGTTCCAAACCCATAAGACCTTTGTTCATCTTCGGAACACAATTTAAGGTATATTTGATAAAATCTGTGAGCTTTATGGCCTACTACTTATAATACTTTTTGTGTGCGAAAACCAAACAAAAATAATGACTTCATTCAACAATTTCTTCTCTTCCATGTCTGTCTCCTACACTATTGACATAGTAAACACAGTGTATTATTGCGTGTGCTGCTGATGCAGGAGCTGGCCAATAATGAGCCAACTTTCTGACGTAGACCACGGAAGCGCTGCACTGTGTTTACTATGTCAACAGCGTAGGAGACAGGGAATAAAATAAATTGTTCAATAAAGTAGTTATTTTTGTAGTTATTTGCACACAAAAGTATTCTCATCACTTAATATATTAAGGTTAAACCCCTTTAGCCACATGGACTATTTTAACAGTGTATTTACTACCTTTATAGACCTTGAAAGTGGTAATAACGTTGCAGTCTATTGAAAGCTCTCCGTTTTCATCAAAAATATCTTAATTTGTGTTACAAAGATGAATGAAGGTATTATGGGTTTGGAACAACATGAGGGTGAGTAATTAATGACAGAATTTAAATTTTTGGGTGAACTAACCCTTTAAGATTGTTAATAATGTTAAGATGGTTAAAGTTAACAATTAAGAATTATGTTTTTGATGATTGTTTATCAAAGTTCTGAACCTTCTACCTACTTTGAAGTGCATTGGAAAAAAAAATCAAACATTTATTGCTAATAATGGCTGACTATAATGAATATTTAAAATATACACACTAACCTCGTACATGCTTCAGTGTTTCCATCGCTGGCTCTTGAAGGGCTGCCACATGGTCTTTGATGACACATTCAAATTCACAGTAATCACTGAATGTAAGCAATTCTCTGCCACGATGCATCTCATTATACTTACCTATCATTTCATTCACTCTTGCTGTGACTACATTTGTAATAACAAAAAGAAAAAAGTCTGGTTAAGGCATTTTGGTACAGTCCTGCAAAAGTCACATGGTTTTAACATATTGACTCACATGATATTTCAGTGCCTCTTAGGTACATGTCCCATTTCTTGAACTCAGGACATAGAAGTGCATGAATGTTTTTCTGTTTTGAACGTCCTGTTCTACTCAGTTCATTTATTTGATCGCTGAAGTCCATTATTATCTATATAGGAAGAAGAATCAATTAGAGAAAAATGGAATAATTATTTATTGGATAAATATGGATATATATGTGCTTCATTCTTAAAATTTTTACCTCACTGAGAAAAGGTCCCATCAGCTCTTCTTCAAGAGGTGGACCCTGCTCATAGTTTTTAAGCTCCCTTTGCACACTGAGTAGTTTAGTCTGAATCTGTTCAGTTAAGTAGGGTAGTGATTTCTGTGGCCATAAAAAAATAATTTTAAGTTAGTTGGTCAATTTAACGTATTATTTAATCCTTCAATTGAACTAATTAACTGTGAGAACTTATGACACACTAAAAATCATAAATCTTTGTTCTTATGGAGTTACACCAAGAAAAGTATAATCTTTTTTTTTTTTTTTTTGCTTGCCTTAATATGGTCAGCCAGTTCTTTAGTCAGGTTGTCAGCCAGGCATTGCGTAGATGCTTTACCGTCAGTTAGGAGAGAGCTGTCAAAAATAAATCAATAACACATAATACACATACGCTACACATAAAAGCATGAGATTATGTGTTGTGTTCATAAGTGAATTGTATTGTGACTACTATTTTAAAAAGGAAGTCTGACCTGTTGTGTAATGACATAATGTGTGTGACAAGGGAAATGATGAGTAAACAAGATGGATGAAGTTCATTACTCCTGTCTCGTGTGTTGCTTTGCTTAATAACTCCTGACAGATAACACAAATTAGCGATGAGGATTAGGCATTTATTCCATTATTGTTGGTCACGAAGATGGCTTTTGCTAACGTGTCTCTCCCGTGTTTTTTCTTGCCCCGATGAGCCTGCTATGCCATTCAGAACATGGCTGTGGATCTTTGAAAATTACCTTTGTGTTATCGAAGCTACAGGGGATGCCTGGCCAGATAAAAGACAGAGAGCTGTACAGCTTTACTGCCTTGGCATACAGGGACAACAGATTTTCTACTCAGTGCCTAACAATGTTACAACGTATAATGATGCAGAGGATGCATTGAAAGCCTACTTTGAGTCTAAAACCCGTGGTTTGAAATCGTGGGCGTTTGTGATTAGGGGTGGGAATCGGAGGGTACCACACGATACGATACGATCACGATAAATGGCTCACGATAACGATAAAATCGCGAGTCAGCGATTCTGCGATAATCGATATATCGCTAGACAATCCTATAATGATACATTGCGATATTGGTCTTAATATGAAAACAAAATGCACGTGAAAAGGTTAAGTGCAGGTTAACGGATAAATCCAATCTTATATGTACATTTAATAGAGTTCACGTCACCGAAAGCAAGAAATATGAGGTGCATTTTATTGACCATCAGTTAATTTCAAAATCAAAGACTGCAATAGGAGAGAGCGGCAACAGCACTGGTATAAGGTCTCATTACTTTTAATGAAGATAATTGTGTGTTGTGCGTCTGCGACTTACTTTCACTTCCATATGCGGCAGTTTGCGCGTCAGCTTGCTGAAGAGATCTGCGGCGATGTGTGATGCAGTAGCGTTGTCTTATCTGACTCTCACATGTTTCAGTTTTAGTTTTTTTGGGAGAAGTAAAATTTACATATGTAGTTTCAACAACCAGATGCATTTAGACTGAGCATAGAGAGTTTTGACTGGAATGCGTCCCAGACCATCTCCTGAAGTGGTTTGAGCGATCGGATTTAAATCCGTCTCAAATGCGTTTTTAGGCATTTAGGCATTTAGACCTGGTCTTTTCACGATCAGATAGCTATCCGATCAGAGAAAATGCATGAAGTCACCAGGTGCAAACAGACCCTTTGACGTTCTTCAAGCGCTTAGATATACACGGGAGCGTTCGAAAGCAGGCGTCTATCAGAGGATCCCTAATATATGCTTTCGAATGCTCCCGTGTATATCAAAGCGCTCGGTGAAGAACGTCAAAGATGTCTACGACTGTCACATCAATGGTATAAAAGTGCGTCAAGACTTTGAACTTAAACGTGGCTGGGGCATCTATTTTACTCACACTGCTGTCCGCCATCCTGTTAATAACCTCTTTTTCTTAGGCTAGTTAACTTAAGTTCACGTTTCCCTCATTCATGTGCCGAGCGCCGCCTTGAAGTAGGATGCTTTGCGCAAAGAAATCTATATATAGCGCTTTATCTTTTTAAATTAAAATATCGATATTTGGTGCAGCGATACGATTCTCGTATCGCACAGAGAAGGATGACGATATATCGGCATATCAATATTTTGTCCCACCCCTATTTGTGACGTCACAGACTACCTTGTAACCAATCACAACAACGTGCCGGCAGGCTTTAGCATATCATTAACTATGACTGCTCTGAAGCAGGAAAGTCTCGAGAGAAGCCAGGCTATCCCGGTATGTATTCTGTTGATATGAAAAATTGTGTAGATTTATCAATATAGCAGTCTATTATGATGTTATGATGAACTATATGCCTTTCTCTGATGTTCTGAGTTGTTCAAAGGATTTGTAGGGATACTGATTGTTAGAAGGCAGATGTCTGACTCTGATGATGAAGAACGGGAATGGTGTGTGTAACATTAGCAACACATTATTAGCTGTTTGATAACGTTGTTAAGCAAAGGGCTAATCATATTAATTCATTAATTAATGACAGAACCGTCGCAGGGGCTGTGCCAAGTGGGCTCACGCCAAAGTAAAGTGACAGCTGACTTGAAGTAAAGCCAATAAAGTTCATGTTTTTGTCTTTCGAAATATTTTAATACTATAAACATAGCTAAAACAATATTGCTCTAAGCATGTGCGTGTGACCGTGATTCATGTGCATATGTCTCACGTCAAGTTCTGAGAGAGCTATTCAGTCCGTTATAATTTCTGATTTTGGCCACCTCTAAAATGGATCAAACCACAGATATTAGCATACCTGATAAGTTAAAGTAAATACGCTGGAAATCTGCGCTCATTCAAGGATGTTCATTTATTTAATGTACAGAGAAGGCACGGACGCCTGCAGGATTTCATCTGAATGTTTTTTTTAAATCTGAAAACTCTGAAAAGCAACAAAAATTGTCAAACATCCATTTAGCGCATGCTCACAGAGGAAAATGGCTGCTTGTTCTCTCGATACTGTCTGTTTTACTGAGAAATCGCTTCAGGTGATTCAGTGAAAGAGCAGTCCAAACTAATGCAGGTGGATTCAGAGCGTTTGGCAAAGGCGTTTTACCAATTCATAACTTCTTAAAACACAATATAAGTGTCAGAAATTAAACTGAATATACGAAGCGAAGCAAGCTTTTTTCACAACACAAACAACAAATTGCAAGTGGAGGCGGGGCTAATTTGCATATTCATTGCATATTCGATCCATGTATATTAAATGAGGTAAGGGTGTAGAGTTACCATCAAGCTATTTTAAGGCATGAAGAAATTTATTTCACTTGAATTTTTTTTTTTTTAAATATGTAATTTTAGTGGTCAAAGATGAGTTTTAAGGGATAAAATAATTGACTACAAGGGGACTTTAAGAAACATTTTGCAGAAGTTGCCATGCTGCCAGATTCTCTGCCAAAGGAAACAGCGTCTTGAGGCTGACCTCTGGTGCATTTTGAGTAGTATGTCCGATACCCTGACTGGCATACGGATGACTGGCAGGGAACAGCCGAATACACTATTCCAAGACCCTGCTTGGAGGGGACAGGCCTCCCAGTGCTGCAACATTCCCAGGTGGACACTGATCAATGAGCTCGATGGAAACAGCTGTGCCCCAACGAACCAAAGGTGGCGGGGAAAGCAGAATGATTTCCTGAGGGCACCAAGAAGAAGTGGGCACACTTAGAGCCTGAGCCTTCTGGCACCAGGACCTCTTTCCCAAAGCCTTTTTAAAGAGGATAACGGTCCTCAGATCTGGCCTCCCCTGAGAAGAGTTCAGTTGAAATCGGCACGGCTGCCCTCCCGAGAAGACTTTAGTTGACATTGGCACGGCTCCTCGACGCGGAAGAATACTTCTGATATTGCCTATTCAGTGAGCTCGTACTGGGCTGGGGCTACTCTTTAGACTTACTCCTTACAGTCAGGAGAGGGATAAACTTTTGAAAAGGCGGCAGGCCTATTTCTTTGCCTCCTGAAACCTCTCAACAACAGTGTTTACCTGTCTACCCCTGCAAAAAAAAAATAACAAATTTGCTTTCTCCAGACTGTTTCCATCCAATTGGCCTTTCACTGATAAAATGGTGTGCGTGATGACGTCATCCCTAAAAAACACACTGTCACATACGTTTTGTTGTATCACTAAAAAAAATCTGCCCTCTAGTCATTTCCATACATAATTTCATCTATATCACAAATTATAGAGTATCTTTCGCATCCTAAATATTTCTAGAATGCAGAGAGTAATGAGACAATTGGAATTCGCCAGTTTACTGCTTACTATTTTCACAAATAATAAGCCTTTTACGAAATTAGGAAATATTAGGAATTCAAAAATCATGGGGAAGAGGGACAGCTTGTCTGACTGGACTGCATGTAACTGCCTTTATGTGCCATACCCCATGGGTTTGGGCACAAGACAGCTCATTTGTTCTGTATGCAAAATTTTAGGGTCCATAAAAAGATTAGTATACAGTGGAATATTTAGTCATATTGCAACAATATTTAACATAAGTCTTGAACATTCAGTCAAGCCAGTCGCAGTTTGACGTGGCCAAGTATGCCTATTTTCAGATCATTCAAACCAAAAAAGCTATTTATTCTGGTTTCAGAGTTCAATAACATCAAATCACTCTTCAGAGATAGATGCTGCTTTCATTTTTGTAGGTCTATATATATAACTTTTTTTAAATGGTCTATAGCAGAGGTTTTCAACCTGTGGACCGTGGCCCACTAGGGGGCCTCAGGGATCTTCCAGAGGGGTCGCAAGATAACTTAAAATTAAAGCTGTAGTCTGTAAGTTTAACCTCTTTGCCACCATCTCTGTTCGAAACCTGCAATTGCAGTTATTTGGGGAATTATCATCTTTATGTGGGTTGTGCATGAGCACGGCTCCTCAGCGTGGATGAATCTAATGTTTTGAGGAGAATGTGTGGCTGTCACTCATCACACTGGTGGATACTGTACAGGTACTTCGGAATCACATATTGTAGTCTTGGAAGTATGACCATAATAAGAATTTTAACCAGAGAATGTCTTCTGAACAAGTAAGTAACAAATCTGCCACATTTGTTCTGACCAACTGAGAAAATAAAAGCATTACAATAAATCACGCTAACAATGGTGATTAAATCTAACGATCGCTTAGCTCATATTACATCAAACCATGCAAATTATTATTACTGTTTTACTTTCACATTGTTAATGTTAACATTAGCATTGAATGACTGTGTATGTAGTGAGTATTAGCGTTACCTGTAGATTCTGTACCTGTCAGTTTCTGTATAGTCTAATCTCATATTGTCCTTTTGTTATACCATACAATCAGCCATCAAAATGATAAGTTTAATTATTCCAGCTGCTGTGAGAAAAGGCTATAAATGATCCGCCACCTGCAGCATCCTCACATGCCATATTGTCTTCTAACTGGGATTCATTCTTTATGTAAACAGATGTGATGTAATGACGCAAAGACGAACGGCTCCAATTTCCTGCGGAAACCCACCAGCACCACCCGAATTAGAAAAAGCTTAACATTGTGAATGGGGCTAAGGTAAGGAGATAGTTTTAAAGACTGGCTGGTTATGTACTTGTTTAAAAAATTGAATTTGGATCATTTTTAACCAAAAAAAGTTAAGGACGGCAGCTTTAATTTAAATATACAGTGCACAGCAAAAATGAGTGCACCCCCTCTGAACAAATACAAAAGATGTATTTTCTTTATGATCACTAATACAATTCATGGAAAGATGGCAAAACTAAAATGTATTAAACATATACATCATAAAAACTGAGAAATATGTCATTAAAAAGTAATAATAAAATAAGTAAATCAGCCATTTAAAAAAAAAACAACAACAAAGGATTGCAGAAATGAGTACTCCCTAGATTTAATTCAACAAATGTATAATATTCTAGTACTCAGTATGCCCTCCATGATTTTGAATATACTGCTCTGTCCCTTCTTGGCACAGAGTGTACAAGTTCATGACAAATTGTCACATCTGTCCTGTTTAAGTCCTGGATGATGAGCTCCTTAAATGCCCTGATCTTTAATGGGGAGTGTTGCTCAACTCGTCTCTACAGAACCCATCCCCCTCCCCCCCCCACAGGTGCTCAAGAGTGTTAAGATTGAGTGCAATACAGGTCCACAGAAGGTTTTTCACCTTGGGAGAATGCATATTCTCATTGTCATGTTGAAAAAATGCCCAACAATGCAGGGAATTGGAAAGGGTAACATCTTAAGTTTGTGTATTAAATTACACAGTGGTGTGGGAATTCATGAAAGCATTGATAAAGCACAACTCCATCACACCTTCAGCACTCATATATCCCTATGTAATAGCTTTACTATCACTGAACTTTACTGTGGGAACCAGGCACTTCTCACTGTACTCCTCCTCTAGCAACACCAGAACATTTTGGATGCTGTTAGATCCAAAATGATTGATTTGGTCTCATGAGACCAGAGTATTGATTCCCAGAATCTATATTTTGTAAATATGGGCTTTGGAAATGGCTCACTGACTTTATTGTGCTTTGGCTACAGTAGGTAGTTACAGTGAGAACAACATAAATAATTCATAAATCTTATTATTAATATGTTGATGTGGCGCGAGGGGGGCATGGTTCAGCGAGGTCTGCAACTGGAGAGAACGTCGGGAGACGCGTGGTAAGCGAGTGGGTTAAATATAAATTACAAACACCTGTTTCTCATTCCAGTGAGAGAGAGAGAGAGAGAGAGGGACTACTGACTGAGAACACACACACACCTATCTTAGACTGATCGGGAGATCATACTGGAGTGAAGCCCTTCTTCGGATGTGGATTATTTGTTGTGCGTTGCACAGTCTTTTTGTTGGAACTTTGTTTTATGTAATAAAAGCTCAGTCAGTAGTCAAAGTTGACCCTGTCCTCTTCCTTCCCTACAAACTTATCTTTAAAAGTACTACACTGGTGCCGAAACCCGGGAAGGGAGTTGGACGGCCGCTGCCATGCAATCATCTTCCTCCGTGCCGTTTGCGGATCTCATCGCGACCCCTGCGGTCCTACATCAGGAACAGCATCAGGCCCTGCTGGATTTGAGAACCGACCAGGAGCGTCGGTTCCAAGCCATCCTTCAGACCCAGCAGGAGGACCGCGAGAGGTTCCGGAGCTGGATCAACCGGGAGGTTCGCACGGAGTCCACCACGCAGTCAGCTGTGCCCACCCACCTCCCCCTGAATAAAATAGGACCCAATGATGACCCCAAAGCATTCTTGGACTTATTTGTCACATCAGCGGAGGCGTGCGGTTGGCCGTGGGACCAATGGTCCCTGCGATTGGTGCCGTTGCTGTCTGGGGAGGCGCAGGTGGCGGCACAGCAGCTGCCGGTGCAGAACCTCCTGGTCTTCGACGACCTTCAGCGGGCCATCATTCAGCGGGTCGGTCGGACCCCAGAAGAACATCGCCAGCGTTTCCGCTCACTGGAATTGGGTGAGTCCGGCCGGCCTTTCGTGATGGCCCAACAGCTCCGGGACTCGTGCCGTAAATGGCTATTGGCTGAAGGAAGCGGCGTGGATCAGGTCATCGATCGTGTGGTGCTGGAGCAGTTTATCACTCAGCTCCCGAGGAAAACAGCTGAGTGGGTCCAGTGCCACTGCCCCACGGTGCTGGACTCAGCCATCCACCTGGCGGAGGACCATATGGTGGCGTGCCAAGGGGTCGGCAAATCTCTACCATCAACCTCTCTCTCTCCCTCTCTTCCCCCTCTCTCTCTAGACCTGTCCCTCTCCCCGCTTCTCGTCCGCCTGGCCCGCCTCGTGTCCCGTCCCGAGGGCCCAGGGGGGCGGGACCGTCTGCTGCCGCTCCTGCTTCTCCCCTCTCTCCGCGGCAATCATTTAACCCACTCTCTGTCACGAGAGCGGCGGGCAGGTCTGGGCCGGCCTGTTGGCGTTGCGGGGACCCAGGGCATTTTGTGGATAAGTGTCCAGTGATGGAGGTGGGGACGTTGATCCGGGTCCCGGACGACCCGCAGGCTGCCCCTGGTCAGGCTGGCTGGTACCAAATACCTGTGAGTATCGAGGGGGGTACCTATCAGGCTTTGGTGGACTCAGGGTGTAACCAAACCTCTGTTCATCAAAGTCTGATTTCATCTGGGGCATTGGATACAGGCCGCATGGTTAGGGTATGGTGTGTGCATGGGGATGTGGTGAAATACCCTATTGTGCCCGTCATTATTCAATTTAAGGGTCAAAAGCATAGGGTTGAGGTGGCAGTTAATCCGCACCTCCGGCATCCGATAATTTTGGGAACGAATTGGCCAGCATTTGATGAATTATTGGGTTGTTTATGCTCAGATGCCGCTAGGGGAAAAAAAAATCGCTGGATAGGGAAGCGTGAGTGCAGGTGGGAGAGACTGACCGGGGACCAGTGAGCACAGCTTCAGAGGAACAGAGCGAAATTGGAAGAATGATTCTTTCAGATCGCAATGATTTTCCTCTGGAGCAGTCTCAAGATGAGACGTTAAAACATGCATTTGAAATGGTCAGTACCATCGATGGTCAGCCTCTCCAGCCTGGACGTCTGCTTTCTTATCCCTATTTTGTGATTATTAAAGATAGGTTGTATTGAGTGACCCAAGACACTCAGAAAAAGGAAGATACAGCACAGTTGTTAGTTCCAAAGAGCCGCAGGGAAATGCTTTTCATTCTATCCAATGGCAGGACATTTAGGACAAACAGCAACACTAAATCGCCTCATGACCCGATTCTTTTGGCCGGGCATTCACGAGAATGTGCGCAGGTGGTGCGCGTCTTGTCGTGAATGTCAGCTGGTAAATCCTCCGGCCACTCCAAAAGCACATTTGCGCCCCCTCCCATTAATGCAGGTCCCCTTCGAAAGAATTGGTATGGACCTCATCAGGCCATTAGAGCGATCAGCGAGAGGGCATAGTTTTGCATTAGTCATTGTGGATTATGCATCGCGATACCCCGAAGCAGTGGCTCTACGCAACATTTCGCTATGGGTGTTGCGGACCCACTGTTTAGTTGAATCTCCTGAGTGGGGATTCCGAAAGAAATCCTCACTGATCAGGGCACGGCGTTTATGTCACGCACTTTACGCAAACTTTACGAATTGTTGGGCGTTAAATCGATTCGTACCAGCGTCTTTCACCCACAAAAGGATGGGCTGGTCAAACGTAAGTTCGTTCAGGAAGACACCAAAAACTGGGATAAGTGGTTAGAACCCCTGTTATTCGCAGTGTGAAAAGTCCCGCAAGCCTCCACGGGGTTTTCCCCCTTCGAGCTTCTCTTCAGACGCCACCCCCGCGGGTCAAAGTCGACCCTGTCCTCTTCCTTCCCTACGAACTTATCTTTAAAAGTACTACAGTTGAATTCAAAAAAGATAAATTAATTAAAATAAATATTAAAACAAAGCACCACCTCTTTCGTATGTATCAACCCAAACTGTTTATCATCGCGCTGTGAAATACAGACTGAATGGTGGCTCAAAACAACTGCTTCATGAACATAGAATATGCAAACTACATCTCTCAGACTACATATCCAAACATATACATGATTGCTTGTTCTGACAGAGGAACTGTTCACTAATGGCATCCACCAGCCTTCAGATCAGTGAGTTTCCACACATTCAGAATTAGGGATGTCCCGATCATGTTTTTTTGCCCTCGAGTCCGAGTCCGAGTCATTTGATTTTGAGTATCTGCTGATACCGAGTCCCGATCCGATACTTAATAGCCTACATAAAAAAGAATAAAGAAGAGCGAAAAAACAGATCCAGAACAGTGCTTTTCAGGTTTTTCAGGTATTCAGTTTTCAAATAGTAATCAAATATAAAATATCACTGCATATTATCTTTACTGTATAAAATAAATAAAGATTAATCATTATTGAAGTTACAAAAACTATTCAGTCAAGAGCAGTAAGTGATTTCTTTGTTTTTTGTTGTTTGATTTAACATTAAATACAGGCAGCAGGAATAGTTGTTTTCCCTTTAAGACATGCACAATCCAGTACATATACTGTTCCACATGCGCTGTCTTTCTCGACTAATATACGTTCACTTAAGACATAACCGACTATGTTTGCTAGGATACTCGCTAGGACGGGCATGTTGACATAATTTGTGTATGAATGTGGCCGCTGAAGCGCAAGACTTGAAAGAGAACTCAGTATTTGCGCGCTGACTGGAATAAGCGTGTGCGCGCTTCGGATGAGCGCACACAAATCTTCTCACAGCGCGTGCGAGTTCTCTTTCGCGTCTTGTTCTTGAAGGTTTAAATCAGCAAGGCTTAAACGAGTTAGTTTAAATACAGACAGCAACGTGTGCTGTTCAGGTCTCACCTGCGCTCGCGCGCTATCAACACCCGGGTGATGACGGCGTAAATGACTGGACATTAGAGCAGACGGCACTCGCAGTTAACAGTTTACAAAGAGTGACTGTTTTGTCCACGCTTTTTGATTATCGTTGTTGTAACGTTTTGTGCATCCATCGACTGAAACATACATTATCTGAACTCTGTCTGTTTTCCACGTTGCTATTTTAAACAAACCATATTAACCAATAGATGCGTCGTCATTCGAGATGGATCGCAGTGCAAGTGCGGTCCGTAAGTGGAGAACCGTTGCACCCCTAATACATATATATCCGAGTCCTGATCGGGAGGTAATGTCCGATTCCGATCGAGTCTGAAACCACATGATCGGGCCCGATTTCCGATCATGTGATCGGATCTGGACATCCCTATTCAGAATGCCACTGGCTCTTATGTAGATAGTGTTTAAACATGAGGTATAATCAGTGGCATAGTGTAACAAAGTTATAATACTTCATTACAGTACTTAAGTATTTTTTGGGAGAATCTGTATGTGACGAGCAGGGCGGGCGAGAGCCGTGAGGGAACGGCGCGAGGCCGGTGACGCGAGTGATAATGGCCTAATGGGCTCTAATGGCCTGCGAGGCGTGCCGGCCTCGAGTCTCTCACGGAGGAGCTCCGGAGGCATAAAAGGAGGAGCGACATCAGTGAAGGACGAGAGAGGACCAGGCCTGGACTTTATTTTATGTTTTGTTATGTTTGTGTGGCCTTTACTTTCGTTTTGTTCTTTGTTTATTTTATATTAAAGTTTTGGTGAACGTTCGCCGGTTCCCGCCTCCTTCTTCCCATATCTACTAACCTTGTTACATTGGTGCCGAAACCCGGGAGGAAGGAGGGACATGCTGTCGGAGAGCCCTCGCTGCTGAGGGGGATCGCGGTGCTGCGGAGTTCGGGCAGCGCGGAAGTGAAGACCGCGAAAGGCTGCCCGAGGCGGTGGTGCTGGAGCCTTGTGAAAGGTGGGACGGAGACCCGGATGCCGTGCTCCTGGGACGAGGTGGGGTGGCTGCCGTCCTGGACCTGGAGGGAGCGGAGGAGTCGCCGCCGTCTGCCGTGGGCCGGAGCCTGCTGCCGTCCGCCATGAAGGGGAGGAGCAGGGGACGGGGGACTCGCTGCCGGCTGCCCTCAGTCGGAGGAGCCATCGCCGGCCGCCAGGAGGCGGTCGAGGATCGGGCCGTCCACCGAGCGTCCAGTGCCACCGCATGGCACCGCGAAGAAGAGCCTCTTGGCAGGCTGAGGACCGAGCGGCAGTGTGTCTGGGAGCCGGACCCAGCATTTTTTTTTCTTTCTTTTTCCTCTCTCCCCTCTCTCGTCCTGTCGCTCCCCTTGCTTCCGTCTCCTTTCTCTCGTCTCGTCTGTCCTTACCCCCAGGTGCTGCGGCCGCCGAGACAGGCCCCGGGGGGGAGTGAAGCGCAGTCTCGGAGGTACCCCCCGGCCTGCGAGGGGCGTTGGGGGTATGTGACGAGCAGGGCGGGCGAGAGCCGTGAGGGAACGGCGCGAGGCCGGTGACGCGAGTGATAATGAGCGTCACCTGCGAGGCGTGCCGGCCTCGAGTCTCTCACGGAGGAGCTCCGGAGGCATAAAAGGAGGAGCGACATCAGTGAAGGACGAGAGAGGACCAGGCCTGGACTTTATTTTATGTTTTATTATGTTTGTGTGGCCGGCAGACGTCCGCGAGGGTCTGCCGGCATTACTTTCGTTTTGTTTGTTTATTTTATATTAAAGTTTTGTTGAATGTTCGCCGGTTCCCGCCTCCTTCTTCCCACATCTACTAACCTTGTTACACTGTACTTTACTTAAGTTTTTATATTTCTGTCAACTTTTACTCCACTACATTTCCTAAATAAAATGTATACTTTTACTCTGATACATTTCCCCAAAGCATCTTCGTTACTTACTACAAAATAAAGTCAGAAGAACACAGACTGCAGCAAGCTTGTGCAAACAAGTGCTCGCACAACTGCGGTTGATTTCATTTTCCGGGTTGCGTCCATTGCTGGAGTGGCTGAGAGGAGTGTGCTGTCATTATATGGTACGAGAGCACAGTGCGGGGGACACTTCATGAATCAAGTAAAGTAATTAGTTTGTTAACTAGATGCTGCATTAGTGGAAAACAGCAGTAGCCTATGTTTGACGTTAAGACTGAGAGCAGGGGCAGGTCTACATGAGGTGCCCCAGGTGCCCCCCCTATAAGATGTCTTGTGATTGGTTCATTTTACGGCCAATCAGTTTATAGAATCTACTGAAGTGTAGACTTCTTGGACTTCAAGACACCAAACAAAGAGCTGGTAGGTAACCTTTATGGATGGTTTAATATGTTTAATATGTATGGTTTTCTCGGATCAATGTTTTTACCACATCAGGCTCTGCTCGCGTTGGTCGTGGTTGATTTCAATCGAATGTTCAGTCAACGTTTAATAAAACACAATAAAAGTAAAATATGCTGGGCACTATCAAACAGTAAACACTGTCATGGTGATTTGCATATTTTGTATCAGTTTATTTTGTGACAGTGACCACATAGCAAGATTGCACCAAATGACAATATGCACAGAATGTTCCAAAATAATAATAATAATTGTCTGTTGACACGTTACTTGTTAATGCATGAGAGTAAGTCAGTTAGATAGTCAGTTAAATTGTCAGGCCTAACCAGGGACGGACTGGGACTAAAAAACGGCCCTGGACTTTGACTAGGCCCGGCCCAAAGCAATCGGTGTGCGGAAACTCGACAACAACAACAATAACGCCTGGCATGAGTGTCACAAGACTTTAATTGTGGCTCATGATACTATAGCATCCAAATTATAGCAATAGCACTGATGTTGACTAGATGTTGTGTTAAAAGCATATTAGATTAACTTGAATACTCATATAGCAGAGGTCTCAAACTCAAATTGTCGGGGGACCGTTTCTGTGATTGGCACCTCATAGGAGGGCCATATTATCCTTCAAGCGCAAGAAAGCGCAACATTTCAGAAAATATACTTTCCTTTGCATTAATTCTCATTTACTTCAAATTTCATTAGGCCTACTAAAATATTTTTATACCTATACTATAAATATCTTATTTACCATACTAAATGTAAACAGCAGTGTCTCTCTCATTGTTACAGAGTGTAATATAAATATAATACTATTACTAATATAATACTACTAATTGAAATAGTCTGGTGCGACTTCTTACATCCAACAAGATATATGGAATAAAAAATCAGTAATTTAGGAACAAAACCAGCAACACTTGTGGCGTGGAGGGGTCAGAAATAAACAAACAAACAAACAAAAAACCTGGAGCTATATATCAACTTTATTTTGCAAAAAAATAAAAATCTCTCATTGTTACATACATTATTAGTTTGTAACATCTAGTGGAAGTATTTACTTACTTTATGTTAGCTTAAATAACATTAAAATCTTGCACTGAACAACACTGTACTGAACAAACAATCCTACATTTGTACACTCCTCTGTTTCTTGACAGACACCTATAGCGCTTGTGCTCACACAGCTGAGCCACATTTGTCCAAGATGCCGTTTGAGCATTGGTAATGTTTAATGGCTGCACCGGACACGTTTCGGTGGTTTAAATCGGTGCTCGTGACTTAAAGTCGAGTGCTTTTACTGTAATTTAGGCAAGCGCGCTCATAATAGAAGCGATTGAGAGCACGGCTCATGGTTGCATAGCAACGACAGACGCCAGTGGAGCGAAAGCACATTGGAAAGAAGGAGAATGCCGCAGCCGCTTATGTGACACGATATGTGAATGCCCCTTAGAACGACGACTTTTTCTTTGCATATCAGACAGATAGCAACTAGAGAATAATAATAATAATAATAATAATAATTTAGCGGGCCGGATTATGTTTTATTTTTGATATCAGTTGCGGGCCAGGTATAGGGGGTGGGCGGGCCGGCTGTTTGAGACCACTGATCCACAGTGCCCAAGGAAGTCGACCGAAAGTTGAAGTCGGCCGTGTGCCGCCATCTTGTAGAAGAACTTCACTTGGGTTAGCATCCCCATTGACTCCCATTCATTTTGGTGTCACTTTGACAGTGAATAACTTTACGTCTGAGGCGTTTAAAGACTCCATTTGTCCATTATTTATTTCCAAAGATACACAACAATGTATAAAGGGCTCCATTACCTTCTATGTTACATTATGGCCCCGTAGAAACAGTTTTTGTAAAAATAGGCTAACGATTGCGTCATAACCACTCGACTCTCTGTCGCACAGTAGAGAAATTACCGTACAGACAGGAGGAGAAGCTCGCAGGCAATAGTATGCATTAACTTAATATGGCGTACTGGCGTTACATTTTAAAATACTATACAAAATAATTAATCAGAATACTTTCTCCTGCTCACTCACGCCAAAGAACTCCCCGCTCAAGCTCGCCGTCTCTGCAAGATTAACGATGGCAGTTTGCACACACAGCTACTAGAAGATTTACATCTGTCAGACAGGTTGCTGATGTCATCAAGCTTAGTCTGCGCGTCAGAAACGGAAGTGCTAAAAATAGCTAAAAATGGGCTTCACTTGACTCAATTGAGTTCCAATGGGGTCGCTGTGTCCATTTCTTTTACGGTCTATGCTGATCTAACGTCTTTGCTGCTTACTTGGTGGCCACGGCCATTGCAGCTGGCATCCAACTTAAAGGTGCATTGCTGCCACCTACAGTACTGGAGTGTGAAACAGATTAGTGGGGGGAAAAAAAACAGATGATGACCGGCCCGCCGGCCGTCCTGGAGTACCGGCCATCTGTGATTCTCCAGATCACACAGATGGCCAGTCCGCCCCTGGGCCTAACTTATCGTTAGTCATTTACACGTGAAATGACATGGATGCATTCTGTGCATTTCATTCACAATTTGAACAATTTTTGAAACATAAGTGTTTCTTTTGAAGGCAGGGAAGAGAGCAGTGCCAAGCCATGAAAAGAAGTAAAGATAAACTAAAGACTGTTCTTTAATATGTTAGCAGAGCACAATGTAATGGTTCCATATTTTATTTTTAAACTGTGGTGTTTTCATTTGAACTGTTACTAAAACTTTAACTCTGTGTTACTCCGCTTTTTTGTAAATTAATCTGAAAGAAATGTTGAATGAAACACTATGATGTTTTGGCCAAACCATTTGATTTATTACTTATTATTTATTTTTTTAATTTATTTTTCATTATTTGAAAGAGATGGTGAATAAAACTACTGTATATTGTAATGGCCAAACTACTTATTAAAAGCAAATAGTTTACATTGTTTCTGCTTCTGGGTTTTTAAAATTGCTCATTATTAAAATTGCTTTTATTTTAAAAACTTGTTAGTTTAATTAAAACAATAAAAATAATAAACACTGGCTCTCAAATTTAACTTAATGGATATATACAGGGATGACAAAAAACTAAATTAATCAAAAATGTGCTTTATTACTACATTTGTTTACAAGTAACTTTATTCAAGTAAAAAAAAAAAATAAAATCAATAGGATTTATGTAATATACTGTAGAATGTAGCTTTTTTTTTTTTTTTGGTCACTGGCGGCCACCCCATTTGGAGGCAGTGCCCAGCATGGCCCCCCCACTGAAAATGCTCTAGACACGCCCCTGGCTGAGAGGATGCTAAACCTCAAGCCGTTAAAACAATGTGACAAAAAAACACGCAAATCTGACCCAACTGTTTAATTTCATGATCATATCCATTCGTTCACTTTTATGCATTCACTATCCAGCGAATATGAAATTTAAACTGTATCCTCATCATGGAGCCGACAGAAACATAAATCACAAATGCATTCGATTTCAGTTCTTTTTTTAAAGGCACTTTAACACATATTTTGATCACATAATCATCAAGTGTTCTAAAATAGAGGCAAATAATGTGTGAAAGTATACATATAATATGCTGTGCCTTTGTGGGTAAAATTGGCAATTTTAAGCATGATAGTTTGGATTTATATGAAATAGCTACACTTTACAATAAGAGTCGATTTGTAACAATAAATAAGCTTAATAAAAGCATTGTTCATTGTTAATTTCAACATTAACATTTTAAAGTTGTCTCTTAAATTAGTTAATGCACTATGAATTGACATGATCAAGATATAATTAATAGTATTTTTTATATTTAAAACTAACAATAAACATTTTGCCATTTTTTTTTTAATTCAAAGAAAACAAAATGAACATTTACTTGTATTTTTACTTCCAATACTGAAGTACATTTAATATCAAAAAAATACTTTTCATACTTAAGTACAAAAAATATCACATACTTTAAAACTTTTACTCAAGTAATATTCTAAACAGTGACTTTGACTGTTTAACTTTAAGTTTTCATGGAATGGCTATCCACCATTGGGTGTAATTCATTTTGGGCAGGGATGGACAACTCCGGTCCAGGAGGGCCAGTGTCCTGCAGAGTTTATCTCCATCCCTGATAAAAACTCACTTGCCTATAACTTTCTACTAATCCTAAAGACCTTGATTAGCTGATTCAGGTGTGTTTGATTAGGGTTGGAGCTAAACTCTGCTGGATACTGGCCCTCCAGGACCGGAGTTGTCCATCCCTGATTTTGGGTATATCAAACAGGCAATCTTTGGTCTTATTAATCTACTACTTGTTCCAAAGCAAATTGATTTGGCTAAGGGAAATGTTACATTTTATAATTTCTTCTTTTGTACTTTTGACTGAATTGTTTGCTTGTGTTTATTTCCTATTTTACAAAATTCTAATACTTTTATAAAGGCTAATACAGTTTTTTTTTATTATTATTATTATTTTTCAATAAACAATATTTTATATAAATAAAATGCTGTATTTCAGGGATGGACAACTCCGGTCTTGGAGGCCAGTGTCCAGCAGATTAAAGGTGCGTTCACGCGGCCTCGTAATTCCTGTAATTACGAGATTCTAGCTTGTAAAAGCGTTCACGTCCTCGTAAAGTTCGTAATTACAGCTTGTAAGCTGGGAGTTTTCTGAAAGTACCACCTGACCGCTGTAGATTTATTTAGGTGTTGATAGTGGTGCCATGGAAACGCATAATTACCAGTCCGAGGACGTGAACAGCTCCGAATATAACATCACGTGTTGTCATTTCAAGAATCCGATAAATACGAGGTGACGTGAACGCAGCATAAGCTCCAACCCTAATCAAACACACCTGAACCAGCTAATCAAGGTCTTTAGGATTAGTAGAAAGTTATAGGCAAGTGAGTTTTTATCAGGGATGGAGATAAACTCTGCAGGACACTGGCCCTCCAGGACCGGAGTTGTCCATCCCTGCTGTATTTGATGACACATTAGTGACTGTGATTTCGACTTTAGTGAAAGTTACATTATTGTGCCATTAGATGGCGGCAAAGACAGTCTTTATGAGTGAATAAGTAGCAAAAACTTTGGACATTGTTTTTACTTTAAACACCACCTTATAAGACGCAACCGACAACCCAGCCAGCACACCAATGTTGGGCCAAATGGGTTTCACCTGGGCTAACTACGGCCCAGCCAGTTTTGTCCTCAGTTTCCATGTACATGGGTTAGCCCAGATAAAATGAAAACTAAGTGTGCACACTATAGGTTGCAGCATTCGCAGATTTACAGTTATATTATGGATTCAATAATTACCTGAAATAACGGTGGTTCCTAAAAAACTTCTTTTCCATCTCCATGGCTTCATCAAGAG
Organism: Chanodichthys erythropterus; assembly: GCF_024489055.1. Taxonomy (NCBI): domain Eukaryota; kingdom Metazoa; phylum Chordata; class Actinopteri; order Cypriniformes; family Xenocyprididae; genus Chanodichthys; species Chanodichthys erythropterus. The sequence continues at coordinate 36,689,408 of NC_090237.1, forward strand.
AGATTTTGTTATTGATGTCACTCTGACCACGGCATCGCACAATAATGTAGCCCTTGCTGAGAGGAATGACTTTGCCCTGGACAATGTTCAAAACATCAATCTCAGCTCCTCTGTCAATAAGGTCTGGTTTTGTGAGAATTGCTAACCCATGCATTAAAAAAAAAGAGAGCGAGATAAAAGTTAGGATAAGTATGAATCATGATGCTACAGGTAGGCCTAAAAAGATATATTATAGAAAAAAAAAGTTGGCAAACCAAGAGTTCTGTATCCCTCGGGGTCTACATCTCGTGCCATTCTTAGTGCTTCTGTTGTTGCTATGTCAACATTGCAGGGAACAACAGCTAAAATTATGGTTTCACTTTTGGCAATATATTTCAGTATCAAGTTTTTGATCTAAAAAATAAAAGGTAAAATGTGAGAATCCATGAAACACCATAGAACCCCATTATATATATTAAAAAAAAAAAATATATATATATATATATATATATATATATATATATATATATATATATATATATATATATATATGTGTGTGTGTGTAGTAAAATCCAACAATTTGGAATGGCATGCATAGATGAATATCTGCATATGTATTATGATTTTTTATATCTCTTTTAACTCATGTTGACTTTAAATTCCATCTGTCAGCTACAAATGGACTACACAGGGCATGACAACAAGTGTTGATTGGATTCACTGACTTCAAATTGAATGCAACGTATATTTTTGCATGTGCAAATTACAGCTTAAATGCCTGGTAACAAAAATGTTTAAGAATTAACATGCTTTCAAACAGCCATTTAGATTTTTGTGTAAACATGATATTTGCTCACCTGATCACCAATATCCTCAGGTTGATCATGTACAGGTACACGGGTTATACCAGGTAGATCAATCAGAGTGAGGTCACACACATCGGGAGATGAAATTTCCAAAGTAATGAGTTCTTCACAGATTCCAACTGTATTTCCAGCAAGCTCATTTTGAGCTGTTGATTGAATGAATGAATGAATGAGGCATTTATATAGCGCTTTCCTGTGTACAACTGTACACCCAAAGCGCTTTACAATCATATCAGGGGTCTCTCCACAACCACCACCAGTGTTGAATACACATGCAAGGATTTCAACAGACACACAAAAGCCTAAACCTTATGAATTCCACCTCTGTACTGTAGGGATATGTGCCATTCACAACTGAATAGAGAATACCATTTAAATAATTAATAGTTTTAATGCATTTTAAATATTATTACAATTTAAACTAATATATTTAAAATTGAATTTGTTTCTGTGATATTAAAACAGAATTCACAGCAGTGTCAATTTAAAATAGTTCTTTTAATTTGTAATAATATTTCACAATTGCACAACAAATGCAGCCTTGGTAAGTTCTTGGGGACTTCTTTCAGAAACATTAATAAATTAATAAATAATATAAATAAATTTGACCACTAGTGTAAATTGTTACATTTCTTTGAATTTATACCTCTTCAACATAGTTACTGTTGAGTGGCTAATTTAATTCATGTTCATCAATACAAAAGGGAACCAGAAAATCTGTAATTCTTAATTTTTCACAGCCCTGTTGGACACAAGCAGAATATTATATCACATTGTACAAATTTATATAAAAACACCTCATTATACAATAGTTCGGTTTCTCATGAATTTAGGATGGGTTATCTTTAAAGTGGAAATGAAGCTGTCCATCACATTAACATTAGTAAATGGATTTCCACTGTAAACAAAAATTATATAACAAACATAATAAACTTAACCATTTAAAAGAAAAACAGGTGTTTGTTATAGCTTTTGTAGCAAGAGCGCTACCATCTTGCAATAATGCAACCTGTGATGTCACGAGGTTGGTTGTCTTTTCTGAGTTTAACAGATACAATAGTAGAGAGACAGTTAAAGACAGACAGTGGAGGACAGACAGTGAAAGATGGAAACTGAACAGCTACATGGCATCAGAAGAAAAAAGGGAGGCCGATATTGCATTGCTCCTGGTTGTAAAAATTAGTTTTACAATGCTAATGCAAAGGAAACGTGCAACTGCAGTTGAAATGGAGAACAGTACTGCTTCACTTCCTGAAACACATTCAGACACAAATGCCCACTGCCTCGAGATTTCCATAGTTATAGTTGGATATAAAATATGTTGGCAAAATGTCATTCTACAACATACATCAAATATTAAATATTTTTTACCATGACCCCACGTTTACCAATCCGGACTTTGGATAATCTCCAAAATTATCCCTAATCCCATCATCTTCATTGCCATCATTCATTTTTCGTTTTTTCCCATCTTTTTACTTTTTTTAATTGATTGATTGCTATCCATACAATAATGTTTTTAACCAACTTTTCCTTCACTGCTGGAGTCCTCAGCTGTTGGTTTGTTTGTTTTTTTTTAATAATTTTTATCAGCCCAGAAATGCCTTGCAAATAGCACTGGAGCCTTCTGTTGGTCATCTGCTCGGTTACAGATATTATGAGTTTATCAATTGCTAGTAATGATTACAACAACTAAGTAAAAAAATCAAAGAACAGAATCGGAAATATAATAATCTTGGAAATCCATTTACTAATTAATGTTAAATTGACTGACTGCTTCATTTCCACGTTAAGGGTTTCTGTCCATACTCACCTTTTCTAACAAGGTTATCCACTTTTAATGGGTCATAAAAGGTCTCTTTGTGACCACTGTAAGAAATGGTCGCTGACCACGGTCCAGTTTTGGTCTTCCTCAATTTCAACTCAAGAGGACAACGAGTGACAATACCTTAAAAAAATAAATAAATAAAAGTCAATTGATATAGGATTTTTTATATAGTTTATCTGCATTAAATATATTTGTGCAGTACAGAACTGCTTAAACACGACAGAACATATAGGGAACACCTATGCATGAACTGGTGTCTGAAGCACACGTGGAAAATATCAATCTTATTTGGCCGAGAAGATGGTCAGGTCATGTAATGTAAATGCATAATAAAGACCATAAATAGACACCGGAAAAGCTGGCCAGGTTCTGAAGGAAGACACTTCAAGCATGAAAGAAGTATGGCAAGATGATGCAGCACTCTAATACCTAGACCACCAAACTGTGTGCCTCATAGGCCAAAGAGATTGCATCCACAATACAGTAAGATAAATACTGTTTAGAAATGGCAGAACCCATGTTTTTGCCTTCAAAACAGACATAATTGTTCAGATTTACGCCATGAACTTGAGAAGGCCTTAAGGATGACCAGATAAAACTTTAACAAGTCCAGGACCAGTCTAAAGCCTTGGGTATACTTTTTAATGTACGCGCACAGTCAAATGCACAGCCTTGCAAAGTATACTTCATTTGACTTATACGCATACACAGGCGTTCGACGCATGCACAGTTTTGAGCAAACTCTCACCAAGAATTACAACCCATGTAAACATCTTTGTATTCTTTCATGCTAGAGTTGTACAAATGAGGGTACCTTCTAATCTCTTCACACAATCTCTCGTCTATGTAGGCCTCCATTGTCACAGTAGCTTGCGTGCGTACAGGTCTGTTCTTTTTATGTTTTTTTTTTTTTTTTTGACTACCTTGTGTATTGACGTCCCCAGGGCACGGTTGCCACCTTGTGGATAAACTAATTGCTGCACAAAAAAATAAAAAATTAAATGTGCATGTGCGACCTGTACATACAAGTAGGCACGGTTACAAAAATCTGAAGGTGTGCTTACAGTTCACACATACTCTTCTGATGACAAAATTCACGTCACGCGCACTGTATGCTGACCCTTGCATACGCATAAATTTGAACTATGCTTTGGGCTTAAGTCTACTCCAGACAAAAAGGACAGCTGATAAAGGCTGCAAGTCTCCTACTCTTTTAAGTGAAGTTAGAGCTAGTAAAAGAGCCATTTTAAGCCATTCAAAAGGAGCCCCAAACCTTCCAGCATTATAGAAAGATCCCAGGAAGGAACTCGTGGTCTGCAGATAGGCCTCAGCCATCTGACACCACAAGGGGATGTCTCCCTACTGAAGCACCACTGACCTGGGTAGCATTTCCCAAAAGCATAGTAAGCCTAAGTTGATCGTAGAACCATTGCCACCAATGGATCTACAATCAACTTCGGCTTATGATGCTTTTGGGAAACGCTACCCTGAACATGACAGGCAGAAATATCTTTCACATAAACCTTAAGAGTAGCTGAAATGCATTCCTGCAGAAATTCCAGAACAGAACCAATCAGACAGTGAACTGGATCAGCACATTTTTGTAAACACCAGGATACAATGAGAGACCATTTCAGTGCATAAAGTTCCCTCGTGGAGGAAGCTCTAGCATTCAAAATCGGTTGAGAGACCAGAATATACAAGCTGGTCCCCTTCAGTTGCCAGACCCACAACTTCAATAACTCAGGCCTGGAGTGAAGTATTGTGCCCACAGAAGGTCCCTTCTGGATGGAATCTCTCAAGGAAAGCCTTCCAGGAGAGATTTTTATCAGAGAACCACACTTGGCCAGTCAAAAAGAAGCAACTAGCAATAGACAGACTCCCTCCTGCCGGACTCTGGCTAGAACCCCCAGGAACTGAGGGATCAGTGGAAAGGCGTACAAACGCAGCCTTGAACACATTTGTACCATGGCATCCAGTCCTAGTGTAGCTGAAGGTCTGAGAGAAAACCAAAGGGGACAGTGGGTTGACTCCTCAAAGGCGAAATCCACTTACGCTCCAACGAATTTCTGCCAAATCAAAACTATCACCTGGTGATACTCTCAGCCTCTGCATCAACAGAGTATCATGTCCCATGTTCAAATGCCCTGAAATATAAATTGCTCTCAGGGAGAGCAGTCTGCTGTGAGCCCAGAATAACATAACACAATCAAAGACCTCCCTGGTCATTTATGTAAGAAACTACTGACATGTTGTCTACTGATACAGTACCCCCTTAGATCTGGGAATAAGTATTTGAGAGACAGAAATACAGCCTCCATCTCTAGGCAGTTTTTTGTGACAGAGATGTCAGCTTTCCCAGACCCATTGGAAAGGATGGTCAAAATCATCTGATAAATAAACAAATGTTAATCATATAAATGGGTTTCATTTTTCAACATTAATGAGTGTCAGCTTTTGGCAAAAATAATAATAGATGGGGACGTGGCAATAACATTTTGCACCATTGCAATAAATAATTCTGATAATTCTCATTTAGTTACAATGTGCTGAAATAATGTCAGATTCTTACCACTTCCTCGAGGTAAAGCCACCCCAGAGAGAGCCTCCAAAACAGAACTCTTTCCAGAACTCTGATCTCCCACCACTGCAATGGATGGTAGATCTATATCCTTATCAATGCCGATGAACCTCAGAGAGTCAATTAACTCAATCAAAGGCTGAACAGACTCAATGAAATGATTGTGGAATGCTCCATGAGTTTGTGATTCTGAAAATGAGCTTTATAATAATAATAATAAAAAAAAAACATTAAAACAGAGACATTATGTTTTGATCATTAATTAGATTATTTTTATTTATTTTTATTTACTAAGAGTCCAACACTGGTCATACAAGCATCACATAAGAATTCTTTTTTCTTTTTTTTTCTTTTCTTTTCTTTTCAAATATACTATTCTGTGGTCAAAATGATGTGATATAAATGTAATTTATAAGTTGGCATTTTATATATCTGATATACACACAATATTTTCATACTTAATTTGTAAACAATATCAGTAAAATCTATGCAAAAAAAAAAAAAAATGAAGCTGAATACCTCCCTTCGTCTTGGGAATCAGAGTCTATATTTTTGTCCAGGCCATCCATCATTTGCCTGAAAACGAATGAAGAATTCTAAACAGAGATTACTCTCTATTTACTTTGTTAAATGAAATAATTACGAGGAATATGGTACCTGCAATATGCCTAACATGTTTAGTCTAATCATGTTCGGCGCAGTAATGAAAAGACTGTTGTCTCCTTACCTTATGCTTGCGTTATGTGAGAAACAGTTCAACATCTGAAAGGCATATATACTGTAGACTTTGTTTCACACTATGTTCATTATTCATTAACAGACTGTACACCAATAAAACTAAAGTTCCTTGTTTGTAGATTGAATTATCATATATCTGGAGACAGGTTCAATCAGAACTAATTCATAGATAAATTCTTGACTTTGTCCTTGTCAAGTTTATCAAGGCAGTTATATGCTTGTCAATAAACCAGTCAAGATCATTTTCAGTTTTGTTTTGCTTCCTTTCATAATTTTCAGGTTATGGTGCCTATCCTTCAGATATTCTTCACAGTGTGTTCCTTGCTTATTTTGAATTTTTAAATTAATACATTAAAGGGTAGGTAACACACACAGATTCTATCAATCTCATGTTAATCTTGAGTACCTGTAGAGTAGTATTGCATTCTTCATACTGTGACACTGTCACATAAAATACATGGTTCACCACTCTATTTATTACAATGATTTGATGTATAATAGTTTTAATTGGTTTACATGTTTTTTATAGTCCATTTTATTCCTCTTAACTATTTAATGTGTGTATATCTTTAAATGTATATGGGTCTGCCTGTCATGTGACTGATCATATGACAGGAACCAGGAAGTAAACCAGTATAAAGGAGACAGCATGGCAAACAATTGAAATAGCAGCTAATCGAGCTAATAGCAGCTTGATTGTAATCTCCGTCTATACAAATTACGGTGAGTCATGTTTGGATGCCGATGTAGGTTCGCAAAGCCATGAGCATCAACAGTAGTGAAACATCCGCGATTGTTGATAGAAGATGTTCAAGATGCTTCGGAGCAGCACGGACTGATTCGGTAGGTGCTGCGGATCCACAGGTGCGTTTGTAGAGCATATGACTCCTTGCGCTTTTGAATCGTTCTCGCGGAGCTTTGAAGTCATGCGCCGATTGGTATGCGGGAAGCCGATGCATCTCAAACAAGCCTGGTGTGTTTGTGTTTGGCGCTACAGCACTAGCTTTGCTGTGAAATATGAGACGTCTCACTCAGTTTAATCTGACCCCATTTTAATTCATGTAAAATCTTCGTATTGGGCCGGTCGTTACATATGGTGGCCCGTATGGGGAACGTTTAAAGATTTTATACACTGTGTTGAGAAGAGTGTTTTAAGATGATGACAAATCCAATTAATGCTGCTTCTTTTAATACACCTGCTGGTTTTAATGATGAACTGGTTTTACATCATTGTGAATGTGTACAGCTTCTTGCTGAGGTGGCTGCTGTTTTAAAACTGGAGAAGGATTTTAAAGACTCTTTTAAAGACTGTTGAAAGTAATCTTAACTGTGAACTGTATTTTAGAGAGGCTGTGGATTTTAAATTTGAGGAAATGGAGGAATCTATAAAGGATGCCGTTGTGACAATAGAGAGAGAGGTCGTTGACTGTTTTTAGAGGAGAGACAAAAAATGGGTGAAACAGCTGGAACAGACAAAGGATCCAGGACCCGCCATCTCCTCTCCCACTGCGACGAGCAGCCCAGTGCCTCCCACGTCGACCCCTGGCTTTCGACCGACCAATGATCCCACTGCCTCAACCACTTCACGGACAGTCAACAGAGCAACCAATGGAGAATTCTGTGCCACCGTTAGAACTGGGCCAGACTTGGATAGCATCTTCTTCATCCTCCTCTTCTCCAGAGAGCAGCTCATCAGTGCACAGGGTGATGACGACACTCTCCAGAGACTTTCCATCTCTCCCTCTACTCCACTGACCGACGGGATCGAAGTGCGGGACCACCAAGGCGTGCTGTATCGTTGGATCCAGAAGGGGGGCAACAACTGCAAGATCCAGCTCGTTGTCCCCAAGGCCCTGATCCAGCAGACGATACAGCACTTCCATTGAAAGACCCCAGAGAGACACCATTGGTGGCTGAAGACCCTCCTGAGGATCCTGGAGGTTGCCTGGTGGCCCACGATCCGCAGCAACGTCTGGAGATTCGTCGGCGACTGCAAGTCGTGTGGGGTGGAGACCAGGGAGTGTGCTGTCATCAACCTCAGCATCAAACCACCTCATCACCATTCATCTTCAACATCATCCACCAAAGAGACCCACAAGCCGGATAGGAGGAAATTGCCAGGGGGAGTTGCATGCCAGGAAGGCTGGGTGCTTCAGGACCTTGGGAGGAATGGCGTCACCTACTATATGATTCCACCTCTCTCTAGTGTTCTTATAGATTCCTCCGGCAGACTAGTGCCTCTGTGGGAGGGCCTAGTTTTACCTAATTTATTACAAAGACATTTTAAGACACATTCGAGAGGATACCCACTACCTGGACAATGGCTGACAGTACCTTTTTTAAGGACTAGTTTTTTCCCCAAGGTGACGTAAGCTAAGGGGGGGGGGGGGACTATGTGACACTGTCACATAAAATACATGTTTTACCGGTCTATTTATTACAATGATTTGATGTATAATAGAGTTTTAATTAGTTTAGATGTTTTTTATAGTCCATTTTATTCCTCTTAACTATTTAATGTGTGTATGTCTTTAAATGTGTATGGGTCTGCCTGTCATGTGACTGATCACATGACAGGAACCAGGAAGTAAACCAGTATAAAGGAGGCAGCATGGCAAACAATCGGCCTCACTGTAAAAACACTAGCTGGATTGTGGAGTTATTTTTATGGACTTGCCTTTCCAGCCAATCACATCACTTTCCGTGGATTTTGTATATACACCGGTGGACACTTTCACATTGGGACTTTCAGCACGTTACTAAGACTCTTAAGGACTGTTTTATGGTATGGTGCAAATGGACTCATGGAAGTTTTTTTTTTTTTTTTATTGTGTTGTTTTAAGTTCCTTGTGAATATTGTAAATACATTTTATTTATTCATTTCTGTTGTCTGTATCTTTTTTTTTAAACACTCATAACTGCTCACACAGAATAATCTGACCCCAATTTTAATCAATGTAAAATCGACCTATTGTGCCGATCGTTACAATATCTCTGTAAATTCTTTAGTTTTATCATATTTATAAAAGGTAGATATGCTGTACCAAGTCTTTCTGAAAAAAGCCAAGCTCCAGGAGGCGTGCCGTGGGCAGAGCTAAAGATTCACGAGCGTGCGCAACTTTTGCATAGAGATCGTCTGCAAGCTGCGACATCATTATAAATAAAAAGGGAACAAAAACGTTTGTTGCTGACGTTTTATGCACTTGCGCACTGATTGCCAACAAAACAGACTTTTGATGCAGTTTTACTCACCACCCGCAATCTGCAAATCCAGCATCAAACTGGGATTTGTTTACAAAGCATTCATCACCAAAATTCGGGGAACAAACAAGCATACATGTACAACTCCGTTTATCCACTTTAACTTTATCCACTGTTCCTTTAATGCTGAGTTCTTTGGGAAGCTGAAAAGGCTTTCCCTCACAACCAAAAACAGGAGCTGCGTCTCATTTCGGAGACTTTGTCCTCCGGAATTCGCATTGAAGGCTACATACGTCATCAAGGATGTCTTATTTAAGAACAGTAACCATAATAAAATTGAATGATATTTTGTAAAAAACAAAAACAAAAAAACGAAACAAAAAAAACCCTGTGATACTACAGTCCATATAGACAAGTACAAAACATTTTGTTATAATGAAGTTCCATTTGCAGCTGCTGAGAGCAGCTTACATTCCCGGGCGTTTGAACGTGGGAGCGGACGCCCTGTCGAGGCAGGGCGCGAGACCGGGGGAATGGAAACTCCACACGAGGTGGTGGAGTTGATATGGATAATTTTCGGTCGAGCTCAAGTCGATCTATTTGCCATAGAGGAGTCAGCTCAGTGCCCTCTGTGGTATTCTCTACAGCACCCAGCACCTCTAGGGCTGGACGCTATGCTACAGACGTGGCCGAGGCTGCATCTGTACGCATTTCCCCCAGTCTCACTGCTCCCGGGAGTTCTGGAGAAGGTCTGCCAGGAGAAGGTCGACCTAATATTGGTGGCCCCTTACTGGCCGACCAGGATATGGTTTTCAGACATAATGTCACTACTAAGCGGCTCTCCCCTAGAGATTCCTCTCAGACAGGACCTCTTGTTTCAAGCGGGCAGTACGATTCTCCATCCCCGTCCAGAAATGTGGAAACTGTGGGGGGCAAGGCTCATAGAATCTTGTCTCCCAACCGAGGTTGTGGAGACCATACTTCACTCCAGAGCTCCCTCCACGAGGAAGTTGTATTCATATAAATGGAAATTGTTCGCTACATGGTGTGAACAACGTAATTTGGACCCTGTCCAGTCTCCTATCAGCTATGTGCTACAATTCCTTCAAGAAAAGTTTTCAGAAGGCTTAACCCCTTCAACACTGAAGGTTTATACTGCAGCCATTTCGGCTTATCATAATCCTGTAGGGGGTTCTTCGGTGGGCCGAGACCCCCTAGTCATACGCTTCCTCCGTGGCCCACTCAGGTTAAGACCTGTGGTGCGCACAAAAACTCCGACCTGGGATCTGACTATTGTGCTTCAATGGTTAGCTGAGGCTCCCTTTGAGCCAATAGAAGATGTGTCAGATAAATTCCTGACATTAAAAACCATCTTTCTACTGGCCGTTTCTTCACTAAAAAGGATCGGCGATCTACAAGTGCTGTCAGTCACTCCATCATGTCTAGAGTTTGCACCGGGTATGATTAAGGCCTTTCTACACACTAGACCGGGCTATGTTCTGAAGGTGCCATCGAGGGTCCCAGGTCCCATCATACTTGAGGCGTTCTGCCCGGCTCCATTCACAAATCCAGATCAGGAAAAGGAAAATCTGCTTTGCCCTGTGAGGGCACTGGATGCTTACGTCCACAGAGCTGCCCTGTGGAGAAAAACAGATCAGTTATTTGGGTGTTATGGGTCCCCTAAGAGAGGGGGCCCAGTATCCAAGCAGAGGATGAGTAAGTGGGTGGTTGAGGCCATCTCACTAGCATATGAAACAGTGGGACGCCCATGACCCTTAATCGTGCGTGCTCATTCCACGAGAGGTATGGCTGCATCTAAAGCTCTCTTGTCTGGAGTTTCTCTGGACGACATATGTGGTGCAGCTGGATGGTCATCCCAGCACACCTTCATTAGATTTTATAATCTCAACCTAAATGTTACTCCGTGTGCCAGAGTTCTACAAGACAACAGCCAGGCACTCGGAGACACGGCATAGTTGGGATAGCGTTGCCATCACATCATTCGACTTAGCGTCGATAGTTCCCACGAAAGGGAACGTCTCGGGTTACGAGTGTAACCCCTGTTCCCTGAGTAAGGGAACGAGATGCTATGTCACGTTGCCGTACCTCCTACATACCTGGAGCGCTTGCTTCAGACATATTACAGAAGCTAGCGTGCTTTGTTCCGGGTATGCTTTATAGCTTCCTGATCCGTGACGTCACCCGCCTCTGACGTCACGTCTTTCTCATTGGTTGGATACAGAGGTGCTTCACGAACACAAAACACAGAGGGTTCCCATCACGTCATTCGACGTAGCATCTCGTTCCCTTACTCAGGGAACAGGGGTTACACTCGTAACCCGAGACGTTTTCAATTCATACTTGCAGCTGGAGGGCACTCTGCCCCTTTTGTCCACAAATGCCTGAGCACTAAAGAAGAATATGCAATCCAGGAACTAACAGAGGCCAGAGATCGCTAACTATGGCTATTCAAAACACTTTTCAAGACAATAAATACACGATTGAGACGATGTATGCATGTATTGACTGAATTTGGGTCTGAATAGCGCTGGCTCCGTGGGCGTGGCCGCATTAGCGGATAATGAGCTGAATCACAGACTTCTGACATGGCTCTCTTTTCATACAGATTACATAAACACAGAATATTTGTTTTCGATTTGACTTGCACGATTTAAAACCTGACATTTAAATGTTTTTTTAGACATAAGTCTAATTTTTTTGTGATTAGTATTCACTAAGTTACGGTTCATTTTCTGAGAACTATCAGATTGGACTTCGTTCAGAGGGAGACGAGAGATCACGCATCATGTTTGTTTTCTTTATTTTACAAAAAGCACAACATTTTGTTTTTACTCTGAGTGTACACAAATAAAAGAAAATATTCCACAGATTAAAATGCTGTATAACTCTTAATTGTATGTGCAACATTGACAGACTATTTTGAGTCTCTTTCACACTGATTAGAAAAAAAATGCAGTGATCACGCCGGCGTGACCTCCGACCCCAGAGTGTTAACCAGGCTCAGCCCTGCTTAGCATTTTTGCTGAGGCTTTCACCTTTGAGCCTTTCTTAGGTTTAGGTTCTTCTTTAGGTCTTAGGTTCTTCTTTGCCCCATATGTGCCCAACACCAGTGATGCTCAGGTAGAGCGTATCGAGTACTCTCTTTTTTCATGGCGGGTTAAGCACACTCCCTTATAGCTCAAGCATTAGCCCCGGGCCTGTTGCTGTGTTATGTTAGAGCAGTAGACCCTAATTGAGGCCTCCTTGTCAGCCTGATCGCATAGATTTGCACTCCCCTTGTTTTAAGGGTTGAAAGTGATATGCTGAGTACACTGCTCGTGATGGCAATGCGAACGAGTATTCCAAGCCTGCAATACCTCTAGTAGCTATCTCTGCTGGAGTTAGATTTTCTACCAAGTAGTTGGACCTCCTCGGGTCTCCTTGAAAGCAATCCTCCGGGTTGAGGTAGGTTTCTGTGTCCTAGCTCGCTAGAGTTGAGCAGATGGTTACCAGGTAGCTCAGGCTCCATTGGAGCCTCCCTGATACTAGCCCTAGTGTTCTAGACCTGCTACCAGGTAGTTGGCCCTGGTACTTGCGTTGAGCTTGGTCAATACTCATCTTGGTTGAATCTAGTTTGTATTCCCGTCACATTGAGGGTCGTTCTTAGAGTACTGCGCTCCTGAGGTCTGGTCGGAAGATCGAAAGTCTCTTGTGATACCTCCCTGGTAGATAAGTATTTTAGGCAGTTAGTGGGGTGCAGTTGGTGGGGTGGGGTGGGTGAAGTCGTTAATAAAAAAAAATTAGTTTTGCTAAATGGAAATAGGACAAATGGTGTAAAAAAAGTCCACACATTGCATTTAAATGAACATGCATTTGGATTGATAACGACAGTCATAAGTCATTTCATGACGACAGACGTAATACAACACATCATTATTTTTTTACGCCAGCTAGAGGGTGCATGACTTTAAAGAGTAAATATAGGTCGTAATAAGGTGCTTGAAAAATGATCTATAGGGTGATCTATGATCTATCTGTATTTTAAAATATAAAAAATATATTGCATAGGCATATTTTAATGACAGTATATTTATTGAACAAAAATGAATTATTTTATCAAAATAAACAGAAAATAGTGCAAACTTTGCTAAAGTGTTAACCTAGTCATTATTAAAAACATTATTTTAGCTAAAGTATTTGTATGAATACTGTGTGCCTTTTACCCCATGTGTGGGGTAAAAGGCTTCCTCACCACCTCATACATTTATATGATTTTTTGGTAACACTTTAGATTACAGCCCGGAAAGTACTGCGTAATTACAACAAATTTACAGCGTAACTTTCAATAATTATAGTGTAACTATACAGTAAGTATGTGTAAGTATAGGGGAACAATATGTAAAGTATTGGGAATAAAGGGGTAACAACCAGGAAAAATAACAAATTATTCATACTTTTAATATTTTATAACTACGGGGTACGTATGACATATAACTAAGGAGTAAATATGACATTACGGGCCGTAAATTAAAGTGGAGCTTGTTACACTCTTGTTTCATGTAATTACAGGGTAAGTAATTAATAAAAATAAATAAATAAATAAATAAAAATGCAAACAGTCATATCACTTGGAAAACTTTATTTGAAAAACAACTTATTTCAAAACAGATTTAAAGTTGCAACACTTCTTATTTGTTTCTCTTGCTTGGCTTCCTCCTCCTAATGTTCCTCTTTTTCTTTCTTTCCACTGATGAAACTTAAGAGGGAATCCCATATGCTATTCTGTATTTAAAAAATACAGAACACCCGGAAATGTGCTCACTGTTTACTCATCTTTTACCCTCATGCTATCTGAGATGTATACGACTTTCCTTCTTAAGATGAACACAAAAAGGATTTTAGGAAAAAAATAAATCATCTGGAAACGCTATAATGCAAGCTCACGTGTTACTAAAAGTCGAAGCATCAAACAGCACAAACAGCAATATCTACAGTAATCCATACAACCCTAATGGATGAATCGATGTCTTCTGAAGTGAAACGATACGTATTTGTAAGAAAAATACCAAATATTTGAATATTTTTCAAACTTTTGCGCATGCATGCGAGGGTTGAGAGTTCATGCTTGACGTAACTTGAAGCGTGACGTAGGCGTGCCGAGAAACTCACGCAGATGTTGGATGCCATCAGTTTTTTTTTTATTATTTTTTTAGTAATGCTCACAACAAAATACACAGAATAACAGATAATGAGAATGAGAAACAAACAAGAAACAAACAAAAAACGTCATGAAAGCTTCACGTTGCTCATTAATATGCTTCTTGAAACGCAAAGTCGACTGTCATGCAGGCGCTGGTGACAGCTGGTCGGAAGCAAAAAGATGAATAGCCTAAACCATGAGAAAATTTCGGGGTGTACTGTATTTTCTTATAATACAGAATAGCAACGGGATTCCTTCTTAAGATTCATCAGCTGAGAAACAAGAGCAGGTGGAAGCCAGGCGAGAAACAACAACAACCAAAAAACGGACAAAACTTGTTACTTTCTGTCAGGACTTTAGAGTTTGAAATGAAAAGTTGATTTAAAAAAATGAATAATAAGTGTTGTAGACCTGTTTTTAATAAAGTTGTTTTTCAAATAAAGGTTTCGAAGTCAGTGATATCAGATTGTTTGCATTTTAGTAATTACTTACCCTGTAACTACATGAAATAAGAGTGTAACAAGCACCACTTTAATTTACGGCCCATAATGTCATATTTACCCTGTAACTACATGAAATAAGAGTGTAACAAGCTCCACTTTAATTTACGGCCCATAATGTCATATTTACCCTGTAACTACATGAAATAAGAGTGTAACAAGCTCCACTTTAATTTACGGCCCATAATGTCATACTTACCCTGTAACTACATGAAATAAGAGTGCAACAAGCTCCACTTTAATTTAAGGCCCGTATGTCATACTTACCCTGTAACTACATGAAATAAGAGTGTAACAAGTTCCACTTTAATTTACGGCCCGTATGTCATACTTACCCTGTAACTACATGAAATAAGAGTGTAACAAGCTCCACTTTAATTTAAGGCCCGTATGTCATACTTACCCTGTAACTACATGAAATAAGAGGGTAACAAGCTCCACTTTAATTTACGGCCCGTAATGTCATATTTACCCTGTAACTACATGAAATAAGAGGGTAACAAGCTCCACTTTAATTTACGGCCCGTAATGTCATACTTACCCTGTAACTACATGAAATAAGAGTGTAACAAGCACCACTTTAATTTACGGCCCGTAATGTCATATTTACCCTGTAACTACATGAAACAAGAGTGTAACAAGCTCCACTTTAATTTAAGGCCCGTATGTCATACTTACCCTGTAACTACATGAAATAAGAGTGTAACAAGCACCACTTTAATTTACGGCCCGTAATGTCATATTTACCCTGTAACTACATGAAACAAGAGTGTAACAAGCTCCACTTTAATTTAAGGCCCGTATGTCATACTTACCCTGTAACTACATGAAATAAGAGTGTAACAAGTTCCACTTTAATTTACGGCCCGTATGTCATACTTACCCTGTAACTACATGAAATAAGAGTGTAACAAGCTCCACTTTAATTTAAGGCCCGTATGTCATACTTACCCTGTAACTACATGAAATAAGAGGGTAACAAGCTCCACTTTAATTTACGGCCCGTAATGTCATATTTACCCTGTAACTACATGAAATAAGAGGGTAACAAGCTCCACTTTAATTTACGGCCCGTAATGTCATATTTACCCTGTAACTACATGAAATAAGAGGGTAACAAGCTCCACTTTAATTTAAGGCCCGTATGTCATACTTACCCTGTAACTACATGAAATAAGAGTGTAAGAAGCGCCACTTTAATTTATGGCCCGTAATGTCATACTTACCCTGTAACTACATGAAATAAGAGGGTAACAAGCTCCACTTTAATTTACGGCCCGTAATGTCATATTTACCCTGTAACTACATGAAATAAGAGGGTAACAAGCTCCACTTTAATTTACGGCCCGTAATGTCATATTTACCCTGTAACTACATGAAATAAGAGGGTAACAAGCTCCACTTTAATTTACGGCCCGTAATGTCATATTTACCCTGTAACTACATGAAATAAGAGGGTAACAAGCTCCACTTTAATTTAAGGCCCGTATGTCATACTTAACCTGTAACTACATGAAATAAGAGGGTAACAAGCTCCACTTTAATTTACGGCCCGTAATGTCATATTTACCCTGTAACTACATGAAATAAGAGGGTAACAAGCTCCACTTTAATTTAACACTAGCACTACCGGAATTCTATAACTACTAGAACTGCCAATAGCGGTCATTTTGACTGTTCATACCAGACAGCAGTGAATGTCATTTTTTTCATGTTATATTTACTTCAAAGCTTCTATGGTCATGTTTAATGAAAAATGTGGGGTAATTTAAGCATACATAATATAATATGTTCGTGATATTATTGTGTAAGAGCTACTAGACCTCCCACAAAAGTGCATGCCGCAATTTGCTTTCTGCAATTTGCATCCGGCAAGCTGGAGATCAAAGTTTTTCACCGCAGTTAAAATGTTGTTTTTGAAAGTCAAAATGTCAACAAATATAAAATGAAGCAGAATATTTCGTTAGATAAAAACATATTGTGAATTTTGGAAATGATTACATCTGTCTTTATTCAATACATTTTGACTTTTGGAGTTTACAATGCTTTAGCATTATCGGAAATGTTTGGACCACACGAATCGGAAACAATTTTATGCAGCCTCTAATGAAATCTAGAATGAATAAATAGTTCTGTTATATTAGGACTCAGAACCTCAGAATCAGTGTCAGACGAACTGTCAAGAGACCAAGAGACATCGCTCTCTGCTCCTCCATCAGACTCTGCATCATCAATGTTCTCAAGCAAGGATAAAACCTCAGTGACAGTCATTTTCTTTCTTGTTGCCATTTTGACGGTAAAGCTAAGTTTTAGCTTATCAAAAGCATACAAAACTGCCAGAGAAAGGTTGCTAGGCAACAGCTACGCACATCTTTAACCGCGGGAAAAAGCGCTGAGGAGATACGCCTGCAATATGAGCGGTCAAATTGACCGCTATGGCCATTCAAGGTAGAAATACTCAGAACTCTTTTGTGTTTTGAAATTTTAATAAAATAACAATGTTAAAATAAAATTTACATTAATTTAAGAAAAGTCATGGAACTGTAGTTATATGGGTTTTATTTCAACAAAGTTATTACATTGCAAATCTTTAAAACGGTCAAAATGACTGCCTTGGTAGTTCTAGTGTTAAGGCCCGTATGTCATACTTAACCTGTAACTACATGAAATAAGAGCGTAACAAGCTCCAATTTAATTTACGGCCTGTAATGTCATATTTACCCCTTAGTTATATGTCATAAGTACCCCTTAGATATAAAATATTTACAGTATAAATAAATTGTTATTTTTCCTGGTTGTTACCCCTTTATTCCCAATACTTTACATATTGTTCCCCTATACTTACACATACTTACTGTATAGTTACACTATAATTATTGAAAGTTATGCTGTAAATTCGTTGTAATTACGCAGTACTTTCCGGGCTGTAATCTAAAGCGTTACCCAAACATATATATTTTTCGTGCAATCATATAGTTTGAGAGTAGTGAAAAGCACAATTTTTCTTAAGGTGTGCCTTTAGCCCCATTGTACCCTAATATTGTGTGGAATCTGTCACGCCCACTGTAGCCTCATCAATAGGTCACGCATTCTTCTGAAATAGAAGTAAACTAACCCTGGAACATGAGCTGCTCTGGAGCAAGTTATGTTCAGAGACTAAATTGCTATGGCTACTTACATACCCTGAAAGTTACCTCAGTTTTTGGAACCAAAAGTTGAGGTTATTCACTTACTTACCCTTAATACCTGGGTATGTCACATAACCTGCTTTCTGGAATACCCCTTGGTGAGGATGTACACCTTTCATTCGAGGTTCCCCATCTCAGTCAGTTCCACAGACTGTGTATAACTGGCACCAGTCCAATAAATTTTCTTTAAACTAGTGTCAGCATGATATGAAAAACTTGCAAATTCTTACCAAAAACTTGTCAGGGGAAGGCTCTTTTTTCCAATAAATTAGGAAGACTGAGAGACACAACGGAACAAAAAACCTATGACAGCTACAACTCAGAAAATGTATTATAATTGATTACCTTTTTGATCCCTAATCCTAGCTAAACTATTCCCCAGGGTTACATCTCATTATCATATGAAACTGATGTCCAAGGAGTATTATAGTTATCTGAAGTATTAGAGAATGAATGAATAAATAAATAAATAAATAAATAAATAAAGATTACAAATGACTCACACCATTTAAAAGTCTTCATTAAAAAATCAAATAGAAGGATATAGGCACAGTAACCTGAAAATTACAGGAAGCAAAACAAAACTGAAAATGATTTTTACTGGTTTATTGACAGCCATAGTAACTGCCTTAATAAACTTGAGGACAAAGTCAAGAATTTATCTATGAATTAGTTCTGATTGAACCTGTCTCCAGATATATGAAAATTCAATGAATTTATATGAGTTATCTCATATTTAGTTACTTACAAACAAGGAACTTTAGTTTTATTGGTGTACAGTCTGTTAATGAATAATGAACATAGTGTGAAACGCAGTCTACAGTATATATGCCTTTCAGATTTTGAACTGTTTCTCACATAATGCAAGTATAAGGTAAGGAGACAAGAGTTTCTTTCTTTTCATCACATATCACTATTTGGGTTAAGCGAAAGTACTGCACTGAACATGCTGTTTGTTTAGACTAAACATGTTGGGCTTTTTGCAGGTACCATATTCCTCGTAATTATTTCATTTAACAAAGTAATTAGAGAGTAATCTCTGTTTAGAATTTTAATTCTTAATTCGTTTTCAGACAAACGATGGATGGCCTGGACAAAATAATAGACTCTGATTCCCAAGATGAAGGGAGGTATTCAGCTTCATTTTTATATAGATTTTACTGATTTCTTTTGCAAATTAAGCATGAAAATGTTATGTAATTGTGTATCGAAATATAATAGGGAAATTTTGAAATAAGATAAAAAAAATGTCACTTTCATCTACAAAAGACTGCTGTTAAACACAATACAACATTTGTGATGGGGTGGTGACATTTTGTTGGTTTGAAAAATGAAATCTCAGAAAAAAATGAGAATTCTCATGTGATGCTTGTATGTCCAGCATTGGACTCTTAGTAAATAAAAATAAATCTAAATAATCTAATTAATGATCAAAACATAATGTCTCTGTTTTAATGTTTTTTATTATAAAGCTCATTTTCAGAATCACAAACACATGGAGCATTCCACAATCATTTCATTGAGTCTGTTCAGCCTTTGATTGAGTTGATTGACTCTCTGAGGTTCATCGGCATTGATAAGGATATAGATCTACCATCCATTGCAGTGGTGGGAGATCAGAGTTCTGGAAAGAGTTCTGTTTTGGAGGCTCTCTCTGGGGTGGCTTTACCTCGAGGAAGTGGTAAGATTCTTAAGTTACTTTTATTTCAGAACCTTGTGACTAAATGAGAATTACCAACAGTATTATTTATTGAACATCTTATTGCCATGCCCCCATCTATTACAATTGTTGGAAAAAGCTGACACTCAGTAATGTTGAAAAATGAAAATGAAACCCATTTAAAAATTTACATAATTTTTTCTTTATTTAGTAGATGTTTTTGTCCAAAGAGCTTGACACTGTTTCATATACTCACCAATGGCATTTTTTATTTGTATTTGGTTCTGGTCGAGTGTTAACTTTAGGGCCTACTTTCTATTAATGCAATACAGTGAATGACAACTGTTTGTGTTCTCCTAGTGGTTTACATTACGGCCAGAATTACTTAATGAAATTGGATAAGCTGAGTACCAATTCTTTTTCCGCTAATTCTTTTCTGTGAAGAGGATTGTGGGTAATTAAAGGACATGAAAGATAAACTTGATGTATTCTTCAAAATTAGTCGAAAGTGAAGGTTGCCAACCAAGGATCCTTCTAAAAATTGAGATGGCTTTTGATTGAGCTTAATAATGTGGCAGCCGAGATATGCAGTCTTACTAGGACTTACTAGGATCTAATTTCAAACCCAGAATTAAAAGTAAAGTCTATAGGTGTGTCCCAAATGACATACTAGACACTATGCTCTTACAGTATGCATTATGTACAGTATACTCTTATTAATAAAAGGTTCCAAAAGTTTTTTTTGTTTTTGTTTTTTTTTACATTTTGATAATCTAAACATTATACTATAAAGAACCTTTATGGATGGTTTCATGGATGCTTAAGGTTCTTCGTGGATTTTTATTTCTTATAAGTGTAACTCTTCCGCCTAGTGTATGAATGTTATAATATTATTTTGTCTGGTGATTTGATGAAGGGTCTAACATTCTACACTTTTTTTTCGGGATAATTATCATCTAAGTATTTCAAGTGCACACTATAACACTATAGCTGTGTCCCAATTCAGGGGCCGCGCACTTCGAAGTGCATGAAAGGGGTGGGGTTTTGGAGTGGACGGTTGCCAGGTCTGTGCAACAAAACCATAACAAAAGTAGTGTAATCACAGCACAGGTGTAAAGGTATTCCAATCCCAGACGTGGCAACAATGAGCCGAGCGTCGTTACATGGCTAGCGACTGTGTGAGAGACAGCTGACAGTTGACGTTTATGTGTGCATTTTAAAGTTTTATGACTTTCTGTTGGGTTTTGACACGTTCACTGCTGACGACGACAGGACACTGGACCAAAATATATATGGTTAAAGTATGTAATGTTAGTTTTATATCTTTAGCAAGTTAAAATGTTAACTTGAAAAATATATACATTCATATTTATACATTTACTCTGTATTTAAGTCTGAATTTAAAGTATAGTACTTAAGGATTTTATTCAACTGCACTCCATCTCGGAGACAAATATTGCATTTTTGAAAAACTGACGATTTGGACATCACGGATATTACAGTTTGATTGGTGAAACCGGGGCATTGCTTACATTTATTTGAATTCACACCTGAAATCCTGTCGTCACTGGTGCGCAATGAACTGTAGGATAGTGTAGACCGCGAAGTGTATTGAAATGGGAGCTTCATTCCACTGGGAAACGGAGAGGGTGCACTTGAAGTCGCTTTCGAATTACGTCAGCCCAAGGCTGCTTTCCCTCCACTTTTTTCAAGAACAGAAGTACAGTGCATTAAAATGTGTCAATATAAATATTATTTAAATGTCACTTTGTCAATGAAACAGCCTAATTTCTGTACAGTTTATTTTTTGATGTAAGTTAGCAAATGCATAAGTTGTATAGTAACGTAATTTATTTGTAAATGAGCCAGAGTAATTTCTGTTAAACATTTTTTTTTTTTTTTTTTACATATGTTCACATGTGTAAATAAAAAATCATTGTTCTGTTCATTGTTTATTTATTTTATGCAACTTGTAATTTTACATGAAAAATTATATGTAGGCTATATAATATTTTTTTCATCATGTAAATTAAATGTTTTTACATTAAATACATCGTTCTAAAGCTACATTACATAAAGTACCTTTTACAACTATATACAACAGAACTTAGATGTAACATCAGAAAAATAGCATAACATTTTAAATTATCAGTATATAAAACAAAACAAAACATTTGTGTACACTTTCATTCGGCTGAGAAGGGAGACGCTGATGGAGCATATTATATAAATATATTAAAATAGAATCAGAAATATTTGAACATACAAAACAGGTCTATGGTCCATTCAAATTGTGTCTTAAGTCATGCTCAGCAGGTAGGCTATATTTTAAGAAAAATAAGTGAAAGTTTTAAGTGAAAGTTTCTTTTAGTTAAAACAACTGACAGTTAACATTTCATTTAACATAAAAACAAACAAGGTTAACTAGTTGCTAACGATATAAAACTAACATTACATAGTTTAACCATACATATTTTGGCCCAGTGTCCTGTCGTCGTCAGCAGTGAACGTGTCAAAACCCAACAGAAAGTCATAAAACTTTAAAATGCACACATAAACGTCAACTGTCAGCTGTCTGTCACACAGTCGCTAGCCATGTAACAACGCTCGGCTCATTGTTGCCACGTCTGGGATTGGAATACCTTTACACTTGTGCTGTGATTACACTACTTTTGGAATGGTTTTGTTGCACAGACCTGGCCTCCAAAACCCCACCCCTTTCATGCACTTTGAAGTGCGCGGCCCCTGAATTGGGACACAGCTTATACCACAAAGACACTATTCGCACTATACTAAAAACTGACATAGAAAAGAGCATAAGTACACAAATTGGGACACGCCTTGTATCAGCTGTGTTTTTGAGTGTCACTCTACTACAACATTAGGCTATGTGATGCTGCACGTTTGTACTGAGAGATTTTTATTTATTTTTCTTCTTTAAGGTATTGTTACACGTTGTCCTCTCGAGTTGAAATTGCGGAAGCTCAAAAAAGGACCGTGGTCAGGGGCCATTTCTTACCGAGGTCACAGAGAGACCTTTTATGACCCATTAAAGGTGGATAACCTTGTTAGAAAAGGTGAGTATGAACAAAATCCCTTAAAGATAATCCATCCTGATCTCAGATGTGAATCCTGATGAAAAAATATATTAGAGCTGTCAAAATAACGCGTTAATTTCGATTAATTAATCTGAGAAAAAATAACGCGTTAAAAAAATAACGCAGATTTATCCATTCCGTATTGACCTTTGAACCTGGAGCCGTTCTAGCCTATATGATGTCTATGGTTCTAGCCACCTTTCGACTGTAAAATAAAGGAGGGAGATGACTGCTGCGCGGACAAAACGAGCAGAGCTCCTCCCTTGTGCGCGCGAGCTCTCTTCTTCTTCAATGTAAGCACCGTCTTTGCACTCTCTCTACCTCACACATAATAATCTAAATCAACTGACACAATGCTAAAAGTTCGTAAGACTGAATCCATGTTTCACGAGGCGCATTCGGAGAATGTTTTTCCTGAATAACCGTTGGGTGTTAATAGAGCTCAAAAGAACGTCATTCTCTCATCTTCTCTGACAAGCGCCTGCAGCTTACATAAACCACACTTTCAGTAAACAAAAAGAAAATCCTATCCAGTGGTGAAGTGTT
Source organism: Chanodichthys erythropterus (assembly GCF_024489055.1). NCBI lineage: Eukaryota > Metazoa > Chordata > Actinopteri > Cypriniformes > Xenocyprididae > Chanodichthys > Chanodichthys erythropterus. Next base: position 36,712,793 of record NC_090237.1, read on the forward strand.
TTCTGTGTTGACAAATCTTTTGCGATGTCCTAATAACAGTCGCGATTCGCACGCGTTATGATCCGCTCAACGCTCAATGATCTGCTCAACGTCCGCTAATGTCCAGGCCTGGACTCGTAATCTGGCATACCGGGCAAATGCCCGGTGGGCCGACGCACTTGAGGGCGGGGCCGCTATATGATATGATTTTTTTTTTAATAAACATAAAATTGGCCAACGACCGGCCCATAAAGCAGGGACAGTGGCCCATTGGTTCATTTTCCATACTGACACTGGGCTGGCCCAATCACATCTCTTAACAGACTCCAGCCCGTCCCGTCTGTTTCGCCAGAACATCCATGGATTAGGAGGATGGAGAAACAAAAGTGCAAGTGCAAGGGGGGTGCGGAGAAGTTGCGGGCAAAAAAAAAAATAAATAAAAAAAATGTAGAGGTTGATGCCTCAACGTGCAAAAATTACAGGCATGTTTAGTGCGGTTACTATAGCTTCAGTTTCCAAACTTACAGTACCTGACGTGCAAAAACAGGTGAACATAGAAGAACATGGAGGAGACCTGTAAGGCAGAAGAGCAGTGAAGCCAATGAGGGACAGAGTTAGCAGGAGAGTTACATGATTAACAGCGAGGGACTCATGATGCGACGACGACGATGATGCTTAAATGAATGAATATTATAAGACAACATAATCGTCGTCGTTATTATAAAGTCAGACTGTCACCTATACTGCACTGGTCACTCAGTCAGCGAAAGTCAAATAGCACAGCAAAAGTTGTTTTGCACTGTTTTTTGTAGTTAGCAGTGCCCTAGTAGCTATCAGAGTTCACTTATGCAGTAACGGCCCTTCTCATAGAAAAACCTGAAATGATGCAATTTGATTTTTCAAAAAAAAAAAAAAAAAAAAAAAAATCAGGTTATTATTATAATGTAATATTACTGATGATGTGTTTATTTCACAACAAGACTATAGGTGTCTATTTATAGCTGTTAGTCATGATGATGGTCTACTAGATCTCACTTTTCGGCTATAAAAAGTTATGTTTTGTAACTTTTGTACCCTATTACTCTGGTATGAACACTTGGTTGTTTATGGCAAGTGAATAGCATTCTTATCATTTTATTAGGACGTTTTTTGTGAGTAATTTGGTAGTATAGTTTTCTTTTTCATTGTTTTTAATGGGGAGTATCTAAACAATGAGAGGTAAATGTTTGATTCTTAAACAGGGGTTTGTGCTCTTTAAAACAAAGTATATTTGTAATTGTAAATATAGTTTTTCTGCTGTCTGTTTCATTTAAAAAAAAAAAAAAAAAAAAAAAAATCTTTATAGAATTATCAGTATTCTACATCCACGTTCTAAGGGTTAACTAGCTTTTATATCATGGAGCACATTGTCCATCTAGAAATCCTACTCTTACTAAGTGTACTTTTAATAACTCTACCAAATAATTGTAATACTCTGGTGGGTGGTGTCCGACTGATTGTGGTGGGCCGGTCTGAGCAAAAATGCCAGGGCCATTTTTTTGTCCCAGTCCAGCCCTGCTAATGTCCGATTCGTCCGATTTGAACAGATTCATTTGAATGAATCATGACAACAACTTATGATGTCTATGGATCTGTCCACACGGTCTATAATGAATCATTTACTTGAACAACTCTGAAATGAGAACATAAGTGTGCTTACCTCATTTAGCAAGAGTGGTTAGTAAAATTAGCCTTAATAATCCACAGTATTTTCAGGTTATTTAAATGACAATGTGTAGTAAATTAGGCTTACTTATAAAACCAGTTAGTTTAGACTGGAGTGAGGTGAAACCAGAACAAAGCAAGTTGTTGTTAGCTAGGTGCATTCAATTGTATATGGTAGAAAATTATATTATTAGTTAATATAACTTCTAAATTCTACTTTTTAATACTTTTTAGGTTTAGCAAAAAAGCATCTTCTCTTACAAAGCTATAAAATCACTACTTTTTTTTTTTTTTTTTGCAAAGAGGGCAAGAAAGAATTATAGTGAGAGTGACGGGTACTTAATTGTCAGTATCGGGCTTGCAAATCACGTGGGTAGGGCACTTTTTACTGTTTGTGTGGATGACCATGTCTGTTACCACCGAAGACTAATTGAAATATTTAATACTTTCACAGCAAAGAATTATGTATGCGATTAATTTAGATTAATTAATCACAGTGTATGTAATTAATTAGATTAAAAATTTTAATCGATTGACAGCCCTAATATATATATATAATATAATATAATATAATATTGTCAGGTGGTAATTTCGTGTAATTGTGTAATTTTTGTAATTGTGTCCAACAGGGTTGTGCACAATTCAGAATTCAACATTTGGTTTCTTTTCTATCAACAAATATGAATTAAATTAGCCATGCTCCATAGTACAACTATGTTGAAGTGGAATTTGAATTGGAAGGAACGTTTTATTGATAATCAATTCAAATAAATTAAACAATTTACACTAGTGGCCAAAAGTTTAAAATAATTCATGATTTTGAAGGAAGTCACCAAGAACTCACCAAGGCTGCATTTGTTTGATCAAACATGCAATAAAAATAGAAAAAAATTGAAATATTATTACAAATTAATGCCTCGTTTCCACTGAGCGGTACGGTTCAGTACAGTACAGTTAGGTACGGTTCAGAACAGTACAACCTGATCAGGCTTGCGTTCCACCGCCAACAATACCCTTACTTGATAGGCGAGGTGTAGCCGGACAGTAGTGGTCGTCGTCATTCTCGCACAAAGAAAAAAAAACAACACAGTAAACAACAATGGAGGACATACAGCAGATCTTGTTCTTGCCTCATGGCTTGAGGCTGTCTGTCGCAAGAAGACAAGCTTTGCTTGCTGCACACCAACATTATTTATAAAGATAGTGCCTATTTGAAAATTTGATCTGATGTTGTCGGAGTTGTGAGATCCAGGCGATCACCAGGCGCTCAGTGCTAATGTACCCAGCCGAGAGCAGCTGTACCTTGGCTAGTCCTTCTGACATTTGCCGCTGGCTCTGATGTCTCTGTAGTGGTTAAAAACGAGATATCATTCATCTTGTGTATAACAGGCAATCTTTGGTCTCATGAATTTATAATTTGTTCCCGGGCAAATCGTTTTGGCTGAGGGCAAAGTGAAGTTTCACAACTTTATATTTTTATTTGACTTTACCATTGCACTTAGTGTGCTGTACGTTTGACTGAATTGTTTGCTTGTCTTCATTTCTTATTTTATACTTTCTCGTTCTTTATACTTATACTTTTATAGTGGTTATTATTGATAATTAAAACTGACTTTTAACAAAAAGAGAGGGTTGTTTTGTCTTGTTTATTTTTATTGTCATAATTTTGTTTTGTCTAATTGTATTATAGGCTACATACAGTGAGGATAATCAGAGTACTTATGCACATATTGCCTGAACCACACATTAATAGGTTTTATATTTTTTTAAAATTTAAGTTGTGTTTTCTATTTTGTTTTGTTATATAGCCTACATGAAGTGAAGATAATCAATGTACGCATTGCCTGGACCACATTTGTGTGGCGTCTCTTGTGTTGTCATTCCGGATGGTTTTCTGTCAACCAATCAACGTTCTGCAGAGTGTAGCTCCACCCTTTTGGTACGGTACTATTGTGCTTGGTACCCCCAATGATAGGGTCCCAAAAAAGTGGTACAGTACGGTTCGGAATTAGGGTACCATTCACAAATTTTGACAATGGAAATGGCAAAAATTGAGTACCGTTACTGTACTGAACTGAACCGTACCGCTAAGTGGAAACAAGCCATAAAAGGACTATTTTAAATGATATATTAAAATAGAAAATGTTCATTTTAAATTGTAATATTTCAAAAACATTAAAAATTTGAATTATTCCAAAGTATTTAAAAGGTATACTCTATTCAGTTGTGAATGGTACACAGCCCTGCAGTAAGTACAGAGGTAGATTTCATAAGATTCAGACTCGTCAAATCTATACTCTTGTGTATGTCCGTTGTAAACCTTACATGTGTATTCAACAGCTCAAAACGAGCTTGCTGGAAATACAGTTGGAATCAGTGATGAGTTTATCACTTTGGAAATTTCATCTCCTGATGTGTGTGACCTCACTCTGATCGATCTACCTGGTATAACCCGTGTACCTGTACATGATCAACCTGATGATATCAGCGATCAGGTGAGTGTATGTAGTGTTCCTTTTCAAAGTAGAATTCAACACTGTGTTTTGGATCGATGCCATGGTGACCGCCATCAGCGTGACCAGTGTCTGAAGCACGTGTAAACACACTCCAATTTCATTGGGTGGCGACAGCATGTGACATCATAAGCAGACCACCCTTAAAGGATTAGTTCACTTTTAAATAAACTTTTGCTGATAATTTACTCATCCCCATGTCATCCAAGATGTCCATGTCTTTCTTTCTTCAGTCGAAAAGAAATTAAGGTTTTTGATGTAAACATTCTAGGATTTTTCTCCATATCATTTATTTCAATGGGCACCAAACGGTTGAAGGTCCAAATGGCAGCTTCAGGTCAGCTTCAAAGGGCTTTAAACGACACCAGACAATGAATAAGGGTCTTATCTAGCGAAACAATCAGTCATTTAAAAAAAAAAATATTAAAAAGTTTAAGTTTTATAAGCACAAATGCAGGCCTTGCTCTTTTCTCCGATGTGCGTTCGTGACGTCACGTAATACACAATTACGTTGAAAAGGTCACGGTTGACGTAGGCGTAGCAACCACAGTTTCATTAGCTCAGGATTGTGTATAGGAAATCTCTGAAAAGTCACAAATTTCTGTCCTGACAAAAATTTTCTTTTAGGCTTTCTAATATTAAAACACCCAGGATACGCACACCTTTCAAGCGTGAGTTTAAAATATTCTAACTGACCGCCAGAGTGAGTTTTTTTTTAAAGCGACCCTTATTTTAGAATGTTTGCCCTTATTGTTTCCATGGCGACGCGTGCGCGTCACAAGCGCTGAACATAGCCACAATAACACTGTATGAGAGATGGATCACTATTATTTAGTTTTTCCTTTTTTATTTAAAATATTCGCAAACTTTCTTACATGTCCTCAACTATATGATATTCCGATTCTCAAATATGTGTGAGTGAGTGTGTTTTATTTTTTAAAAACTTTTATAAATGATCTTTATCTTGATCTATAAAGCGAGATGGGCGCCGCCATCTTAGTTTGCACTGCAGTTCACAGAGTTCTTTCAGTCTGATTTACAGCAGGTGAATACATCAATTTCTCCTGAAATATATGCAAGTAAGTGGCTGGTGAACTGGAAGAATAAGAGAGTAAACTTTATAGTTACTTAGGCCCATTTTGTGTGTCTGATATGAATAAATGTCGGCAAATTATATTTGAATTCACTGTTTATTGATGCTTCCACTGACATCTGACATTAGTGTGTGTTTTATAAACTCCAAATGTATTGTTTAATGGTGCTTATGCGTATTTAAATGTCTGAAACCTTAAAAGAAACATTATGTGGCTGAAAACACTGCATAGCTGTGATGACAAGAGAGCGCGTGTCCGTCTCGCAGCCAGAGCGCGAAAGCACAGTTTCAATATAGCAGTTATGTGACGTGGAACACAGAGTGAAAATGGTAGTTATCAGGTTCTTGAGAGATGAATAGAAAGTGATACTGTCCTTGTTAGACTTGTAGATCCGGAAGCAGAGACGAAATGGAGGGAGACGTTGGAGACACTCACACACACAGGAAGGTAAGCAAACGAAGGGACCAGGAGACGAAGGAGATGAAGGAGATCGCTGGAGCAGGTAAGTATGTCGATGGGGAGTCCTTAAGGTAAGCATACATGTGTTGTAGTGCAAACGAGACCGGACAGTGAGTGTGTGTCAGTGTGGTGGCTTTGTAGTGCTGGTGATTGCAGAGTGAATGAGATGCAGGTGGCGGTGATTAGTATGCTGGTGATTGAGTGCGCGGGTACTGTGGTGAGGTGGAGCCTGGCGTGTCTGTGACAGTACCCCCCCTCCCATGGCCCGCTCCTGAGGGCCGCGGACCCCGACGTCATGGTGGTCTTCCCCTGGGTCGCGGGGCAGGTCTGTCTGGATGGTTGGTATGGAAGTTCTGTAACAGGAGAGGATCAAGGATATCATTCCTGGGAACCCATGAGCGTTCTTCGGGACCATAGTCCTCCCAGTCCACGAGGTACTCGAGTTTACCACCACGGCGCCGGGAATCCAGGATCTCGTGGACCACGTAGGCTGTGCCGTCCTCTAGGAGAAGTGGAAGGGGGGGCTCGGCGGCTGCCACGTCAGGCTCTGTGGAGGGAACAACAGAAGGGTGGTGAGGTTTGAGTAGAGACACGTGAAATGTGGGATGAATTCTGCTATACTGTGCCGGGAGTTGGAGACGATAGGTGACGGGGTTGATCTGCCGAAGGATGGTGAACGGGCCAATGAAGCGGGGACTCAGCTTCTTGCAGGGCAGACGCATCCTGATGTCCCGGGTGGACAGCCAGTCCTTCTGCCCCGGCTGGTAGACAGGAGCCTCGGAGCGTCGAAGGTCGGCTGCCATCTTGCGTCTGCGCAGGGCCCTCTGCAGCTGGTGGTGAGCTGAGTCCCACACCCTCTCGCTCTCCCGGAACCAGTAATCGACTGCCGGAACGTTGGAGGGTTCCCCGTCCCAGGGGAACATCGGGGGTTGGTAGCCGAGTACGCACTGGATGGGTGTTAGTCCAGTTGAGGCTTGGCGGAGGGAGTTCTGTGCGTACTCAGCCCAACCCAGGTACTGGTTCCAGGAGTTCTGGTGGCCGTGACAGAAGGTTCGCAGGAAGCGGCCGATCTCCTGGATCTTCCGTTCCGTCTGCCCGTTCGACTGAGGATGGTATCCAGACGATAGGCTGACGGTCACACCCAGGAGGGAGAAGAAGGCTTTCCAGACGTGGGAGACAAACTGGGGTCCTCTGTCGGAGGCGATGTCTTCAGATAATCCATAATAGCGAAAAACATGATTAAACATTAGTTCTGCAGTGGCCATGGCGGTAGGTAGACCCTCCAGGGGTATCAAACGGCAGGACTTTGAGAAGCGGTCCACCACCACCAGGATGCATGTGTAACCGTCAGACTCGGGGAGATCGGTGACGAAGTCCACTCCCAGGTGTGACAGGGTCTCTCAGGAACGGGCAGAGGAAAGAGCTTGCCGGTGGGAAGATGGCGTGGGCTCTTGGAGATGGCGCACTCCCTGCAGCCCTGCACGTACCTCCTGACGTCGTTGGCCATGTTGGGCCACCAGAAGCGTTGTTTGAGCAACGAGAGGGTCTCCATGACCCCCGGGTGACCAGTGCCAAGTGAAGAGTGGATGCTGTGCAGGAGTGGAGTGCGACGTGCCCGTGTGATGTATTGCAAGCCTTGGGGGCAACCCGGCGGAGTGCGTGTGGAGGCATTGGCGGAGGGAATGGTTTCTTCGGACCACTGGATGGGGCTCACGAAGATGGACTCTGGCAGAATAGTATCAGGCTCTTCGGGCTTTTCCTCAGGAGCATAGAGGCGAGATAGGGCGTCAGCTTTAGTATTCTTAGAACCAGGGCGGTAGGAGATGGAGAAGTTGAATCTAGAGAAGAACATAGCCCAGCGAGCTTGGCGAGGGTTGAGTCTCTTAGTGGCCTTCAGATATTCGAGGTTTTTGTGATCAGGGAGAACTTGAAAAGGGTGAGTAGCTCCCTCCAACCAATGCCTCCACTCCTCAAGGGCAAGCTTGACGGCCAGGAGTTCGCGGTCACCGATGTCGTAGTTGACCTCCGCCGGGTTGAGCTTGCGGGAGAAGAAGGCGCATGGATGGAGTCTACTTGGAGTCCCCTGCTGCTGTGAAAGGACCGCTCCCACTCCGGTGGTAGATGCATCCACCTCCACGATGAACGGGAGGTCCGGGTTAGGGTGGACGAGGAGGGGAGCGGTGGTGAAGGCCTTCTTCAGGGTCTCAAAGGCATTGGTGGCTAGTGGAGACCAGGACAGAGACTTGGGCTGGTGACGGAGTAGGTTGGTGAGTGGACTGACGATAGTGCTGTAATTCTTGATAAACCGGCGGTAGAAGTTGGAGAAACCTAGGAATCGTTGGAGTTCTTTGATAGTAGTAGGAGTGGGCCAGGACTGTATAGCGGAGACCTTCCCCTCGTCCATCCGGATGCCACTGTGATCAATTACGTACCCCAGGAACTGGACGGAGGGTTGATGAAAAGAGCATTTTTCAGCCTTGACGAAGATATGGAACTGCCGTAAGCGCTGGAGGACCTCCGCAACGTGGTGGCGATGTTCGGCCAAGCTCCGGGAGTAGATGAGGATGTCATCAATATAAACCAGAACGAACTTATGGAGAAACTCCTGGAGCACCTCGTGGACGAAATCCTGGAATACGGAGGGGGCGTTGACCAGGCCATACGGCATGACGAGGTATTCGTAGTGTCCTGTGGGCGTGACAAAGGCGGTCTTCCACTCGTCCCCCTCACGTATCCGGATGAGGTTGTACGCGCTGCGGAGGTCCAACTTGGTGAACACAGTGGCACCGCGGAGATGTTCCAGGGCCGCTGGGACGAGGGGAAGTGGATAGCAGAATTTAACAGTGATCTTGTTGAGGGCACGTAATCGATGCAGGGCCTCAAGCCTCCGTCCTTCTTTGCCACAAAAAAGAAGCTTGAAGCAGCAGGGGAAGTAGACGGGCGGATGTAACCTTGTTCGAGTGCCTCCTTGATGTATTCCTCCATGGCCTTCTCCTCCGGTATTGACAGGGGGTATATGCGTCCCCTGGGCACTGGTTCACCCGGCAGCAGATCGATGGCGCAGTCCCATGGCCGGTGTGGAGGAAGCTTGGAGGCGCGTTGCGGGCAGAACAGGTCACTGAAGGGGGCGTAGTCCGGGGGAACATCCACGGAGCGCTTCTCAACAGGGCTCTCGATGGACGTGGCGTTAACGAGTAGAGACTTGGGGAGTGGAGATTTCGGAACAGGAAGCGCTGGGAAGCAGTCTGGGAAGCAGTGATCGCCCCGCTCCACTCCCCAAGTCTCTACTCGTTAACGCCACGTCCATCGAGAGCCCTGTTGAGAAGCGCTCCGTGGATGTTCCCCTGGACTACGCCCCCTTCAGTGACGTGTTCTGCCCGCAACGCGCCTCCAAGCTTCCTTCAGGACTTCGCCCGTGCGCCAGGAGATGTTGGGGTTATGTTGTTCCAGCCACGGGCGCCCTAGAACCACGTCAGCGGTGGATTCCTCCAGAACCAGCAAATGGATGTGTTCAGTGTGCAGGATACCGATTCTGAGTTGAAGTGGACCCACGCAATGACGGATGTGTTTGCGGCTTAGGGGTTTGCCCGTGATGGAGTGGATTTGATAGCTCGTCGGTGAAGGAGAGACCTTGAGGTTGAGTTGTCTACAGAGGGTGCCTGAGATGAAGTTTCCGGCTGACCCTGAATCAAGGAGCGCCACCACTGGAACAGAGATGTTAGCAGCAGTAAGGGTTACAATTGTAGTGAGCGGTTTCATTTTCTGAATGGAGGGAAATATTGCACTCACCACGGGTCGAGGAGGACGTATTGGGCATGTGGAGAGATTATGCCCCATAGATCCGCAATAGAGACAGAGATTCAGGGCCAGACTTCTTTGTCTTTCGTTAGGGGTGAGACGAGAATGATCAATTTGCATGGGTTCTGTAGCTGGTTCTGGGGAGCTGACAGGTTCGGACCGACGGAGGAGGTTGGTGGTGGATAACTGGCCCTGGTGTTCCTGGATACACGACTGCATACGGGACCCCACGCGGATGGCGAGTTGGATGAAGCGTTCTAGTCCCATGGAGTCCTCGTATGCAGCGAGATGCAGCCGCACGGAGGGTTCCAGCCCCTGACGGAACGTGGTGATGTGGGCTTGCTCGTTCCATCCGCTGGTGGCGGCTAGCGTTCGAAACTGCAAGGCATATTCGTTAACAGAGAGATTTCTTTGCTTTAGATTATAAAGTTTCTCACCAGTCGAGGAATCCGTCAGAGGTTTCCCAAATACTTCCCGGAAGTGGGAGACGAACGCCGAATAGGATTGGACGACTGGGCCTTTTTGGGTCCATAGCGAATCTGCCCATTGCAGAGCCTTCCCTTGCAGTTGTGAAATAATGAACGCTATTTTAGCCGTGTCAGTGGTGTAGAGGTGCGGCTGCATCTCCAGGACCAGTTCACATTGGAGAAGGAATCCGCTGCATTCCTCCGCCGATCCAGAGTAGGACGCCGGTTTGGCCATGGGACTGGCGGTGAATGCAGGTGAAGGAGAGGTGCTGGTGGGTGCGGAGACAGCCGTGTTGAGGGGTGACGATGTAGAGGGCTGTGGTGTGAGTGCTCAACGCAGCATGTCCACGAGCTCCTGGAATGGATCGTTGGTGCTCATGCCGTAAAGTTGTTATGGTCCGGTCTTCTGTTATGATATAGACACAGAGGCAGAGGTAAAAGCAATCCAGGTGAGTTTTATTGAACAATGCGTGGAACACAGATTGAAAATGGTAGTTATCAGGTTCTTGAGAGATGAATAGAAAGTGATACTGTCCTTGTTAGACTTGTAGATCCGGTGGCAGAGATGAGATGGAGGGAGACGTTGGAGACACTCACACACACAGGAAGGTAAGCACACGAAGGGACCAGGAGACGAAGGAGATCGCTGGAGCAGGTAAGTATGTCGATGGGGAGTCCTTAAGGTAAGCATACATGTGTTGTAGTGCAAACGAGACCGGACAGTGAGTGTGTGTGAGTGTGGTGGCTTTGTAGTGCTGGTGATTGCAGAGTGAATGAGATGCAGATGGCGGTGATTAGTATGCTGGTGATTGAGTACGTGGGTACTGTGGTGAGGTGGAGCCTGGCGTGTCTGTGACAACGCTCAGGAGCACATAAATAATCACCCCATATGTGGGAACGTACCGCTCAAAGGATTAAACAATAAACTGACACAAAGACATTTGAATATGTGTATACGATCTTCCTTCCGCACATTTGTAATGTAAACATTGACTCGATACTTCCGCTTACGTCAACCGTGACCTTTTCAACGTAATTGCGTATTACGTGACGTCACGAACGCGCAACGGAGAAAAGAGCAAGGCCAACATTTGTGCTTATAAAACTTAAACTTTTTTATTAAAAAAAAAAAAATGACCAATCATTTCGCTAGATAAGACCCTTATTCATCGTCTGGTGTCATTTAAAGCCCTTAGACCTCCCTAGTTTGACCCATGTTAAAGCACTAGCTACAGTTGGATCTGGAGAAGTGTTATTTAAGTCAGGGTTAAGCCGCTCAGTGTACTGTGATTTTTAAGTAGGGCTTAACTCCCCTACAGCCTCCTTGGGGTTGGAATATGTGGATGATAGTTATTGGCAACCTGTAGCTTAGCTTTCTCTTGTATGCCTCCCCTGTCTAAGTAATGTCAAGGGACATATCTCCTCTTTGGATAGCTCCAAGGGTTGATGCTAGGTCAACAATCTAGATGGGCACTATTTTCCCTCTACTTCATTCACTTCCCTCCCCAACTATGTTTGGGTCTTTACATTTACATTTAGTCATTTAGCAGACGCTTTTATCCAAAGCGACTTACAAATGAGAGTAGTAGAATCAATTAAATCAACATGGGAACAACAGTATGTAAGTGCTGAGTGAAGTCACAGTTATGTCAGTAAAGTGCTCATAGCGATTTTTTTTTTTTTTTTTTTTATATAAATAAATACACAGATAGAAGAATATTAGTCAAGGTAAGTGCTACTACTACTGGGTCAAATGCTGACGAAAAAGATACGTCTTTAGCATTTTTTTGAAAATGGCTAGAGACTCAGCTGCTCGGATAGAGCGTGACAGGTCATTCCACCAGCCAGGAACAGTCCCGGAGAAGGTCCGTGAGAGTGATTTTGTGCCCCTATGTGATGGCACCACAAGGCGCTGTTCACTTGCAGAACACAGGTTTCTGGAGGGCGCGTAAGTCTGAAGTAGTGAGTTAAGGTATAGTGGTGCAGAGCCAGCTGTCGTTCTGTAAGCAAACATCAGAGCCTTGAATTGGATGCGAGCAGCTACTGGCAGCCAGTGCAGACTGATGAAGAGAGGAGTGACGTGCGCTCTCTTCGGTTCGTTGAAGACCAGTCTTGCTGCAGCATTCTGGATCAGTTGCAGAGGCTTGATAGTGCATGCTGGAAGGCCAGCCAAGAGAGCATTACAGTAGTCCAGTCTGGATAGAACAAGAGCTTGGACAAGAATTTGTGTGGAATGTTCAGATAGGAAGGGTCTAATCTTCCTGATGTTGTACAAGGCAAATCTGCAGGACCGGGTCGTTGCTGCAACATGATCTGTGAAGGTTAGACAATCATCCATCACCACTCCAAGGTTTCTGGCTGTCCTGGAAGGAGTGATGGTTGAAGAACCAAGTTGAACTGAAAGGTTGTGATGAATTGTTGGGTTTGCACCGATCACAAGCAGTTCCGTTTTTGCAAGGTTGAGTTGGAGGTGGTGGTCCTTCATCCAGGCAGAAATGGCTGTCAGGCAGGCTGTGATGCGACCAGCAACCGTCGGATCATCTGGTTGGAATGAGAGGTAGAGTTGTGTGTCATCAGCATAACAGTGATGGGAGAAACCATGATCCTGAATGACCGATCCTAGTGATGACGTGTAGATGGAGAAGAGAAGTGGACCAAGCACAGAGCCCTGAGGTACCCCAGTAGCAAGATGATGTGACTTGGACACCTCACCTCTCCAAGATACCCTGAAGGACCTACCTGAGAGGTAAGACTCAAACCACTGGAGCGCGGTTCCCGTGATGCCCTTCGACATGAGTGTAGACAGGAGGATCTGGTGGTTCACTGTGTCAAAGGCAGCAGACAGGTCCAGCAAGATGAGTACTGATGATTTTGAAGATGCTCGTGCCAGTCTCAGGGCTTCATTGACTGAGAGCAGGGCAGTCTCAGTAGAGTGGCCACTCTTGAAACCAGACTGGTGGTTGTCAAGGAGGTTGTTCTGTGAGAGATAAGTAGACAATTGGTTGAATACAACTCTCTCAAGTGTCTTAGCAATGAAAGGAAGAAGGGATACTGGTCTGTAGTTTTCTAAAAGTGCTGGATTCAGAGTGGGTTTCTTAAGCAGTGGGGTAATCCTAACCTGCTTAAAAGCTGTGGGAAATGTTCCAGTGTGAAGGGAGGAATTGATAATGTGAGTGAGTGCAGGTAGAATTGAGGAGGAGATGGCCTAAAGAAGAGGAGTGGGGATAGGGTCTAGCGGACAGGTAGTAGGGTGATTGGAAAGAATGAGTTTGGAAACATCTGCCTCAGAAAGCATGGCGAAAGAGAGGAGAATTTGTGTGTTTTCTTGAAGTAGGGATAGCACTCCCCTTGGAATGGCCCTGGTTTGACAATGCTAATAAGTAGGGATAAATTCATTACAAGAATCTGTGCAATTAAGTTTTTGTTATTCTTGTATTACAGCCTTTTCTGTAAGAATCGAGGCTGCATTTATCCAGAATAGTGGTATGCCAAGGTCAAAAGTCAAAAACTCCCCATGGCAGGCATTCCTTGTGTTGTGTTTCAAGTGAGAAAGGTACTGTTGCAGCTTACCCATGTCTGTAAAAGCTCTGCCTTTATGGCTGCAGTAGCCCTCAGGTGAGGGAGGAAGGTTCTAGAGGACGGGACTTCCCTTGCTACAAAGGCATACACGCTAAAATATCTTCCATTCTTGTGGGAGACATTGGTATAGGGATGTTACCACTACACATCTTGTGTACGTCTCTTAGGGACCCGCCCTGGGTTGACACTCCTACTCAGGCTAAGTTATTCATTGTCAGGGTATGCTACGTCCACAATGTTTGTGCATATTCTCACCTAGTGAGGCAGGCATCCCCTCGGCATGCTGGAGTGGGTATTTGTTTCACCAAAGCGTTGATCCAAGATGCAGTGTTAAGTGCCACTTCAGAAGGGAATGTCTCAGGTTAAGAAGAAGTTGATGTTGTGTACTACGGGCACCCTCTTATACTTCAGGTCGCGCTGCTTATGACATTATGGGCTGTCACACGCCAATGAAAATGGAATGTTTTTACATCTGCTTCAGACACCATTCACCATTTCCCAAAGCATCGATCCAAGAAGCGGTGTCTTGTTCCCCTTCTCAGGGACAATGGTTAAAGTTGTAACCTGAGATATTTTCTCAACTTGTACACAAAAGGAGTCTTCTCTGCCTGATCAGTAACTATTGCTTTACATTACATTATTAAACCTGCAGCTTTAAAACATTTTTTTGACATATTGTCTTTTTGACACATCACATTCAGTTCCAGATCAATGACAATCCCAGATAAAACTTGTTTTTCATGCCTTAGGTAGTCTACCTGTAGCTGACTGGTGCAATTCTTTTAACTCAAATGTTAAGAGTGTAATTGATGGTTTTGCTCCTGTGAAAGTCAGGAAGAAGAGTGGCCGACAAAAGCACCCTGTAGAAACTCAAGACAATTTTGAAATCCACAATAACATCTGTAAAGACAGCCTTCATGCTTTCAATGTGGAACTATAGGCAAAGCTAGACGGACCTTCTTCTCAACTATTATAAACAGCAACTTAAACAACACATACACTCCTTATGCTACAGTTGAGATACTAACAAAACTCCCAAGTCACATTCCCAGTGAAATGTTCTCAGACAGCAAATGCAGTGAGTTTTGCAATAATATCAGAAAGGCAATCAACACATCTTGAGTTGTGCTGGGGTCAGACAGGTCAGACCACAACCTCAGAAAGTAGTTACTATGTATGATTTTGAAGAAATTGATGGTACAAAGATGTTGATCCAGGAACATGTCGTACTTGGTAAAATCGCATTCGCCGTCACATACACGTGAGCAGTGTGAGTGCACACCCATTACATACGTTAACGCGCAGGCTGGTGTAGCACCAGAAGCAATCAAAGGCGCGTGACAATCGCATGCGATATATCGCCCAGCCCTAACTCCACCCCATAAAAGGGTAGGAAAGACACTAGTAAGCCAGGAAGTTAATACTAGTGTGTCTCATGAACTGAAGCTCTCTGACTCTTACATTCAGTCAGGGGTGCCCCAAACTTAGTGATTCAGGCAGCCTTTCACTTAATACGATTGTTATTTTTATTTCCCATGCATGATATTTTTATTTCCTATGTATACAGCTATGGAAAAAATTAAGAGACCACTTAACATTGATTTCTGAACTCTCCTTCTAGCTGCAACAATTGGTAGCCATGTTGCAAAATGGGTTAAGACATACTTTTTTGGGGGCGTTAAATAATGACGCAAATACCAGTAAGTAAAATAAGTAATGAATGATTAGTTTAGATTTAAGAGGTGTATGTAAAGGATCTGGAAGCAAGCAGAGTAGTTTTTAAAGCATGTAGTGCCATCTGCTGTTAAGAACTAAGCTCAGAATCGAGAATTCGAGAGAGAATTGCAATACATTGGACAATCTCAGAATCACTCCAGATTCTTTGTATCACAAATCGAGAATTGATGTATGGTCCCCGATCTACATTTTATCATGTATATTTCCCATATTATGGAAGTATAATAGGTTCCGTAGGCATTTCATGTAGACTTTAACATTCTCTTCTCCCTAATCAGAGAACATTTGATCTTTTTTTAGATCAAAAACTTGATACTGAAATATATTACCAAAAATGAAACCATCATTTTAGTTGTTGTACCCTGCAACGTTGACATAACAACAACAGAAGCACTAAGAATGGCACGAGATGTGGACTCGGAAGGACACAGAACTCTTGGTTTGCCAACTTATTTCCATAAAATACTTGTCACTTTATTAATCTTGCTTAAACTAATTTTTTTTTCCTTTCTTTTTTTACACATGGGTTAGCAATTCTCACAAAACCAGACCTCATTGACAAAGGAGCAGAGATTGATATTTTGAACACTGTCCAGGGCAAAGTCGTACCTCTCAGCAAGGGCTACATTATTGTGCGATGCCGTGGTCAGAGTGACATCAATAACAAAATCCCTCTTAGTGAAGCCATGGAGATGGAAATGGAATTCTTTAGGAACCACCGTTATTTTAGGTAATTCATTACTTAAATTACATTAACTGAAAATTAATGAATGTTTGTTTAAAAGATCTTTTCTTCTTTCTTGACAGCTCTCTACTGAATGATGAAAAAGCATCTACTCAGTGCCTTGCAAAAAAACTGACCAAAGAACTTGTTGATCATATTAAGGTAAGTATTAAATGATAACAGTGATGCTTTAAACCCTTCAATTGACTTGATTTTTTTTTATTATTATTATTTTTATAAAACGCTATAAATATCACATTTAACAATATTAAAACTTCAATCTAAGCCAGTCTTCGGCTTATGCCAAGTGAAGAGCCATTTTATTACTCAGTGGAGTGTGGAATATATTATAAAGAGGGCCGGAGCCCAGGGGCATATAAATACACAGGGGTAGTCAAAAATACAAGTTAAACTCACAGCACATGCAGTGATGGAGAGCGCAGCATTTACTTTGAACTGAGCCACTCTTGAGCTGCTTGCATGAACACAGTGTGCTTCACTCTGAAACCCATGGCAAATTAGATCACAGCCTTTGCAGTGTGATAAGCGCACTACGCTATATCTTGATTTTTTTTTCTGTTTGATTGACAGATGCTTTGCCCAAGCAATCGCACAAAACATAGCGTTAGTGATTTTTTAGGTTCATTGGAAAAACTGTAGTGTGACAGATTAAACTATGGCTCCTTGTGGACGGAGCTCTAGCGGAAGTGATGGTGTCTACGACCGCTTGCGGGAGATCACTCAGAACCTCCGCATCCCGTCCAGGGACCACACGTGGAGGTTCCACAGGTCGGGACGTGGGTGCCATAGGGTGCCCCGTCTCTCAGTCAGGAGGTCCTTCCTCAGAGGAATCGGCCAGGGAGGGGCTGTCGCGAGGAGCATGAGGTCCGAGAACCAGGTCCGAGTGGGCCAGTACGGCGCCACTAACAAGACCTGTTCCCCGTCATCCCTGACCTTGCACAGGAGCTGTGCGAGAAGGCTCACTGGGGGAAACGCATATTTGCGCAGACCCGGGGGCCAGCTGTGTGCCAGGGCATCCGTGCCGAGCGTGCCGCCGGTCAGGGAATAGAACCACTGGCAGTGGGCAGTTTCTGGGGAGGCAAACAGGTCTACCTCGCCGAAATGCTGCCAATCAGCTGGACCGCCTGGGGGTGGAGCCGCCACTCGCCCGCAAGTGGAGGCTGCCGTGAGAGCTCGTCGGCTGCACGGTTGAGCACACCTGGGACATGAGTGGCCCAAAGGGTGTTAACCAAAGTAGTGTTTTTCTGATTCAGGAAAATAAACTAGATCGGGGAATAAGTGAGGGGACTCCACCTCATTAAAGGCGCTCGAGTCTCGACCGTGCATCTAGAGCGGCAGACGACGCGCATGGTTGCCATGGCAACGCACGCTGTCAGCCGGCAGGTCGGCGCGCTGAACGCTCAAGCCCTTACGAGACAGGCGAGACAAACAACGCGCCGACTTGGGCATATTCTCATAAGAGAATATGAACCACCCACAAACACAGTCTCAGCACACTAAGCAGACATGAGAGAAAGTGATTGTGGCCGTCAGTGAGGATAGGAAACGACCGCCTCCAGAAACGCACAGACAGAATGACGTCTTGAAAACGACGCAGTGTCTGTCTGTGAAGCTCTTTTAGAAGGGGAAGAGTCAGTTCTCTCGTGCTGAAGCACACAGGGAGTAACGTGATGTGTTCAGGTACACCACTCCCCGAATACACCGGGAGGAACCGGCCCAAATCGCAACAGACAACTGCGTTTTATATGGGAATTCAGTTGCTGTTAAAACAGCAGTTGAGAGCTTAAGCTCAGGCTCCCCGGGAAGCTCGCGACCTCGCTGTTGTGCCTTAACGCCAACACAAAGAGACGCTGAATCTCCAAGGCTGTTTAGTTTCACTGTTGTGAAGTCTGAAGCTGGACACCAACTGTTGGCTCCTCAGCGAAAGACAGAGTGCGATTGCATCTGCTTCCTATTTATATACACCTGTCGGAGGCAGTGCGCATTATGCAAATATCGCACGCCAATTCCATTGGCTTGTTTTAGTTCACTCGAAGCTGATAGGGCTCTCTAGCGATATCCCAATTCGTCGGTCACTACTGACGTACGTCGAACGTGACCGACTGAAAGGGAAACATAGTTAAACTATGGTTTTTGAAGCAAAACCACAATTAATTTGTGGTTACTATGGTATAACTACAAGAACCATGGTTTTATGGTTTTATTCGAGGTAAAACCATAGGTTTTCTTTACATTAGTGCTGTTTTGGACTGATTATTAGAATTAATTTGCTTACTGGATAATTGGACTGAAAACTTTTCTGGAGTTTAGCATCTTAAAATATTCTGATTAGAAACAGAGAAGAAGAATCGGGTTAAAGGGTTAGAATATAAATTTCCACTTACCAGGGTAGATGCTTGTGTAGATGTAGATGCTCAGTGTTGTAAACTTCTGAAATCTAACTGTGTGACATAAATTACATTAATAACGCGATTTCATGTGCTTCATTAATTTATTTGCGTTATTTGTGTTAAATAATTTTAATGCATTAATGAATAAGCGAATGTGTTAATGTTGACAGTCGTAATATACACACACATTTAGCAAGTTGATTCATCCATATATGTTTTGGACACAGAAATCACTACCACATTTGACTGACCAAATTGATACTAGACTGCTCAGTGTGCGAGAAGAACTTAAAAAGTACAATCTGGGTCCACCTCTGGAAGAAGAAAAGATGGGACCTTTTCTCAGTCATGTAAGAACTCTGAGAATAAAGCACATTAAATATTGTCTGTACTTGAATAATAATATAACATTTTATTTATTCATTGAATAATGATTGATTGATATTTCATATATAGATAATAATAGAGTTCAGTGATCAAATAAATGAACTGAGTAGAACAGGACATTCAAAAGAGAAAAACATTCATGCACTTCTTCGTCCTGTATTCAAGAAATGGGATGTCTACCTAAGAAGCACTGAAGCATCATGTGAGTCAAGATACAGTATATTAATATGCCTTTTGGAGAACCATGTGACTTTTGTAGGACTGTACCAAAATAAAAACCCTTAATCAGACCTTCTCTTTTTGTTATTGCAAATGTAGTCACAGCAAGAGTGAATGAAATGGTAGATAAGTATAATGAAATTCATCGTGGCAGAGAATTGCTCACCTTCAGTGATTACTGTGAGTTTGAATGTGTCATCAAAGAACATGTGGCAGCCCTTCAAAAGCCAGCGATGGAAACACTGAAGCATGGACGAGGTTAGTATATTTTTAAATGTATATTTAATCTTTTTTTTTTTAATCAATAAACATTTCTAAATATTATTTATTTATTACAACTTTCCAATTTTTTTTATTTTTATTTTTTATTTTTTATAATTTTCAGAGATTGTTCAAAACAAGTTCAGGGAACTATGCATTTCATCTTTTGTTCAGTATCCTTCACTGAGAAACAATATCTCTGTAAGTATTTTATTTATTTTTTTATTTTTTTTTACATATATTCACACACACACACACACACAGACACACAGATTTATATATATATATATATATATATATATATATATATATATATATATATATATATATATATATATATATATATAGTAATTTATTCCTGTGATGCAAAGCTGAATTTTCAGCATCGTTACTCCAGTCTTCAGTGTCACATGATCCTTCAGAAATCATTCTAATATGCTGATTTGCTGTTCAATAAATATTTATGATTATTTTCAATGTTGAAAACAGTTGTGTACTTTTTTTTCAGGATTCCTTGATGAATAGAAAGTTCAAAAGAACAGCATTTATTTGAAATACAAAGCTTTTGTAACATTATACACTACCGTTCAAAAGTTTGGGGTCAGTAAGAATTTTTATTTTTATTCTTTTGAAAAGAAATTAAAGAACTGAATACTTTTATTCAGCAAGGATGCATTAAATCAATCAAAAGTGGCAGTGAAGACATTTATAATGTTACAAAAGATTAGATTTCAGATAAACACTGTTCTTTTGAACTTTCTATTCATCAAATAATACTGAAAAAAAATATTGTACACAATTATTTTGTACAATTGTACACATTAAATATTTCTTGAGCAGCAGATCAGCATATAAGAATGATTTTCTGATGGATCATGTGACACTGAAGACTGGGGTAATGATGCTGAAAATTCAGCTTTGCCATCACAGGAATAAATTACTTTGTGAAATATATTCAAATAGAAAACAGTTATTTTAAATTGTAATAATATTTCACAATATTACTGTTTTTACTGTATTTTTAATTAAATAAATGTAGCCTTGGTGAGCAGACGAAACTTCTTTTAAAAACATTAAAAATCGTAGTGGTTCCAAACTTTTGGACTGTACTGTATATATATATATATATACACAAAATATGTTCTGACTCCTTGAACATTTCAATTATTAATACAGATTATTTACTGTAGTTTAAAATAAAATATGACAAGATCTCAGAGTTAAACTGTATCAGAAAAATAACACTTAAAGGGACGGCCATCCACTTGTAACGGCGAAGCGGCCATCTTGTCCATCGCATCCAGAGAGCTTGAGTGCGAAGTGGCCAGTGGAGGCATAGGAATGCCAGCCGCTCATGCTGAAGTCAGCGGTGGATCAGCCACACTGGAACGCAACCCTCTCCGCTCCCGGACAGATGACGTGACGTGATTCTAGACGATCAGCGGAGACTTGACCTGGCTCTGGAAGGTCAGCGAAGACGTGGCGTTGCTCTAGAAGATCAGCGGAGACGTGACTTGGCTCTGGAAGATCAACGGAGATGTGACTTGGTTCTACAAGATCAGTGGGGACGTGTTGTTGTTGTGGTAGCCACCATCTTGTGAATGTTCTCTTTAGCGGCAGCCATTTCGTAATTCAGTGTGGTGTTATGTTCCTCCGCGACACCCACAGTAAAGGGAGATCTGCTCAGTTGCAAAGCCAGCTCTATATATTGTTCTAATGTCCTGTCTGGCTCATGTAATGGCATGACGGAACTGAGCGGTTCAGAAATTCCACCGCGAAAGAATATCATAAGACGTACAGTGTCAACGGTTGTTAAATGTGCCAGTCCAATAAAGTCCTTGACATAATCCTCAATCGTTCTGTCTCCTTGACGGAGGCACATTAACTGGACAGATGTACTCATATTAGCTGAGACAGGAACACTCACAGTAGCTGCTGGATCTTGTGCTGGCAAAGTCTTCTGTAACAAGGCTGGACTCAGGCAGGGATCCATATGCAAAGCTTTTATTAAAAGTGAGCGTGGTTGTATAGGCAAGGTCAAACTGGAACAAACAGGAACAGCAAGGAATAGGCAGAGTCGAGGTCAGGATACAGGCAAAGATCAGGACAGGCAGATATCCCTCACAGATCAGTATACAAAGCACAGGTCAGGGGTAGGCAGCAGAGGATCGTTTATGGCTAACAGGCAGGATCAGTAACAGACAGGCAGACAGGATATAAATGCTCAGAATTGCAACCGGGGTAAACAAGACTTTGCACTGAGTTGTTGACCTTGCATACGCAACATCCTATAGGTTCTGTACAGGGAAAAGAAATGATTAATTCACCTCCCGAATCTTCAGGTCTGAATTGTTTGTTCATCCCGTGATAGCCCCATAGGCTAAGGCTGTTCAGTGGGTACAGGAAACATAAATGATTAATTAACCTCTCGAGTCTTCGGGTTTGAGTCATTCGTTCATCCCGTGATTGCCCCATATGCTTTAGCTTTAGCTATGCATTCGGCACCAATTGTGGTAATAACGAGATGGTTAATGCTTTAAACTTTATCCGTATGATGTGGAAAATCTCTTTGATAAAGCAAAAATACCTAAATACAGCATACAGTCAGTACTAGCGTAATGTTGTATTTGTAGTAAGATTGAGCCGGGAAGCGGTCATGTGACAAAAGAACAAACAATTCAGACCCAAAGACTCGAGAGGTGAGCTAATCATTTCTGTTTCCTGTAAAGACTGCTCTGTCACCGGATGAACAAATGTCTCAGACCCAAAGACTCAAAAGGTGAACTAATCATTTCTGTTTCTGGTACAGACTGCATAGCATCGCTTCAGACTTGGGATTTGACGGGACAAAACAAAAGAACGAATGACTCGGATCGGGAGGTTAGGTGAATTAACAGACTGCATAGCTTGAAGACCCAGCTAAGCTTTTTGTTAAATCATTTGTTCATGATCCGAACTTCCCATCCCTAATAAATGCAGCCTTGGTGAGCATAAGAGACACTATTAAAACATTACTTACCGATCACAAACTTTGTTGTACTCCTCAGAAAATGATTGATGACATTCAGTCAAAACAAGAGGCCAAAGTGGAGAAACGAATCAAGGAGTTCATTAATATGGAGCAACTGGTCTTCACTCAGGATAAGGTATTACAAAAGAAACTCGATGACTCTGACATCTCTCAGACAACTGGAGTAGAACGTTATGAGAACCTCCGAGATGATGACATGATTTTAAATTCCAAAGGCTGTGCACTGTTGGATGCAAGAAATCTAGTTTCAGACAAACTGGCTCTTTATTATGAGGTGGGTGAGAACTATTGAATGTGTCAGTAAATTCATATTCACTATTTTCACATTGGTAAACAACTAATTTATTATAAGTATAAAATAAAAAATAAAAATAAAGGGGCTTTAAAGGTTTTACTTTTACTTTTGTGTCACTAGTGTCAAGCATAAATGCCATTAGCCAACCCATCTGACATTGGTTGACCAAGTCAAGTCAAGTCAAATTTATTTATATAGCGCTTTTACAATTGGTAATTGTTTCAAAGCAGCTTTACATATTAGAAGCACAGAAAAAAGGGAAGTGGTTAAAAATAAACTGTACAAACAAGCGTGGTAATATGTAACATATACAAGATGGTGCTACATTAAGCCAATGTCGGCTGACTTCCAGGGGTGGAAAAAAACCCCTAGGAGAAAAACCCAGCGTGCTAGCACTGGGAAAAAAGTCCTAGTAGGGAAAAAAACCCTTGGAAGTACCACAAGACCACAAGATAGTCCTGCCCCAAAATAATGTCAAGTGTCTGTATTGGCCTGGGTGAGACACTCAAACAAACAAACTTGTTCACAGAGTGATCAATCTACGAATGGCTTACTTATAGTTAAATAAAGGTTCTAAATAAAGGTTCATTTTTGTTTTACTAAGTTTTTATTATTATTAGTATTATTAAAGTTTTTTTTTTTTTTTTTTTCACACACAAAAAAAGAGTGGGGTTGGTGAAAATTAACAATTAATAACAATTTTAAATTTAATCTGCAAGTTTGTGCAACCAGATCATTGGGAAAGCGCATTGGCACTAGAGGTTCTAAATGGGCAGTCGCCCTCAAACCCCAAAAGGTGGCTCAAATACCTTTGTTTTCCAAGTGAATATTATAATGATTTATGTTCTGTCTCCATATAGATTGTCTATCAGCGCCTCACAGACTATGTGCCCATGCTGATAACTCTGTTCATGCTGAAGAAAGCAGCTAAGACATTGCGGCATCAAATGCTGGAACTGAGGAACGGGGCAGATGTGGTCAAACTGCTGAGTGAAGACTCAGAGCGAGGACGCAGGAGAGCTGAACTAAAGCAGCGTCTGGAACGCCTCACACAGGCTCAAGAAATGATAAATAACAGACTCTGAGACATCTTAATATCCATATACTTAGCATCAGGAATATACAAAAATTAAGCATCAGGGCTGCAGAAATTGAACTCTAGATATACTGTAATTTAATCATTTATCTGATTTCAGTTGAGAAATTCTACCAGTGAGTTAGTTCAGTAAAGCAGACAATGCCAGATGTATTGAATATACATGTATCAGCAACCTTAGAGTTGCTGAATGGAAATTGTACAGTACGGTAATGTTGGCTCAAGTTGTCACATTGCTCTTGCATTACCAAAATAACATAAAACCCCAAAATAAACATTTCTGTAATATCTATACATCTAAGTAATTAACATCTGTATCACCAGTGTTCCTGTTCATCATTAGTACTATCCTTGGTTCAATTAGCAGGGAGCGGACTAACTGATAAAAAGCATACATTGAATACAACATAAATCTGTCAAAACTGCCAAATGCATATAATTGTTTTTAATGAAATGTAATTAAATATTTACTCATTTGTTTCATGTATTACTTGAATTATCAAGGCTTATACATGTAATAATTCAAATTTATAAAGAATTTTAATGTTTTAACATTGAAAATTTGGGTGTGGGGCAAGGGCAAAACGATAAAATAATACAAAGCAAAAGTTTTAGAGTCAGAGTCTCAAGATCATCAGCACCTTGGGTGACCTTTGTTCTCTAGGGCCTTTCCCAATCTTGTTCCCTACTCTCCTCGCTCAAAAATCTAATAATAAATAAGTAAATAAATCTTTTTTTTTATTATTTATTTAAAATGTATGACTATGATATACATAAAATGTCTTATGTGGCCAATATCAAGCGTTTATTATCAATAATAAATGCTTGAAGGGTGTGTCTGAAGCTTGTTCTGATGTGACCGTCATAGTGACAACAGCCAATCACAATACTTTCTGGTACTTTCATAAATGCAATTGGCTAGCGTCTGTGATCTGATTGGCGGACGCCTATGTTGGCGCTTGAAAAGTTGAGAAATCTTCAACTTCTGCTGTGAGCGGCACGAGTGAAGCGACGCAACGGAACCCACAATTTAATTCGCCAACACATGACGTCACCCATTCAAAGTAAATGAGAAGCAATAGCTTATTGGTTTAAACAACCATGATGTATTGATCTGTTGATTATTTAAGTAGAGACACTACAGGTGAATAGGGATTTTTTTAAAATTAGAAGATATCACTGTGAAACTTCTCCAGTTTATTACTGGCATAAACATAAGAAAAAAATGTATTGCAAGTTTTGTGTAAATTTATGTTTTAATATGCAAATGAGGCCTTATATACTTAAATATATGCTAATTTGCATACATTTCCAAAAACAAAATCTGAAAATTGGAAAGGTCCAGGTTTAAAATTTTTGGTTATATTTGTTGACATATTAGATGAAAGGGCTTTTACAGAAGGGATTCTGGATATCTTATTTTGTGCTTTAGTAAATTAGAGAATACTGACAATAGCCTTAAAAAAACTATTTTCGCCATGTTTTTTTTTTAGTAAAATGACCTGTAACTCAGGATAGGAATGATATATCAACAAATCCCTCTGTAAAAGCCTTCAGAATATAGCTAAGTATAAGTCTGGAAAAGTTGGTGCTTGTAGGTGCTACTGAAGTGGATATATCTGACTCTGAGTGTGAGAAAAAACAGCCTTTAAAGTTTTTTATATTGTATAATTTAATTTATTTCTATTGAAACCCAACCTACAAACAAAATATATATTCAGTTTATTAATATCAGTATTATGTAATATTTAAAACACATGGAAATTGATAAATGAATAAATTATTAATAACAATAGCCTTAAGCTGAAGAGAACTACCATAACAAACACACATAACAGCAGTCACAAAAACGGCAAACTTCTGCAGTACCTATCTCTCTCACACAGACTACACTCCAGCAACACACTGCTACAGAACCCATGATTCTGTGGATCGATGTTAATTTTCAGCCCTGATCCAGCAGTTAGGACAACATAAACCACTGACTAATTCATACAATCGTGCGACGTGAATTATGAGCCATTCCTGTGTGGCGTGGCTGTCATTCCCAATCCCTCCAACACACTGTTTCTCTTTCCAAACAATAGGTTACGCGATGAGACACTCGCTGATGGGGCTTCATCGTTGTTTACTTTCTTTTTTACTAGCTCTTGCAAGTGACAGCTGTTTGCCGTATTTTCAGTGAAACTTTATGACTTGATTTCGGTGCTGTCGCATTTTCTCTCAGGCGCAGAATAAACAAGGAAGCGTGATGCCTGAGAACCAATCACGTACGGTGCGTTCCAAACGGGATATATCGCCCTCCGAAGGGCACTTCGGAGTGAAAATAATCATAGCCGCCATGTTGAAGGGTCGTTCCAAACCGAAGTGCTCAAAACTGCCTACTTCAAAGGGCCCTTCGGAATGAAGGATTTCGAAGGGAACAACTGATGGACACTTCAGGCCCCCATGATCCTTTGCAGTTGTTAAGACGTTTTGAAGTTGTGTGGCGGCACAATGTCTACAGGAAGCTCGGACTTGGATTTTGTCCATAAATATATGTATAATAGTATTTTCTATACTACTGTACTATTTATACAAGATAGATTTCATTATTATGGTCAAAGCGACATTGTACTTCAACAAAAATACTTTACAGCTCCCTTTATCAGTCCACTGAAAAGTTAAATACATAAGACACAAAATGCATTACATTTAACGTAAAAAACCGGCAGTAGCTGATAATATTACTACAGTAAATGCATAAAATCAATGCGTATTTAATACAAAGAGTACATCAGGGGAAAAATGCATGTAGGCCTACGTTGTCTTTGCATACACGCAGGGTCTACAGAGGAGACCAAGCTCTTCATTAAACTCTGTGCTGAGAATGAGCATCTCTTCACGGGCAAAAGAAATGCATCGAAACTAGCCTGGGAGTATGTACCATATTGTTATTTTATTTCTTTATGTAAATAGTAATGTCCTATTTTATGCTTTCTGTGTGACATCAAAATGCATACAAATCTTCCTTTATTGTTTGTTTGTTTGTTGTTGTTATAGAACTGTAATTAAAGAAATTAATTTGGAGGGGAAGATTACTGGCCAGCAAGCCGCAAAGAAATGGGAAAATTTGAAGAAGAAGTACAAGGTACATTCTTAATAATAAAAAATAAAAAGAATAAGATCTGAACACTGTTGTTGTCCCTTTATTTAGAAAAAAAGTACATTTATTTTATTTTATTTTTGTATTTTTTTTTTATTATTTGATATATTTTTTTATTCTTTTTTTTTTGTTTTTGATCACCTGGCCAAGATGTTTTGGATGTGTATACCTTCACCTTTTTCACATTCATAATAATAACATCAAAGTTCACCAACTGAACAACCACGTTTTCCCAGTCATTATAATTTGGAAATGTGTGATACACATTTCCATGATATTTTATGGACAAGTAAGGGATGGTGCCTGTCACATTACATATTATTGCTTTCTTTTACAGGAGCTTAAGTGTCCACCAACGGGCACAGGGACGGAGTCCGGAGAGGCCACTGCGGCATCGTGGCCTTTCTTCATTCCGATGGATGAAGCAATAGGTGGAAGGCCATCTATTGCACCTCCTGTTCTTATTGCTTCATCTACTCAGGATGAAGTTGCAGGCCCTTCAACTGAGACCTCACCTCCGGCTGTCAGGAAGGAGAGAAAGAGGAAAGGATGTGTTTTAGACTTCCTTGTGGCCGAGGCACCCAGAGAGGAAGAAAGAGAAAAAGCTGCTGCTGAAAGAAGTGAGAGGTTTCTTTCATTGTTTGAAAAACTTGTAAATAAAATGTAAATTAACAAAGCATTTGGTGTGTTCTGTTGGTTTTATTATGATTTGCTTATGATATTTATATTTCATATTGCAGCCATTCATGCTCTATTGCCTGGTTTCACAGACAGGGATTAAGCCTAGTCCCAGACTAAAATGCATGTTCGAGCTATCTTAACTGAAAATAAATTACACTGACATCTCTTTAAATGTGTCAGTGCCATTGTTTTGTCTCAAGATGCACACCAGTAATGTTTTTGTTTTTTTCTAATGAATTTTTATAAAAGCACCTTAAATATCCTAACTTAACTAAGGCATAGTCCTGTCTTAAGCTAAACCTTGTCCGTGAAACAGGTGGTATATGTACTAATATATGAACTTTATTTTGCTAGTTGTGATATAAATAATTACAGCTGTGGAAAGTGTTATGTTTCAGTATGCAGTGAGTTTTGTATAAACACAAATATAAAACCACCAGAAAGAAATTACAATATAAACCAGCAACAATATTAATATTTGTAATAATACAGCAGTTTTGATGGATTATGAACAATTTATTTAGTAAAAAATAGACTTCTCCATGCAAGGAGGGAGTGAAAAGTAGGTATTTACATTATGAAGAGTTAAATCTAAATGAAACTTTCACGCTGAGGCAGGTAAAACATGTGTTTATCTTTGTGAGGGTTTGAAATTAGAAGAAGTGTTAACTTCTTCTAGAACTTCTACTTAACTTTTTCTAAAAATAATCATGTTCTTCTAGATGTGCGGGGATATGTAGGGGTACAGACATCTGGGCAGCAACTGCATCACAAAGCGTCATGCCAGTAGTCTCCTGCTGATCAGCACAACCTTGTGGGGCTTCTTCAGGTTCCTCATGTGGAGTAACTGTGTCTCCTACACCCATGCAGAGATTATGCAACATGGTGCATGCAGCCACAACCTTGGGTGCAAATCTGTGATCCACTGGAAGTGACTGCAGGAAAATTGATCTCCATCTGGTCTTTAGCATGCCAAATGCCCTTTCAATGATGCAGCGTGCCCTGGCATGGTTGCTATTAAATCTTGCCTCAACAGGATTTCTCACTGGCTCTTTGTAAGGAGTTAGAATGGAAATTGGTTCTTGGATGCATGGATAGCCTCCATCCCCAAGAAGAAAATGTGTTGGTGGTGGGTAAAGGGCTCTTCTATACACATCGCAATTTTTTAACACCCTGGAATCATGGACAGAACCGGGGTAACCCACAAAAACATCCAGAAACCTTCCAGTGTGATCACAGATTGCTTGTAGTATTATAGATGGGTACAGCTTCCGATTGTAATAGCATGGTGCCAACCCCTTTCCTGGTGCTTTTATTCGAATATGGCACCCATCTATTGCTCCAGCAGCTTTTCCCATTGCTGCATGTCGCCCAAGCCTTTGAAACCCTTCTGAGATGTCATCTAACACAGCGGCCCTTGGCAAATTAATGTATTTTTGCAAATGCTGTAGCAGATAATTGCAAGTGAGTTTCACAGCTCTATAAACTGTGGTTTTGGGCACTCCAAAAGGCACAGGACACAACCCTATAAGATGCCCCACTTGCTAGCCAGAACAGAAATATTAGAATTTCTATAGTTCTTCCCCATCCATGATGCCTGTCTTCATGCAGCAGCTGGATCAGCTCATTGAGGGACTGTCTCCTAAGACGGAAATGTCTTTTCGTGTCACTTTCCACATCAAAGAAGGCACGCAGAACAGGTACAGTCCTGTTGATCTGAGCATATCTGTAAGGATTCTCCTATTAAAATATCAAATGTAAGTGTATAAGTAAGTTTGAAATTGTTGCATTTGTCTATTTTTCTGATGAATTTTTTAAGTTGCTGCAATATTACTTGATGAAATCCAGCTGCAAGTGCCAATGCCCTTCTGTTCCGTAAACGTCTCTTCCTTCTTCGTTCTCTCTCTATTTCTGTTTCGTTTAATGTAAAAAAGACTCCCAGAAGAATTGCAGCAGCACATGCTTCTTCCATATTCCATGACCTGTGTGTCCTATATAATTAGAAT
Source organism: Chanodichthys erythropterus (assembly GCF_024489055.1). Lineage (NCBI taxonomy): Eukaryota > Metazoa > Chordata > Actinopteri > Cypriniformes > Xenocyprididae > Chanodichthys > Chanodichthys erythropterus. The sequence continues at coordinate 36,742,379 of NC_090237.1, forward strand.
GCCTAACATTTGCCACCAAAATGCAGTCATTACATTCAGGTGTAATAGCTCGTCAATCTGTATTGTCAATATTTGCTATAACCACCATACAAATATTAAGTTTTTAGATGAGAATTCATAAACACACACATTAAAATCCCATCTATTAATAATGTCAGTATATGCAACAACATCTTTTATTACATTTGTATGTTTTCACATTTAATGATTGTACACAAGGACTTTTCTTTTTATCTATATGACTACCATGAGTGACCTCCTTTTCTGTTTTTAAAGGAATGATGATGCAATGACAATCATCCGTGTGCACTTATGGACAGGTTGTGAATGTGTTTTATGGAGCTTCAAATAATAAAATGAATAACGTGCCATGCCATTCTTGTGGATTTCCGTTATTACACAATAAGACACATTTAAAAATGTAAAGATTTCTTTCATCTTTACAAGAGACAAAGTATAATTTCACATTTACTACTGTTATTATTTATAATATGTAAAGTCCTGCTCAAAATAAAACCAATATAATCCATCACAAACCTTATAATTTATATTTAATAGTTATAATGGGAATTGTGTTGGTTTTAATGAAAACTGCAATGATCTCTGTGGGTTTTCCCTAATAAAGTGTTGGTGTGTATTGGTACAGACCAACAAATTATGGTGAATCGGTGGGAAATTACCTGTCTGATAGGAACCATTGAACACCAGTAGGCCTAGTGGGATAAGAGCCGAAAAGCATTATTATACAGGAATTTTGTTATGATTTTAATGGTATTTGCAATGGAAACCATTAGAATTTGTTTGACTTGTTCAGCAGGGGCAATGCTAACAACAGTACTACTGAGCATACAGTAAGGTAAATATGTGGTGGCAAATTAAATGAATACATTAGGCCAATAAAACCAACAAGTAAGTTTATTAAATATGCAAGACAAAATGTCCAGGTGAAAAAAATACTATAGTAATTCTTAGTAAATACTATAGTGTTTTTGAACCATACTATAGTAAAGTACTTGAATTAAATAGTTGTGGTAATTTAACAACTATAGTATAATTTAAACACATTACGTTACCCAATACTGTACTAAGTTCTCTTTAATATATAGGGTAGCTATATTATACTACAATACACTACAGTTTACTGTAGTAAAAACTAAAGTATACTACAGTATTTATTACAGTTGATCAGTTCACTTTAATTAATATTACAGTATGCTGTAGCATTAATTAACAAAGTGTTGTAAATACTATAATATATACAATATACTACAATTTACTATAGTATGGTTCAAAAACACTATAGTATTTACTATAAATCACTATAGTATTTTTTCACCCGGGTGTGCTTGAGAACAAAGAAAAAATTTAGAAATACATGGAATGAATTATGCATACGCAAAATGAATCCATTTAAAATCATTGCTTATGAAGTAGGTTAATATCCATTGGCCTTGGTGAGATAAACCATAAATAAATGTTAAACAAAAGGCGCATCTTGCACAATCTACTTATCGTACAAAATGTGCGACGAAGGCGGCTCCTTGATTGTCTCATTAAGATGACGCTGAAGTGCGTTCCAAAAGAAGAGTTTTTTTGATCCCTACACCCTTCATTCCTTCGAAGCTCTCACTCCGGAGGGTAACCCCTTTGAAGGGATTAGGGCATAGGGATGAGCCCTTCCGAATGGAACGCAGGGGTAGTCGGAAATTCACATCGATCAATCAGATGTGGTTTTCGGCTGTAAATTACCCGGCAAACTTTCGCGGTTGGTTATTTATACAAAGGAAATGCCCATATTTGGATTAGACAGCGCTGTTAATGAGACTGAGAGTGTAGCATTCCCGGCTGAACAGATGCAATTTACTCTCAGGAACTGATGTTTATAAAGAAATTAATTTCAAAAACACCGTAAGAGCTAAATAAAAACAAACAAACAAACAAACATTAGACATCTGCCTGCAAATTGTATACAAATATTCATAAATCTATAAACAAATACACATTTGCAATTAATTGGCTTACATCATGAATGTGTCAATAAATCACATTTTAGTAAACTTGCTAACGTAATAACCTATATAAAATTGTTTTAATTACAACAATCTCCTTTTAGAGTGCAACGTCAACTACGTTACATGAAACATGAGTTAACAATTAATTAATTTTAGTAAAACTGACAATCTCAATTTAGAGAGAAAAGCATCAATTAATTATATAAAATGACCAAATAAAGTGCTGGTTTAGTGTAAACAATTTATCTGGAGTGCAAATCAAGAGAAACACGAGGCAATAACAACATGAGCTAAAGAAAGAGATAGATAAAATAAACACTTTAAAGTCCTTCAAAGTTTAACACACAACATAAAACTAAAACGGTACCTTGTGCCCTTCAGCCAGGAGCTAAGATGTAGAAAGAAACCTTTTTAAACGAACATTTGTACAGTGAATACCCAAAGGTTTATCTCTTGCAACGTTAAATCAGAATGACGCTTCACCTAAAAAGTGCGCAAAAGTACACACGGGGTGCCACTGCACTTCCTTTTCCAGACTTCAAAATAAAAGCATGTGAGGTAAAAATGTAAACACTTAATAAAACAAATAAGAATACAAATGTCCACATTAAGTATGCAGCGAGAATTATTAGTAAACCAAAACAAAGTAACTTTTGGCACAATTTTAATAATAAAGTCCTTTCTTGTGAAATCCTTTCTCAGGAATTCTATGGCAACACTGCCCTCTAAGGTTGGAGGTAAAGATGACGGCCTACTTCAGTGATTGAAGATTTAATGGTCATTTACAGAGAGCTTTACATTGATACCAGGCATGACGTTTCTATGAATGGAGACGGCACGGGAGCTCGCGTTAGAATGCTAACTTTTGGTGATTTCCGATAGAGATCTAAAGGCGCAAGTTGACAAAATATAATGAAATAACCACCTTAATGTGTAATGTTGACATATTTTTTACTTTGACATGAAAGCTTACATGTTAAGGGAGCAAACTGGCCCAAAATCTCAAAATTGACCACCGCATGAAAAAATGATGTTTTCACCTGCCGTGTCTCGCCTTAAGTTGAGTATTCATTTCTGTAGTATATTCACTTAAAGCTTTTGATGGCATCATTCCTTCATCAGCCTCTCTCCACCAGATAAACACACGTGTGCTCATCTGTCCCTGTAACATCCAGACAAGATTCAAGTTTCCTCTGAGATCAATATGCTCAATACTACATTTACATATTGAGGTACTTGTTGATGTGTTAACTCACTTTTTATCCTACACAAATGTTCCTTAATTTATCAATAGTACTAATGGACAAATAAAACAGATAAATTATGTCTAGTTACTTGTACATGTGTTTATTTGCATTACATGCATTCATGTCATGTAAACAGTGTTGACAGCAGTAAATTCTACATAATAGCACACATACATCACTCACTCAGATGTCTATTTCATGTTGTGATGTGCTCATCATCTCCAATACTTATTGAAGAGTTTCAATAGTTCAATAGTTAGTTGTCAGTTGTTAAATAAACATTTAGTAAACGATTTTATGATGTATATGGTTTAGAATGAATGTAAATCCACTTTGGAGATGAATGTGTGCTTACTGAAGCTCCCCTGTTAGCTGTACATAATAAAACATGTTTTACAGCAAAATCACAACTATACTATACTGTCTAGCGTCTTTACACCTTCAACACTTCAACAGTTTACTCTACAGTAGTTCAACAAATTTTAACACAAGGAACCGTGTTTTTGGTTTTTAATACTCACATTTGAAAGCATCTGCGCCACTTTTCTCTGTGTTCAATTATGACGTATCCTCTCCCGTGGCCTCCTGGACACTTCAGAATCTGAGCAGGAGCAGTAGGCCATTCGGGAAGTTCTCGACTACTCTTTTGTGAATACTGAGGTTTTCGGACATACAGCTGAGCTCAAAAGTTTACATACCCCTTGCAGAATATGCAAAAAAGTTAATCATTTGAACAAAATAAGAAGGATCATGAAAATTGCATGTTATTTTTTATTTAGAACTGTCCTGAATAAAGTATTTCACATAACAGATGTTTACATAAAGTCCACAAGAAAAAAAAAAAGCTGAATTTATAAAAATGACCAAGTTCAAAAGTTTAAATACCCTTGATTCTCAATACTGAGTGATTACCTGGATGATCTATGACTGTTTTTTTTTTTTTGTTTTGTGATGGAAAGGGTTCAAATATGCAAAAATTGCTTAAAAACTGAAGAATCTGCAGGACCTGGAGGATTTGTCTGAAGAACAGAGCTCAGTTTAACTGCTAAGAACAAACAAGAGACTCATGAACAACCATCACAAAAAAACAAAACAAAACAAAAAACAGTAATAGATCATCCAGGTAACCACACACAGTATTGAGAATCAATGGTTCACATACTTTTGAATGGGGTTAATTTAATAAATTCAGCTATTTTTTTTTTTTTTTTTTTTCTAGTGGAGCAATATCAGAAAGGTGTTTCTCAGAGAAAAAATTACAAAGAGTTTTAAGTTATCATCATCTACAGTGCATAATATCATCCAAGATTCAGAGAATCTGGAACAATCTCTGTGCTTAAGGGTCAAGGCCGGAAAACCATACTGGATGCCCGTGATCCTCGGGCCCTTAGACGGCACTGCATCACTTACAGGAATGCTACTGTAATGGAAATCACAATATGGGCTCAGGAATACTTCCAGAAAACATTGTCGGTGAACACAATCCACCGTGCCATTTGCCATTGCTGGCTAAATCTCTATGGGTCAAAAAAGAAGCCATATCTAAACATGATCCAGAAGCGCAGACATTTTCTCTGGGCCAAGGCTCATTTAAAATGGATTGTGGCAAAGTGGAAAACCAATGCTGAAAGGTATATCCAAGTTCTATAACAACATATGCTTCCATCCAGACGTCGTCTCTTTCAGGGAAGACCTTGCATTTTCCAACATGAAAATGCCAGACCACATACTGCATCAATTACAACATCATGGCTGCGTAGAAGAAGGATCCGGATACTGAAATGGCCAGCCTGCAGTCCAGATCTTTCACCCATAAAAAACATTTGGCGCATCATAAAGAGGAAGATACGACAAAGAAGACCTAAGACAGTTGAGCAACTAGAAGCCTGTATTAGACAAGAATTGGACAACATTCCTATTCCTAAACTTGAGCAACTTGTCTTCTCAGTCCCCAGACATTTGCAGACTGTTATTAAAAGAAGATGCCACACAGTGGTAAACATGGCCTTGTCCCAACTTTTTTGAGATGTGTTGATGCCATGAAATTTAAAATCATCTTATTTTTCCCTTAAAATTATACATTTTCTCAGTTTAAACATTGATATGTTATCTATGTTCCGCATTATTGCATTCTGTTTTTATTCACAATTTGTACAGTGTCCCAATCGAGTTTGTATATCAAAACAGATGTTCCCTTAAATATTGTCTATTAAAACATGCAATATTTTAAAGCATCTTTGGTGTTTCCATGGTTTCTACAAAATAAAACCGGAAACCAAGGGTAACGCAGGTATGATGCCATTGACAAGCGACTCCTCACACGTCCCGGAGCCTTGGTTAAAATGGCAATTTTCTCACGATTTACAAATAGTTGGAAACATTTAGGATATTGTAAGTACTCAAGTGAACAAAATTTGGCCTAGTGGTTTTTGAATATTTTACTGCAAAAATATTACATATTTCACCTTTAATAATGTGGCAGCCGAGATATGCAGCCTTACTAGGATACTCACACTTACTAGGATCAAATTTCAAACCCAGAAGTAAAAGTAAAAAGTAAGTCTATAGTTGTGACCCAAATGACATACTAGACACTATGCTTACATTATGCACTATGTACAGTATATTCTTATAAATAAAACGTTCCAAAAGTTTTTGAACATTTTGATAATCTAAAGAATATACTATAAAGAACCTTTATGGATGGTTTTATGGATGCTTAAGGTTTTCCGTATATCATATAGGTCAGGGATGGACAACTCCGGTCCTGGAGGGCCAGTGTCCTGCAGACTTTATCTCCATCCCTGATAAAAACTCACTTGCCTATAACTTTCTACTAATCCTAAAGACCTTGATTAGCTGGTTCAGGTGTGTTTGATTAGGGTTGGAGCTAAACTCTGCTGGATACTGGCCCTCCAGGACCGGAGTTGTCCATCCCTGATATAGGTATTTCACAGTGCACACTACAACATTATACCACAAAGACACTTGTGGTAAAGGTTCTTGTGTAGTGGGAAGGAAGAGGACAGGGGTCGGCTTTGGCTGCTGACAGTCTTTATTCTCACCAGAGAAAATATCAAACACATAAACAAAAGGACGGTGCAACGCACACTCAATAATTCCACATCCAAGGACGGGTTTCACTCCAACATGAGCACGGCTCACTCAACGTGACTGTCAGCAGTCTCTCTCTCTCCTCCGCTCCTGCTTTTCCTGGCGTTTTATCCTGTCTCCACGCCAATTACTGGAACAAGAAACAGGTGTTCGTGATTTACGTTCAACCCGTTCAATCACCGTGCCTCCCCAGACGCTCCCTCCTGTTGCAGACCCCGCTAAACCACGCTCCCCTCGCCTCATACCCCCACTGCCTGACTCAGGCCGGGGAGCCGTCCGGCCTGCACCAGCCACCCCCCCCCCCCCCTTTTCTGGAGAGGAAGTCCGCCACAGCCATCTGAACACCCGGCCTGTGGATCACCTTGAATTTAAAAGGCTGTAAAGCGAGATACCAACGAGTGATCCGCGCGTTGGTGTCCTTCATGTGGTGGAGCCACTGTAGAGGGGCATGGTCCGAACAGAGGGTGAACTCCTGCCCCAGGAGATAATAGCGGAGGGTGAGGACGGCCTACCTGATGGCTAAACACTCTTTCTCCACGGTGCTGTACTTAGCCTCTCTCTTGGAGAGCTTGTGGCTAATGTACAGCACCGGCCGCTCCTCACCCTCTATCTCCTGGGACAGGACCGCACCCAGCCCCCTGTCCGACACGTCTGTCTGCAACAAAAAGGGGAGAGAGAAATCAGGGGAATGAAGTAACGGCCCACCACATGAAGCAGCCTTCACCTGGGTAAAGGCCTGCTGGCACAGCTCCGTCCACTGGACCGTATCTGGTGCATCCTTTTTAGTCAAATCAGTCAACGGGCTGGTGAGGTCCGAATAATTAGGAACAAACCTCCTGTAATATCCCGCCAGCCCGAGGAACTGTCTTACCTCCTTTTTGGTCTTGGGACGCGGACAGGTTGTAACCGCTGCTGTCTTATCAATTTGGGGACGCACCTGTCCATATCCCAAGTGGAAGCCCAGATACCTTACTTCCACGCGCCCAATTGCACACTTCTTCGGGTTGGCCGTGAGCCCAGCCCCTCTCAGCGACCTCAGGACAGCCCTCAAATGCTGCATATGCCGCTGCCAATCATTACTAAAAATAATAATGTCATCCAGATAGGCAGCTGCATACGCAGCATGGGGCCATAAGATCTTGTCCATGAGTCGTTGAAAGGTAGCCAGTGCCCCGAACAGCCCGAACGGAAGGGTCACAAATTGGTGTAATCCAAACGGCGTTGTGAAAGCGGTCTTTTCTTTGGATAATGGAGACAAGGGGATCTGCCAATACCCTTTCGTTAAGTCCAGTGTTGAATAAAAACGAGCTATACCAAGCCGGTCAAGCAATTCGTCCACACGCGGCATTGGATACGCGTCAAATTTCGACACTGCATTCACCTTGCGATAATCCACACAGAACCGCACTGAGCCGTCTGTTTTGGGAACCAAAACTATCGGGCTCGCCCAGTTACTGCTGGATTCCTCTATGTAACGAGGTTAGTAGATGTGGGAAGAAGGAGGCGGGAACCGGCGAACATTCAACAAAACTTTAATATAAAATAAACAAACAAAACGAAAGTAATGCCGGCAGAACCTCGCGGACGTCTGCCGGCCACACAAACATAATAAAACATAAAATAAAGTCCAGGCCTGGTCCTCTCTCGTCCTTCATTGTAGTCGCTCCTCCTTTTATGCTCCCGGAGCTCCTCCGTGAGAGACTCGAGGAGACACTCACAGGTGACGCTCATTATCACTTGCGTCACCGGCCTCGCGCCGTTCCCTCACGGCTCTCGCCCGCCCTGCTCGTCACACTCTATTACCCCCATTTCAAGCATTGCCTCTAATTCTGCCTGAACCACTTTTTTTTTTGTGTGTTCAGGTAACCTATACGGCCGGCTGCGAATCACCACGCCCGGCTCTGTCTCGATGTGGTGCTGAATGAGGTCAGTACAGCCCGGTAGGGGAGAGAACACGTCAGCAAACTCAGCCTGTAATTTGGAAACATCAGTGAGCTGTGAGGGCGAAAGGTGATCTCCCCCCGGGGCCAGAGCGAGGGATTGTTTTTTTACATTCGCCCCTGGCCCGAGATCATCCTCCCCGCTAATCACCGTCGCCAGCATCACTGACTCCGCCTCACTCCACTTTTTAAGGAGGTTGAGGTGAAAAATTTGAAGTGCCCCTCTCCTATCGGACCGTATTACTTCATAATCGAGATCACCAACTGTGACATCAAATGGTCCTTGCCACTTCGCCAGTAATTTTGAGCTTGACGTGGGGAGTACTACAAGTACTTTCTCTCCCGGTGCAAATTTACGCAGATTAGTTCCCCTGTCATACAACCGGCACTGTCTGTCCTGGGCGCCACAAATTCCTTGTAACAAGGGAATCTTGTAACAAATTCCCCATAGATAGCCGCCCCAAAGAGTGGAGTTTTGTTCTCAAGTCCAGCACATACTGAATTTCATTTTTCGATTGAGATGGTCCGTCCTCCCAAGACTCTCTTAGGAAATCCAACACCCCGCGGGGGTGGCGCCCAAAGAGAAGCTCAAAGGGGGAAAACCCCGTGGAGGATTGCGGGACCTCTCGCACAGCGAACAACAGGGGTTCCAACCATTTATCCCAATTTTTGGCGTCTTCTTGAACGAACTTACGAGTCATGGATTTAAGCATGCGATTAAAACGTTCGACCAACCCGTCTGTTTGTGGGTGAAAGACACTGGTTCGAATCGATTTAATGCCCAACAATTCGTACAGTTCGCGTAGCGTACGTGACATAAACGCCGTGCCTTGATCAGTGAGGATTTCTTTCGGAATCCCCACTCGGGAGATTAAACTGAAGAGGGCGTCCGCAACACTCTTAGCGGAAATGTTGCGGAGAGCCACTGCTTCTGGATATCGTGTTGCATAATCCACAATGACTAATGCAAAACGATGCCCTCTCGCTGATCGCTCTAATGGCCCGATGAGGTCCATGCAAATTCGTTCGAAGGGGACCTGCATTAATTGAATGGGGCGCAAAGGCGCTTTTGGAGTGGCTGGAGGATTTACCAGCTGACATTCACGACAAGTCGCGCACCACCTGTGCACGTTCTCGTGAATGCCCGGCCAAAAGAATCGGGCCATGAGGCGAATTAGTGTCGCTGTTTGTCCTAAGTGTCCAGCCATTGGGTTAGAGTGAGCCGCATGGAAAATCATTTCCCTGCAGCTCTTTGGTACTAATAACTGGGTTGTATCTTCTTTTGACTGAGTGTCTTGGGTCACTCGATACAACCTATCTTTAATAATCGCAAAATAGGGATAAGTCAGTGGTCGTCCAGGCTGGAGAGGCTGACCGTCGTTTGTGCTGACCCTCTCAAACGCATTTTTCAGCGTGTCATCGTGAGACTGCTCCAGGGGGAAATCATCATGGTCCAAGAGAATCAGTCTCCCGATTCCGCTCTGTTCCCCTGAGGCAGTCACCACTGGTCCCCGATCAGTCTCCCCCGCCTGCACTCGCACTTCCTTTCCCCGCGAGCATTTACTCCAAGAGGCACCCGAACATAAAAGTCCCAATAATTTATTAAATGCGGGCCAATTCGTCCCCAAAATTATCGGGTGCCGGAGGTGCGGATTAACTGCCACCTCCACACTATGCTTTTGTCCCCTAAATAGAATCCTGACTGACACCAACGGATAACTCGCGATATCCCCGTGCACACACCGTACCCTAACCATGCGGCCTGTATCCAATGCCCCGGATGAAATCAGGCTTTGATGCACGGAGGTTTGGTTACAACCTGAGTCCACCAAAGCCTGATATGTACCCCCCTTGATACTCACTGGTATCTGGTACTGACCAGCTTGACTGGGGGCAACCTGCAGGTCGTCCGGGACCCAGATCAATGTCCCCACCTCCATCACTGGACACCGGTCTATGAAGTGATCCGGGTCCCCGCAACGGCAATAGGCCGGCCCAGACCTGCCCGCCGCTCCAGTGGTGGAGAACGGGCCGGATGATTGGCGTGGAGAGAGGGGAGAAGCAGACATTTGGAAACATCAGTGAGCTGTGAGGGCGAAGGGTGATTTCCCCCTGGTGCCAGAGCGAGGTATTGTTTTTTTACATTCGCCTCTGGCCCGAGATCCTCCTCCCCGCTAATCACCGTCGCCAGCATCACTGACTCCGCTTCACTCCACTTTTTAAGGAGGTTGAGGTGATAAATTTGACATGCCCCTCTCCTATCGGACCGAATTACTTCATAATCGAGATCACCAACTCGCCGTGTGACCTCAAATGGTCCTTGCCACTTCGCCAGTAATTTTGAGCTTGACGTGGGGAGTAATACGAGTACTTTCTCTTCCGGTGCAAATTTACGCAGATTAGTTCCCCTGTCATACAACCGGCACTGTCTGTCCTGGGCTTGTAACAAATTCTCCATAGATAGCCGCCCCAAAGTGTGGAGTTTTGTTCTCAGGTCCAGCACATACTGAATTTCATTTTTCGATTGAGATGGTCCGTCCTCCCAAGACTCTCTTAGGACATCCAACACTCCGCGGGGGTGGCGCCCAAAGAGAAGCTCAAAGGGGGAAAACCCCGTGGAGGCTTGCGGGACCTCTCGCACAGCAAACAATAGGGGTTCCAACCATTTATCCCAATTTTTGGCGTCTTCTTGAACGAACTTACAAACCATGGATTTAAGCATGCGATTAAAACGTTCGACCAACCCATCTGTTTGTGGGTGAAAGACGCTGGTTCGAATTGATTTAATGCCCAACAATTTGTACAGTTCGCGTAGCGTACGTGACATGAACGCCGTGCCTTGATCAGTGAGGATTTCTTTCGGAATCCCCACTCGGGAGATTAAACTGAAGAGGGCGTCCGCAACACTCTTAGCGGAAATGTTGTGGAGAGCCACTGCTTCTGGATATCGTGTTGCATAATCCACAATGATTAATGCAAAACGATGCCCTCTCGCTGATCACTCTAATTGCCCGATGAGGTCCATGCCAATTCGTTTGAAGGGGACCTGCATTAATGGAAGGGGGCGCAAAGGTGCTTTTGGAGTGGCCGGAGGATTTACCAGCTGACATTCACGACAAGACGCGCACCACCTGCGCACGTTCTCGTGAATGCCCGGCCAAAAGAATCGGGCCATGAGGCGATTTAGTGTCGCTGTTTATCCTAAGTGTCCAGCCATTGGGTTAGAGTGAGCCGCATGGAAAAGCATTTCCCTGCGGCTCTTTGGTACTAATAAACTGGGTTGTATCTTCTTTTGACTGAGTGTCTTGGGTCACTCGATACAACCTATCTTTAATAATCGCAAAATAGGGATAAGTCAGTGGTCGTCCAGGCTGGAGAGGCTGACCATCGATCGCGCTGACCCTCTCAAGCGCATTTTTCAGCGTGTCATCGTGAGACTGCTCCAGGGGGAAATCATCACGGTCCGAGAGAATCAGTCTCCCGTTTCCGCTCTGTTCCCCTGAGGCAGTCACCACTGGTCCCCGATCAGTCTCCCCCGCCTGCACTCGCACTTCCTTTCCCCGCGAGCATTTACTCCAAGAGGCACCCGAACATAAATGTCCCAATAATTTATTAAATGCGGGCCAATTCGTCCCCAAAATTACCGGTTGCCGGAGGTGCGGATTAACTGCCACCTCCACACTATGCTTTTGTCCCCTAAATAGAATCCTGACTGACACCAACGGATAACTCGTGATATCTCCGTGCACACACCGTACCCTAACCATGCGGCCTGTATCCAATGCCCCGGATGAAATCAGGCTTTGATGCACGGATGTTTGGTTACAACCTGAGTCCACCAAAGCCTGATATGTACCCCCCTTGATACTCACTGGTATCTGGTACTGACCAGCTTGACCGGGGCAACCTGCAGGTCGTCCGGGACCCGGATCAATGTCCCCACCTCCATCACTGGACACCGGTCTATGAAGTGATCCGGGTCCCCGCAATGGCAACAGGCCGGCCCAGACCTGCCCGCCGCTCCAGTGGCGGAGAACGGGCCGGATGATTGGCGTGGAGAGAGGGGAGAAGCAGACATTTGGAAACATCAGTGAGCTGTGAGGGCGAAAGGTGATCTCCCCCCGGGGCCAGAGCGAGGGATTGTTTTTTTACATTCGCCTCTGGCCCGAGATCATCACTTTCTCTTCCGGTGCAAATTTACGCAGATTAGTTCTCCTGTCATACAACCGGCACTGTCTGTCCTGGGCTTGTAACAAATTCTCCATAGATAGCTGCCCCAAAGTGTGGAGTTTTGTTCTCAAGTCCAGCACATACTGAATTTCATTTTTCGATTGAGATGGTCCGTCCTCCCAAGACTCTCTTAGGACATCCAACACCCCGCGGGGGTGGCGCCCAAAGAGAAGCTCAAAGGGGGAAAACCCCGTGGAGGCTTGCGGGACCTCTCGCACAGCGAACAACAGGGGTTCCAACCATTTATCCCAATTTTTGGTATCTTCTTGAACGAACTTACGAATCATGGATTTAAGCATGCGATTAAAACGTTCGACCAACGTTCGACCAACCCTCTCAGACTTCTCCCCTCTCTCAATTGGCCCGAGAGAGGGGAGAAGCAGGCGCGGGGTCCAGCCCGGCGGTGGCCAGCCCGGCGTTGGCCAGTCCCGCCCCCCTGGGCGGGGCTCTCAGCGCCACGAACTGCCGATAATCCGTTCTACCCCGCCCCCGGGGCGGAACATGAGGTGGGCTGGGCGGATGGGACCTAGGTAGAGGGACAGGTCTGGAGAGAGAGAGGGGTGGAAGAGAGGGAGAGAGAGAGACAGATGGCAGGGGTTCGCCGAACCCTGGGCACGCCACCAAGTGGTCCTCCGCCAATTGGATGGTTGAATCCAGCGACTTGGGCCGGTGGCACTGGACCCACTCGGCGGTCTTCTTCGGAAGCCGAGTGGTGAACTGTTCCAGCACCACCCGATCGATCATCTGCTCCATGTCACCTCCGTCGGCCATCAGCCATTTGCGGCACGAGTCCCGGAGCTGTTGGGCCAACACGAAGGGCCGGCCTGCCTCCCCCAGCTCCAGAGACCGGAACCGCTGACGGTGCTGCTCGGGGGAGCGGCCGACCCGCTGCAGGATGGCCTTCTTGAGATTGTTGAAGACCAGGAGGTTCTGGATGGGCAGCTGCTGCGCTGCCACCTGCAACTCGCCCGAGAGCAGCGGAACGAGCCGCATTGGGCCACTGGTCCCGGGGCCAACCTGACACCTCAGCAGTCTTTTCAAATAGGTCCAGGAAGGCTTCCGGGTCATCTTGCGGGCCCATCTTCTGCAGTGGCAGCTGGAAGGGGCCAGCAGCTGCCGCGCTGGTCTCCGCAGGAACCTCCCGGTCTATCCAGCTCCGGATCCTCTCGTGGTCCTCCTGCTGGCCCTGGATGATCGCCTCGAAGCGGCGCTCCTGATCTTTTCGGAGATCCAGCAGGGCCCGATGTTGCTCTTGATGAAGGACCGCGAGGGACGCGATGATGTCCGCAAACGGCGTTCCAGCGGCGGGGGTTGCCTGCATGGCGGCGGCTTCCGTCTTCCCTCCCGGGATTCGGCACTAGTGTGGTAAAGGTTCTTGTGTAGTGGGAAGGAAGAGGACAGGGGTCGGCTTTGGCTGCTGACAGTCTTTATTCTCACCAGAGAAAATATCAAACACATAAACAAAAGGACGGTGCAACGCACACTCAATAATTCCACATCCAAGGACGGGCTTCACTCCAACACGAGCACGGCTCACTCAACGTGACTGTCAGCAGTCTCTCTCTCTCCTCCGCTCCTGCTTCTCCTGGCGTTTTATCCTGTCTCCACGCCAATTACTGGAACAAGAAACAGGTGTTCGTGATTTACATTCAACCCGTTCAATCACCGCGCCTCCCCAGACGTTCCCTCCTGTTGCAGACCCCGCTAAACCACGCCCCACTCGCCACAACACTATTCACACTATACTAAAAAATTGACATAAAAAAAAGAGCATAAGTACACAAATTGGGACACGCCTTGTGTCAGCTGTGTTTTTGAGTGTCACTCTCCTACAACATTATGTGATGCTGCACATTTGTACTGAAAGATTTTTTTTTCTTTCTTCAAGGTATTGTTACTTGTTGACCTCTTGAGTTGAAATTGCGGAAGCTCAAAAAGGACCGTGGTCAGGGCCATTTCTTAGCGAGGTATCAATGAGACCTTTTATGACCCATTAAAGGTGGATAACCTTGTTAGAAAGGGTGAGTATGAACAAAAACCCTTAAAGATAATCCATCCTGATCTCAGATGTGAATCCTGATGAAAAAAATAACTATTTTGTCAGGTCGTAATTTCATATAAATTTGTACGATGTGATACAATATTGTAATTGTGTCCAACAGGGTTGAGCAAAATTCAGAATTTAAGATTTGGTTTCTTTTCTATCAACGAATATGAATTAAATTAGCCATGCTCCATAGTACAACTCTGTTGAAGTGGAATTTGAATTGGAATTAACATTTTATTGATAATCAATTCAAATAAATTCAACAATTTTCACTAGTGGACAAAAGTTTGAAACAATTAGGATTTTTTTTAATATTTTTTTATTATTTTTTATGATTTTAAAGGAAGTCACCACAAACTCACCAAGGCTGCATTTGTTTGATCAAACATGCAGTAAAAATAGAAAAAAATGCATGTATATTTAACTGTTTATTTTTATCCCTATGTTTTTATTGTATTGTCCTGATATCGACTGGGTGGATGCATGTATTCTTTGTTTGTTTGTTACCACTGTCTGCAAAACAATTGCCCCTCGGGGATCTAATAAAGTGTTGAAATAATGTGTGTGTGTGTGTGTATATATATATATATATATATGTATATATATTATATTATATATATATATAACTATAGGCAAAGCTAGACAGACCTTCTTCTCAACTATTATAAACAGCAACTTAAACAACACACACATTCTTTTTGCTACTGTTGAGAGACAAACAAACCCCCCAAGTCAGATTCCCAGTGAAATGTTCTAAGAAAGCAAATGCAGTGAGTTTGCTTCCTTCTTCTCTGAGAAAATCAATAATATCAGAAAGGTGATCAGCACATCCTTGAGTTGCGCTGGGGTCAGACAGATCAGACCACCTGAGAAAGTAGTTACTATGTCTGACTTCAAAGAAATTGATGGCAAAATTTTGGAAGAAACAGTACAGCACCTTAAAACATCAACTTGCACCCTTGACAGACACACTTCCTACATATTTTTTTCAAAAGTGTGTTTAACTGTTTAAAAGCAGATCTTCTAAAAGTGGTAAATGCCTGCAGTAGTTGAAAGGTTAGTTACCCAAAAATGTAATTTCTGTCATTAAATACCCGTAAGACCTACGTTCATCTTCATAACTCAAATTAAGATATTTTGATGACTTTTTTTTTTTTTTTCATCTCCCATAGAAAGCAACAAAATTACCATAAATCAAGGTCCAGAAAAGTAGTTAAAACGTAGTTAAAATAGTCAGTGTGACTACAGTGGTTCAACCTTAATGTTAGAACCTGGAAGCGCTGGATGTAAACAGCGTAGCAGAAAGACAAGGGAGAGAAGATATTGTTAAATAAAGTCATTATTTTTGTTTTCTTTTTGCGCACAAAAAGTATTCTTGTCGCTTCATTACATTAAGGTTGAACCACTGTAGTCATGTTGACTATTTCAACGTTTTTACTTCTTTTCTGGACCTTTAATGACAGTAATTATGTTGCTTTCAATGGGAGATAAAAAACCTCTTGGATTTCATCAAAAATGTCTTAATTTGTGTTCTGAAGATGAACGAAGGTCTTATGGGTATGGAATGACATCAGCGTGAGTAATTAATGACAGAAATTTTATTTTTGGGTGAACTAACCCTTTAAGCCCCTCCTGAAAAAGAGCAACCTGGATAACACCATATTGAGCAACTACATACCTATTTCAAATCTTCCTTTTATAGGCAAGATCATTGATTTTTTTTTTTTTTAAATCAGCTGAACAAATTCTTAAGCTTTAATGGATACTTTGACAACTTTCAGTCTGGTTTCTGACCGCATCACAGCACAGAGACAATGCCCATAAAGATAATAAATGATAACTGCTTAAATACTGATACAGGCAAAATATCAGTGATGGTACTACTCGACCTCAGTGCTGCATTTGACACTGTCGATCACAACATACTTCTTGACAGGCTGGAGAACTGGGCCAGGCTTTCTGGGATAGTCCTTAAATGGTTCAGGTCATTCTTAGAAGGAAGAGGTTATTATGTGAGTATAGTTGACCATAAGTCTGTGTGGTTAAGGCTGTCTGATTGGAAGAGTTGAGAGAATTGGGAAGTGAGATGGTGGGTTTACACACTCAGACATGAGTGAAAGGCACCAGGTTGCGCTGTTGATGCAGCCATTTGCATGATAGATAACAGGTATATTTATATTTAATTATGCAGAGGAAAAACAAACACACACCACTCTTTTTCTTTCGAACCAGAACCTCTTTATTTTATACATATCCTTTTATGGAAAACAGGGTCACATACATGAGCAGTGTGAGTGCACACCCATTACATATGTTAACACGCAGGCTGGTGTAGCACCAGAAACAATCAGAGGCAGGTGGTGTGGTGGATACTCAACTCCATTAAGAGGTTGAAAAGACACTGGAAGCCATCAGAGGCAGAAGGTGTGTGGATACTCCACCCCATGAAAGGGTAGGAAAGACACTAGTAAGCCGGGAAGTTAATACTAGTGTATCTCATGCACCAAAGCTCTCTGACTCTTACATTCAGTCGGGGGTGCCCCAAACTTAGTGATTCAGGCAGCCTTTAGTTAAATACGATTGTTATTTTTATTTCCCATGCATGATATTTTTATTTCCTATGTAAATGTTGTGATTATTTTATGATTATTTTAACTCCTTATATGTAAAGCACTTTCTACCACGTGCTCTCTGTTCTCTGTGGTGTCTCCTCCTAGCAGGAACAATTCCAGCCATGTTGCAAAATGCTTTTTTGGAGGACGTTAAATAATGACTCAAATACCAGTAAGTAAAATTAGGAATGAATGATTAGTTTAGGTTTAAGTGGTTATGTAAAGGAACTGGAAGCAAGCAGAGTAGTTTCTAAAGCACACAGTGTCATCTGCTGTTAAAAAACCAAGCTCTGAATCGATTCGAGAGAACAGCAATACATCGGAAAATCTCAGAATTACTCCAGATTCTTTGTATCATGAATTGATAATTGATGTATTGTCCCCGACCTACATTTTATCATATCTATATCCCATATTATGGAAGTATAATAGGTTCAACAATCTCTTCTCCCTAATCAGAGAACATTTGATCTTTTTTAGATCAAAAACCTGATACTGAAATATATTACCAAAAATGAAACCATCATTTTAGTTGTTGTACCCTGCAATGTTGACATAACAACAACAGAAGCACTAAGAATGGCACGAGATGTGGACTCAGAAGGACACAGAACTCTTGGTTTGCCAACTTATTTCCATAAAATATTTCTGTCACTTTATTAATCTTGCTTATCCTAACTTTTTTTTTTTTTTTTTTTTTTTTTTTGGGTTAGCAATTCAAAGTTACAAAACCAGACCTCATTGACAAAGGAGCAGAGAGTGATATTTTGAACATTGTCCAGGGCAAAGTTGTACCTCTCAGCAAGGGCTACATTATTGTGCGACATCGTGGTCAGAGAGATATCAATAACAAAATCCCTCTTGGTGAAGCCATGGAGATGGAAATGGAATTCTTTAGGAACCACCGTTATTTTAGGTAATTAATTATTTAAATTACATTAACTGAAAATTAATTAATAGTTTGTTTAAAAGAACTTTTCTTCTTTCTTGACAGCTCTCTACTGAATGATGAAAAAGCATCTACTCAGTGCCTGGCAAAAACCAAAAAAAACAAAGAACTTGTTGATTATATAAAGGTACGTATTAAATGAAAACAGTGATGCTTTAAACCCTTCAATTGACTTGATTTTTATTTTTTTTAATATCACATTTCTTCAGCATATGCAAAGTGAAGAGCCATTTTGTTACTCAGTGGAGTGTGGAATATATTATAAACAGGACCGGAGCCCAGGGACATAAATACACAGGAGTAGTCAAAAATACAAGTTAAACTCACAGCACATGCAGTGATGGAGAGCGCAGCATTTACTGTCAACTGAGCCACTCTTGAGCTGCTTGCATGAACACAGTGTGCTTCACTCTGAAACCCATGGCAAATTAGATCACAGCATTTGCAGTGTGATAAATGCACAAAGCTATATCTTGATTTTTTTTTCTGTTTGATTGACATATGCTTTGCCCAAGCAATGGCACAAAACACAGCGTTGGTGATTTTTTAGGTTAATTGAAAAACTGCAGTGTTTTTTTTTTTTTTATTTTATTAAAGTGTTTTTTCACACGCACACACACCAAAAAAATGGGGTTGGTGAAGATTAACAAATACTTTTTAAATTTTTTTTTTATTTAATCTGCAAGTTTGTGCAACCAGATCATTCTGTTTTCACTCAAAAAGGTGTCATTTAAGCGGCCCCTAAGTTAATAATTAACGATTTTTACAAAGGAAGTGATTCAATCAAAAACCTACTCAAGCTCGATAACAACTTTTTCCCAGAGCTGCTGTAAAGCCATAACAATCTCTGTCCATTAATTTTCCTATTAGCACTGTGAAGCTGCTTTGAAATAATCTGTATTGTGAAAAGCGCTACAGTTGTAAGAAAAAGTATGTGAAGTATATTGCAGAATCTGTGAAAATGTGAAAAATTTGAACAAAATAAGAGAGATCATACAAAATGCATGTTATTTTTTGTTTAGTACTGTCCTGAGTAAGATATTTTACATAAAAGATGTTTATTTACAGTCCACAAGAAAAAAAGAAAAGAAAAAAAAGCTGAATTTATTAAAATAAACCCCTTTCAAAAGTATGTAAACCATTGATTCTTAATACTGTGTGTGGTTACCTGGATGATCTATGACTGTTGTTTTGTTTTGTGATAGTTGTTCTTGAGTTTCTTGTTTGTCCTGAGAAGTTAAACTGAGCTCTGTTCTTCAGAAAAATCCTCCAGCTCCTGCAGAATCATCATATTTGAACCCTTTCCAGCAGTGACTGTATGATTTTCAGATCCATTTTATCACACTGAGGTCAACTGAGGGACTCAAACTGAAGAATCTGCAGGAGCTGGAGGATTTTTCTGAAGAACAGAGCTCAGTTTAACTGCTCAGAACAAACAAGAGACTCATGAACAACCATCACAAAACAAAAACACAGTAATAGATCATCCAGGTGACCACACACAGTATTAAGAATCAATGGTTCACATACTTTTGAATGGGGTTAATTTAATAAATTCAGCTATTTTTTTTTTTTTCTATTTTTTTTCTTGTGCACTATAGGTAAACATATTTTATGTAAAATATCTTACTCAGAACAGTACTAAATAAAATAATAACATGCATTTTATATGATCTTATTTTGTTAAAATTTTTCACATTTTCACAGATTCTGCAAGTGGTTCACATACTAATTTCTTACAACTGTATATAAATGAAGATGGTTTGACTTGATGGTCCTCTGAGCCCTCCAGGGAGCAATGTGTGAGACCTTCCTTATATTAAGAGTGGGCTGGATACATTTTTGACAATAAGAAAAATCATTTCTGGGATGGGGGTTCACTAAAACCTCTATGGACAGTTTTTGTAAAAGAACAAGGCTTCGTTCAGCCCCGACAAAACTTTGCAAAACGTTTTTTAAACGGAAACGGAGGTGCGTTGAACACCCCGTTCTGATGACGCAAGAGTTGCAACTATGGAAGCTGAGAAGGACATTCTTTGTGTTCTTTTTGAAGAATTTTCAGAGCCTGATGAAGTTGGTATAAATAGGTGTTTAATACTGCAACATACGCTCGATGTTACAGTCACTGCCCTTGCCGTTCAGAATAAAAGAAAACATCCCAATCCAGTGAAAGGATTTGTGGAAACTTCTAATTATTGTGATAAAACACTTGCCTTGCATTTCAGGATGAAAAGACAAACATTTCAGGTGAAGGATAATCCACTTCTTACCTTTTAAGACTGTCTTGATCTATATTATTTTTTATTTGTTTGTATTAATTAGGCTTATTGTTAATGCTGATTACTGTTGCTGTGCTTTGATATTGTAATATTTACCATTATATAATCAGAGGAATATAGAAAAGTTTATTAAAGTGTCACTTCTCAATACAACAGCAAAATAAGTATAGTATTTTTATATTACATTAATACTCATTGTGCGAGCTGTCTCTTTAATACTGCGTGGTTTATATACATCTTGCCGCTGATTGGGCGAACATTTCTGACACGCCCACCAAACAAGAGAAAACGCATCTCAAACCCGTTGCACACCGATGCACATACGTAGCAAAACGTTGCGCACCGGTTTGAGCTTGAATGTGCCCCCAAGTGTGGTGTTACATGTCGTGTTCCTGTGACCTAGTTTCCCGTTCTGTTTATTAGTTAATTTGATCCACCTGTGTCTTGTTAATTATCCAGTCACCTTGTTTAGCTCCCTTTGTTAGTCACCTGTATATATACCCTGTGTTCTCCTTCACTCCTTGTCCGTTCTCGTTGATGTCTACATGTGTGTATATATTCCGTTGGAATCCCCCATGTTAATTAAAGTATTGTTATATCGTCATCTTTGTCTGCCTTGTACTTGCTACTACAGCTACCCGTAACTTGTGGTGAGCATGGAATTTTCCTTTTTTTTTCATGAATAAGATTTAATAAGATAATAATGAGAACTGAGAGTACCCAGGAGTCAATGAGGTTTGCTAGGCAGACCACACATCAGAGACAGGTGACTGAAAATGAAAGAGAAAAAAAAAAAAAGTTAATGGGTGACCTGTGCTGGCAAAATAAGTCACAATGAGCAAATTTTCAAAAATAAGTTAGATTTATTTTCAAATTCTCTATTTAAAAAAGCCTCCAAAATGATGATTTGTTCCAAGATACCACAATTGTTTAACATTAATAAGACAGACAGTCTATATTATGTTGTGTTATAATTATATCATATCAAATTAAGATTCACTGTAATGCACAGATCAAATATAATGTTACACAACAGATGTTTTTCCCAACAGTCAACTAAACATTCATTTAAGACATAAGAGATAATGATTGCATAAATACTCATGTAGGAAATCTCAAGCATAGACCAGGAGACTTTGCGATCTCTTGAAGCAGAAGTTACTCTTTATTGAGAATCACGCTGTGCGTCGCTGTGGTCATCCAAAATCTAACTAAAGCAGTGACTTGGTAGTTCATATACATTCAAGGGGGAGGGATACATAGAGTAGAGGTGTGGACAATCTAAACAAAGGATGCAAATGCAGTAAGGAATCAGATCATTCCCTACATTTCCCAGCCATGATCTAATCGGCATATTTGTGTCATTCAAATGCATAGGTGCTAATCCAATCAGTCTGACAGTATCGCCCATACCTTTACATTATCATAGAGACAAAGACACTGCTGTATCTTAAGCTTGTCCTGCCAAATGGTCAGGATGTAAGATCCGCAGATCTTAAACAGATTCTTAAATTTGTAATCCCACAGTTCCCCCTTTGAGAGTTCTAGTAACTCTCACATAATACAAATTTAAACCTTCTTAAATCCCTTCTATAACATATGTTTGTTAACATAAGTTCCATCTTCCAGTCATGCAACTTGTAACAGTTACAGGCACATACATCTTATTCTGTGTCGTGTCCAACATTTACATAAGAGTTGTTCTTTAACTTGAGTATACTGTTGACACACATATACAACGCAGGGTGGTAACATGTTGTATAAACTACATGATGACACAGAAAACCATGTAGCATAATCGTGGAAGTCCTAAAAGTCCATGGCGCCTGAATATCTGTGGAGTCTGTTCTCGGTAGAGTCCATTTCCATGTTTGTCCCAAGATGATTCTTTGTCGTTGTGCAACTCCAAGTTGCTCAGATGACTCTGTCATCATGAAAGTTGTTCATGGTTATCTGAGGTGATGCTTTACACCAAGTGTTGCTTTAGACGTCATGGCATATACACATACCTGCACACAAGAAAACAAAGAAAAAGCAGACCAGCAGTATTCATGCATAGACTTTAGTACGTTACACCTCTGATGATCCTATAGTTTTTCTGTCTAACTCTGATCATCATAAACTTCTAGTGATCGTATAGTGGTTTTGTTCTTCTTTTTCTTAACCTAGCCTTAATCAATTTGACATCTATAGACCAGTAAGGTGGGGATAAACTGAGAGAGGGGGAAACCTATGAGGAAGTCTTCACCGCAGGGTTTAGCCCCCGATGCCTTATGCACTTCGGTTCTTCCCTGGGCTCCTCACTGGTCTGTGTGTCCTATTCTCTCCCTGTAGTTAATTTGCAAACTTTACTGTGCTACATCTCCATCTTCCATTGAAACATCAGTCATAGCAGACATCATAACCCATTGAGGATGGACAAGTGAATGGAGTGTGCTGTAGCATAACATTTAAGGCTGTGAGTGTACTTAACCTGTCTCCCCAAATGGTGGAAGTGATAGTCAACTTTCTTTTGTTCAGAATGAGTCTTTCAGCTTTCTTGTAAATGACTGGGGAAATTAAGCACTCACAGCCCAAATGGTTAGCATGTCAGCAAGCTGCTGCTCCAAGAGTTTGGAGAAGAGGGGAGGGGCAGTTTCAGTGTAGCAAGTAGACTGAGTAGGAGCTGAGTAAATCTGTTCATTTCTTTTAATGTCTTTTTGTTTTTCCTACACTGTTTCATCCAATGTCCAGGTTTACCACAGTAATGACATCTGCCTTCTCTCTTAGGACATTTACGATTCTGTCGATTCTCTGTGTTGACCTTAAAGGATGCTGCTGCAATCTTTACTCTTGTCTTGACATCTGAGTCTCTTTCCCAAATAGCTAACCTATCCAAGTTGTTTTGCAGGGTTCCATTGGACCATGTGAGGTCTAAGAAAGGCAATGCATTTCTGTATTCTGATGAAAGCCCATCAAACCACATGCGGACCAGTGGTCCATTATCCTCTAACACCTTCTCTGGAGTGTCAACTATTCCACTGTATGCTGCCGCTGACTGACAAAATCTTTCAGTGTACTCCCTTACAGTTTCATCCTTCTGTACACAACTAGTGATCTTTGACCAGTCTACCTTTGGTCCAACAAGGTTCTGTAACACTCTCAGAACTCCTTCTCTCAATTCGCCTTTGCTGAAATGCTGAAACTCAGAACTATTTACAGCACTTTCAAAATCATTGAATTCTGACTCTTTCAGGATTTGTGACATTAGCTGTGTGACTTCAGCTAGGGACATATCATAGAGCTTCATTTTTCTGGACAACTCTGTCCTAAACTCAGAAAAATTTCTATGCACTGATGGCAAATTCTCAGCAATTCTTTCTATGTCTTCAGGACCAATAGCGATACTGACTGCTTGTAACTGCAGTATGGGGGTTACAGATGGAACTGTGTCAACCCCTTTTGCCCTACTCTGAGCCTTTTGTCTCACTCCACACACTTCAACTGCTTTTACATCTTTATCCATGAAATCCAGTATTGCTATTGCCCTCTAGTCTACAGAAAGACTGTAAGTCAGGATAGCTTTCATCTGACTGTTGGTCTTTTGAGTCACATTTGGTTGAGGCTTTGTTAAGGCCCAACTTCTGAGTGAGACGAGACACTCTAGTGTGCAACTGTTTGTTCTGCTCTTCTAACTTAGCAATATGTTGGATTTGTTCTTGTGCAATGGATAGAGTAAATTCTCTGTGGCAGCAGATAATGCCCTTCATATTTTTCTTCCGAATACAAGCACCAAATACCTTTTTGCATTCTTCAATGGACCAAAATGTTTCTGGATGAATCCCAAATTTCTTTGTCAAATCCAATCTGACTGACTCAGTCACTATTGAGTCCATGTGCTTTCCTAACACTGATTTGAACTCACCATCTGTCCATAAAGGAGTAGCTAGTCCACCTTTCTCAGTTGTTGGAATAAGTCTAGCGTTCTTTCTCAACATTGTGTAATGTCTTTCTGGCACAACGATACACTTCAACACTTCCCTGACAGAGCAGAGGTTAACCTAGTTAATACACATCGTAATGTATTCAACCTTCTCTGGTGAGCAGAGTAGAACCAACCTGCTAACACACTGTAACAACTGTAACCTTCCCTGAATTAACAGAGGATGAACCTTCTTCTCTAGCAAAGTAGAGGATGGCTATTCTGTTAACACACCACCTTCCCTGATAAAACAGAGGACAACACAAATTATTAGCACTTTACACTAATTCTTCCCTGCCTGAACAGAGGATACCTAATTATTAGCATGTGATGCTAATCTTCCCTGCCTGAAAAGAGGATAAACTTCATCTCTAAAAGAACATTTTTAGAGGATAACTTAGTTAACCAAACCCTACAGCTGTCTGTTAACTCTTCTCTGATGGCGCAGAGGATAACACATTAGTACTGGTCTTAATGGTTCTTTTGGATAGAGTATCACTCACCAACCCTTGGGTGAACAGGAAAATTCAGCCTGGATCTTCCTTTGGATCAGATCTTTGTTGTGCTTGAAGTTTCAATCTGGATTGAGATGAGAAGCTCTATCCGGGTCACGGCACCAAAACTGTTGGAAATCTCAGAAGCATAGACCAGGAGACTTTGGGATCTCTTGAAGCAGAAGTTACTCTTTATTGAGAATCACGCTGTGCGTCGCTGTGGTCATCCAAAATCTAACTAAAGCAGTGACTTGGTAGTTCATATACATTCAAGGGGGAGGGATACATAGAGTAGAGGTGTGGACAATCTAAACAAAGGATGCAAATGCAGTAAGGAATCAGATCATTTCCTACATTTCCCAGCCATGATCTAATCGGCATATTTGTGTCATTCAAATGCATAGGTGCTAATCCAATCAGTCTGACAGTATCGCCCATACCTTTACATTATCATAGAGACAAAGACACTGCTGTATCTTAAGCTTGTCCTGCCAAATGGTCAGGATATAAGATCCGCAGATCTTAAACAGATTCTTAAATTTGTAATCCCACACTCACCAAGACAGATATTTAGAAATATTGTAATTTTGTATATACTGGGACTGAAGCGTCTTTGTGTGCACGCTTTGGATGCGTCACTCAGCACGAGTAAAGATCCTTTTGTTTACATCAGCATGAGCTTGAAAATTATGTCATTGGTTTGGACTCAGCAAAGAAAAAAAACAAACAAAAAAAAAACACCTCTTGACTACATTCTTTAAGCTGTCTCCCCTAGAATCCTACAAAACTTATTTGTCTGCTTGGAGATGTTTTAAGTCATTTCACTTCACATACACCCTGCCTTTTCATCTAAACAGCATTAAGAACCTCCAGTCCGGCTCCTTTAAGGATTACTTAAGCGGAATTCAATTTTTCCATAAACTTATTTTCCGCTCATCCTATTCCGAAATAGCCAATTCACAAACATCTCCTCTTCTTATCAAAGGCATCCAAAGAACCCAACCCACCCACTAAGGAAACCCATAACTCTAGACATCCTCACCAAATGTATTTCCACTCTCTGCCAAGGCTATAACTCCTCTTGACACAGTATTTATACAGATGGTATTCAACCAGAATGCTTATTCCCACCAAGTTACCCACCACAGCAAAGTCACCATGGCAAAAATAAGCCAGTCGCATTTCAAAGTCGTTTGTGAAATTACCGCCAGGTGGTGCAAAGGGACATTTTGTAAAACAGCTGCTAAATTTGTTAGCTCTAATGGCTTGCGCTGAACCAAAGACTGACACACGCTGATTTATCATTTATCTTAACCAAAGATTACAAATGTTCAGTGTTTACAGTCATAGAAGGTTTATTTGATATTTAAATACACAAAGTAGGCCTACTAGCAAATAGCCTAGATATGACGACAACGCAGCCCTGAAGTGTCAACTAAACTATCCCCTGTGAAGGCCTCCTTCCCTTTCCTTTCCCTATGTATAGATAAAACGTTATAAAAATGATTCCAGTTCACATGGATCCGCAAAAACGACTAATAATTCTGTATTATGTGGGCCAGACAAGTAATTTGCAATGTCACTTTGTAAAAAAGCGTCTGCACATATACACTTTGAAACACGCATACCTATAGACTAAACACGTAAATGAATGGCAAGAACACATTAAAAGTCTTCTGTTTTCACTTAAAAAGGTGTAATTTAAGCAGCCCCTAAGTTAATAATTAACAATTTTTACAACAGAAGTGATTCAATCAAAAACCTACTCAAGCTCGATAATAACATTTTCCTAGAGCTGCTGTAAATCCATAACAATCTCTGTCCATTAATTTTCCTATTATGAAGCTGCTTTGAAATAATCTATACTGTGAAAAGTTAATTTAACGTTATTTAATCAGGAAAAAGACTAATTTTCATTTTTTCATGACTAAAATAAATATATATATATATATATATATATATATATATATATATATATATATATATATATATATATATATATATATATATATATATATATATATATATATAATGACTTGATTTGATTGTGTGAGTGAGGCTGGATCAATTTTTGACAATAAGAAAAATCATGTCTGGGATGGGGGTTAACTAAACCTCCATGAACAGCTTTTGTAAAAGAACAAGTGTGGTGAGCATGGAATTTTCCTTTTTTTCATGAATAAGATTTAATAAAATAATAAGAAGAACTGAGAGTACCCAGGAGTCATGGGGCACTGGATGAGGTTTGCTAGGCAGACCACACACCAGAGACAGGTGACTGAAAATGAAAAACAAAGATAAAAAAAAAAAATTACTAGGTGACCTGTGCTGGCAAAATGAGTCACAATGAGCACATTTTCAAAAATAAGTTAGATTTATTTATTATTTATTAAATAAAGCCTCCAAAATGATGTATGATTTGTTCAATAATACCACAATTGTTTGATTAACATTAATAAGACCGTCTATATTATGTTATATGTGTTATAATTATATCAAATTAAGATTCACTGTAATGCATGGATCTAATATAATGTTACACAACAGATGTTTTTCCCAACAGATGTTTTTTCCCAACTAAACATTCATTTAAGACATAATGTTTGCATAAATACTCGCCAAGACAGATATTTTGAAATACTGTAATTTTGTATATATTGGGATCATGAGTAAAGATCCTTTTGTTTACATCAGCATGAGCTTGAAAATGACATGTCATTGGTTTGGACTCGGCAGAGAAAAATGAAAAAACACCTCTCTCAACTACATTCTTTAAGCTGTCTCCCCTAGAATCCTACAATCTTATTTGTCTGCTTGGAGATGTTTTATGTCAGACTGTAATTTTGTATATATTGGGATCACGTGCTGAGGTGTCTTTGTGTGCACGCTTTTGATGCGTCAATCAGCACGAGTAAAGATCTTTTTGTTTACATCAGAATGAGCTTGAAAATCACATGTCATTTCCTGTTACAAATTAATAGATGTCTGTCATAGTATCACTTCTATTACAAAACAGTCACCAATATGGAATTTTAAGTCTAAGACCTTTCCAACAATGTGCTTTGTCATGATTAGAAAATGTTTTGATTACAAAATAATTCAAATAAATTTTGTGATATGAAAATATGGGGAGGGGCCTGCTAAAAGTTATTTCTCAATGTCCAATTTCAAAATGATGTCCACAGGATAAATACTGAGGGTTTAAGCTTTAAAATGATATATACAGTAATTTAATATGATTAATACAAACTATAAAATCTGTCATAGAATAAAAAGGCAATAAAAAGAATCTGTGCTGGTAATCTGTTTCCCTTTACCCACATGAAAAGCCTATTACAACAACATGTTTTCTGAAAGCGTAACCTGGTGATTATGAATACCTTAGGTAGAAGAGGCTTGGTCCTGGGATGAAATGCGGATAAGTCATCATTTTAAGTTTTCTATTAATGAATGTTTTGCTTCGTGAGATATTCAGTATTGTGTCTTTTACCAGCTGTTTAAATAGTATGTGTAATTTCTCATATTAATGTGTTTCTTTACGTATGCGGAAGCATATTGAAGCAGATTGGTAAAACAAATTATATTTGAGGATACATTAAATTATGTGCAATCGGCAAAGAGGTAAAGGAGATGGGCAGGAACATAGAGAGCTATAAATGATGGATAAAAGTAGCCATGTGATAACATTTGAAAACAAGAACACAGCTGCTGATGTATCTTGGTTAAAATGTTGTCTTAGATTGCATGCTCCTTAAAAGGTGAAGTAGTATGTTTTAACCAATCAGTAAACAATCTTATTTCCTGGTTTGAGTATATAAACAGTGGTTATGGTTTCATCGGACTTCTAAAAGACACTTTCCTGGCTGTGTGTTGAATAAAGCGCTGAAAGAAGGTAAAAATCAGACTTCTGACTTTTATTTAACACTTCCACTACAATATTTCCAGTAGGTAATTCACACATCTCTTTTTTAGTTCCTAACAAACAACAAAAAGTTGTATTGGTGTATATACTGTTAATAAAAGCTGGACATAAAAGATGATAAAAGACATAAAAGACATTAAAATTACAATACATAACACATACATATAATACAAGAAGACTTTCTCTTTTTTATGATTACTATGTGTAGTAGTATTCAGGGGTATTGAAATGAAGGTATACTGCATTGACACTCTTTTTAAATGTATTTCTGCCTGTATCAGTTAACCATTAAAAAAAGGCAAATTCAGTATAATTTAAATTTAGAATTTCTCAATTATATTTCAGACAAACTATGGATTATGACAAAAAATCCAACTATGATTCTCAAGGTGAAGAGAGGTACAGTATTCAAATGCTATTGATGTCTGACAACTAAAATACCATGATTTATGGCTGTTTACTTTTTTCCAACTACTTCCAACACTTTCATGTCCCATGTTTCACTTTATTTTAATAGCCTACTTTAGACATTTTACTAAACTATAAGTAACTTTGCATCTACACGTCAACTAGCAGTCAACAGAGTATTGATAGAATGCAATGCCTGCTTAACAGTTTTTGATGCTCCCCAACAGACATTATACTGACTATAAGTAACTTTGTCAGAACATGTCAACTTAATCTACTAACCCTAATCCATTATTTTACTCTATCCTAGACCTAACAGTCTAATAATAGACTATCGACTAATACTCTAATAACTGGTAATTGACATGTAGGAGCAACATACTTATAATCAACAGAATGTCTAAAGGGGACCATCAAAATAAAGTGTACCCAAAAAGGATAATAATAATAACAATAATAAAATCATAATTATTATGTAATGTTTAGGACTTGTTTTAGTTTGTTTGTCTTGGTTTCCTGTTCCCTTTTTTTCTGTTTTCCCACTCTTCATTAGTTGCTATGGATTTTGATTAGTTATTTACATCTGTTCTGTTTTTCCCTTGATTACTCATTGTGTTTATAAGCCCTTAGTTTTCTTTGTTCAATGTTCGGTCTTGTTTGCATTTATGTTATAGTGGTTGTGTTATTTTCTGATTTCTATTTTTGTTATTTTGTAATTTACTACAGCATGTTTGTTTTGCTGTTTTTCAGCATCTCCTACCAGAGTAAAGTAAATGCAATGAAAGATGCAATGCAGTGAAATATTGTTTTCTACTATTGCAGAACTGATGATCTAAATATTTCTGTTTCTTTCTCTCTTTTTGTATGTTTTATTATAAAGTTTATTTCCAGACCAAGAAACGCATGAAGCATTCCACAATCATTTCATTGAGACTGTACGGCCTTTGATTGAGTTGATTGACTCTCTGCGGTTGATCGGGCTTGATGAGGATATTGGTCTGCCATCCATTGCAGTGGTCGGAGATCAGAGTTCTGGAAAGAGTTCTGTTTTGGAGGCTCTTTCTGGGGTTGCTTTACCTCGAGGAAGTGGTAAGAATCTTAAGTTATTGCTTTATCTTCAGAACCTTTTGACTGAAATGAGACGTTTGTATTGTCATATTGTATTTTTTTTTTGTCCCCTTCCCCCTTTTGAATCTGCTAAAGTTTTTGTGACTTTAGGTGTACTTTAGTTAATAGAGAGTTTGAGGATGTATCCCAGAGTCACAATCAATCCTCACTCAAGAAAATTGAACTTTAAAGTTATTACCATTAAGTATGATGTTTTATCCATGATTTTAGCCTCACTGCAATACGTATAACTTAAAATACAAACCTTATTTTATTATTAAAAATATTACAAGTCTAATATAGAATATAGCTGCAAGCAGCAATTCGGGGCCAAGCCCCAGAAGGGGCAGTAGCGCAATACGGAGCAGGAAGAGCAAAAACAGCAGAAATTGAATGTACATGCTAAACAGCTCGTTCAGAAGGACAGGTGGAAATGAAATGAAAATTAATAGAAGTTCAGAGAATGAACACGGAATGAACTAAAAACACTTGTATCTCATTCAAGAGGAATAAAGATTAGTACAATGCTTATTTGGATAAAAAAGGTATCAAAATGACTCATTACACACAATTGTATAAAGGCACCCCACACGGGATTCGAACCCACAACCTCCGGGTCCAATGTACATTTCTCAACTCATTGCGCCACTGTGCAGGTGAATGTTGGCACACCTGCCGAAGTTCATTAGTTCATGTGAAAATGAACTCAAAATGAAGAACTTTTATAAAACTGCACTGAATGTTATATTTAATAACTACTTTAGATCATTCTGCAGCTCATCATGCTGTAGCGCAATACAGAGCAGGAAAAGGAAAAACAGCAGAAAATGAACAAACATGAAACAGCTGGTTCAGAATTACGGGCGAAAATGAACTCAGAACTTATGTACATAAGCTTAGATGAAAATGAACACAGCATGAAACAAAAAGCATTTATTTCTAATCCAAGAGGCAGTAAAGGAATCAAAACACACTATTTCATAAAACCGCTCCACCTGGGATTCAAACCCACTATCTTGGGGTGCAGAGCTCATCAGGTAACTGGCTTTACACATTGAGCTACTTGAGGATGCACATTCAACAATCTGTGGAAGAGAACTTTTAGTGTAAGAAAGAATTTACAAAAAAGCATTACTTAGCATGCTAACCATATTAGCATGCTAAGCTAACTTAATGCTAATGAAGCTCATGGTTAACTTGATAGCTGAAGAGCCACATTAAAGAGAATGACAACTGGTTAGCATGCTAAGCAATTAGCATGATAAGCTAACTAGCATAAGACAACAAACACAAGCAAGGTCACATTCAGAGATGAATATCTTGGGAATGGTAGCGAATATCAAAAATCCATTCAGTCATTTCTGTGCGGCTCGGTCCAAAGATCACCTGAGCTGATTTTGGACAAAATTGGACAAAAATTGTAGGAGGAGTAGTGAAAAAATGGAATACTGTACTTTTCAAAATGGCCACTACTGTACTGGGTGGAGTCTTAATGTAAGATATTGAATGTGATCAGTATGAAGAGAGGAATCAGTTGTATTGACATTCATTTTTCTGGAACAAAGGGTTCAAAAGTTATAACCTTTACAAAAGTGAATATTTGAACTGGTGGTGGCGCTATAGACTTATATATAGTCCTAGATACTCCAAAGTTGGTCAAATTACTTTTAATTACTATCACTACAAGCATGCCAAATTTGATAATTTTCCTTCTTATGGTTCATTGATTACCATACAGGGGGAAGAAGAAATATAGCTGCGAGCAGCGATGGCGGGCCCAAGCCCGGTGGCTTCAGGGCAACTGTGCACGGCGGGCAATAGGCACTTAAAACGGTTAAACATCAAAGGACTATGTCAAATTCACTCCACATTTACTGCACTACAAGGTGCCGCTATAGAGCCCCTCCTCCCTGCCCATTTTCAAAGGATTACATGTGCCAAGTTTTAACATTATTCTGATGAATTTTGAAGCAAATCAGGTAAAAATAAGAGGGTGATCTCAATGTATGCTGAAAGTGACACATTTTCTGCTTCCAGTTGGTGGCGCTATGACTTTGAATCACAATAGTCAAATCCATGTGATCAGCCTTGTACAACGAAGACTAAGCCAAAGTTTCATCAAAATCAATTAATGTATGCAGAAGTTATAACACTTTGTTTCCCTTTTCTTGCCATAAATTTGTTGCCTCGCCACGGCCAAACCGTTTGAGATATCCAAAATCCGTTTGCAATTAAACAACTTCAATGTGTTAGCAACAAGTTAAAAAAAGCTTGGTGTAAATTGGATAAACCCTGTAGGAGTAGTAGTATAAAATTCATAGCCTGTTTTTTCAAAAAATTAACATTCAAACCAAAATAGCTGACTTCCTGTTGGTCGGAGCTAATGAATGTAAATTAGAAAATTGTCCGGCTTGATGAGAATAATATGTGTACCGAGTTTGGTGACTGTAGGAAAAACTAACCCCCACTTTTGTCAAAAGGTGGCGCTACTGAGCCCCTCCACCACGCCCATTTCTATGGCTTTGTCCATGTCTACTGGTTGACAATATTGATGTGTGTGTCGAGTTTCATGCAATTTGAAGCATGTTAAGAGCCTCAAAAACACTCAAGAATATTATTACAGTTTGACCTGTTGCCATGGCAACAATATTTCAAATATCAAAAATCCTGTCATAGGTCTACATCTGCTGTGTATTGACATTACACTGATGAAGTTTGAAGCAAATCAGGTAAAAATAAGAGGGTGATCTCAAAGCATTTTAAAAGTGATACACTTCTTGCTGCCATTTGGTGGCGCTATAACTTTGACTCACAAGTCACATCCATGTGATCAGACTCCTATAACGAACACACTCGTGAAGTTTCATAAAGATCAATATATGTATTAAGACGTTATAACACATTTCCTGTTTCCTTTTTCTCGCCATAAATTCGTTGCCTCACCACGGCCAAACCGTTCGAGATATCAAAAATCCCCTGGCAATTTTTAATCATCAGTGTCTTGACTTCATGCTGACCGAGTTTGGTGGCGATCGGATTAATCGTCTAGGAGGAGTATATCAAATTCCAGAGCATGCGTTTTTCAAACAACCCTTAATAGCTGACTTCCTGTTGGCGTGGTGATTAACTTAGAGCGCGAAAGTTGTTCGGCCCGATGAGGTCTATATGTGTACCGAGTTTCATACTAATACGTGCAAGCATGTTTAATATATGGACCAAATTTTCAGACTTTTTTCAAGGGGGCGCTGTCGAGCCCCCCTGCCACGCCCGGGTACCAGCCTCTCCGGCGTCCTAATGGCCGCGGATTCCAATGTGTGTGCCAATTTTCAAGAGTTTTTGAGCATGTTAAGGCCCCCAAAAAGCCCCGGAAGACGGAAAAAAAAAAAAGATAATAATAATAATAATAATAAATATAGCTGCGAGCAGCGATGGCGGGCCCAAGCCCGGTGGCACCGCCACCCCGGTGGCTTCAGGGCAACTGTGCACAGCGGGCAATAGGCACTTAAAATGGTTAAACATCAAAGGACTATGTCAAATTCACTCCACATTTACTGCACTACAAGGTGCCGCTATAGAGCCCCTCCTCCCTGCCCATTTTCAAAGGATTACATGTGCCAAGTTTTAACATTATTCTGATGAATTTTGAAGCAAATCAGGTAAAAATAAGAGGGTGATCTCAATGTATGCTGAAAGTGACACATTTTCTGCTTCCAGTTGGTGGCGCTATGACTTTGAATCACAATAGTCAAATCCATGTGATCAGCCTTGTACAACGAAGACTAAGCCAAAGTTTCATCAAAATCAATTAATGTATGCAGAAGTTATAACACTTTGTTTCCCTTTTCTTGCCATAAATTTGTTGCCTCGCCATGGCCAAACCGTTTGAGATATCCAAAATCCGTTTGCAATTAAACAACTTCAATGTGTTAGCAACAAGTTAAAAAAAGCTTGGTGTAAATTGGATAAACCCTGTAGGAGTAGTAGTATAAAATTCATAGCCTGTTTTTTCAAAAAATTAACATTCAAACAAAAATAGCCGACTTCCTGTTGGTCGGAGCTAATGAATGTAAATTAGAAAATTGTCCAGCTTGATGAGTACAATATGTGTACCGAGTTTGGTGACTGTAGGAAAAACTAACCCCCACTTTTGACAAAAGGTGGCGCTACTGAGCCCCTTCACCACGCCCATTTCTATGGCTTTGTCCATGTCTACTGGTTGACAATATTGATGTGTGTGTCGAGTTTCATGCAATTTGAAGCATGTTAAGAGCCTCAAAAACACTCAAGAATATTATTACAGTTTGACCTGTTGCCATGGCAACAATATTTCAAATATCAAAAATCCTGTCATAGGTCTACATCTGCTGTGTATTGACATTACACTGATGAAGTTTGAAGCAAATCAGGTAAAAATAAGAGGGTGATCTCAAAGCATTTCAAAAAGTGATACACTTCCTGCTGCCAGTTGGTGGTGCTATAACTTTGACTCACAATAGTCACATCCATGTGATCAGACTACTACAACCAACACACTCGTGAAGTTTCATAAAGATCAATATATGTATGCAGACGTTATAACACATTTCCTGTTTCCTTTTTCTCGCCATAAATTTGTTGCCTCGCCACGGCCAAACCGTTTGAGGTATCCAAAATCCGTTTGCAATTAAACAACTTCAATGTGTTAGCAACAAGTTAAAAAAAGCTTGGTGTAAATTGGATAAACCCTGTAGGAGTAGTAGTATAAAATTCATAGCCTGTTTTTTCAAAAAATTAACATTCAAACAAAAATAGCCGACTTCCTGTTGGTCAGAGCTAATGAATGTAAATTAGAAAATTGTCCGGCTTGATGAGAACAATATGTGTACCGAGTTTGGTGACTGTAGGAAAAACTAACCCCCACTTTTGTCAAAAGGTGGCGCTACTGAGCCCCTCCACCACGCCCATTTCTATGGCTTTGTCCATGTCTACTGGTTGACAATATTGATGTGTGTGTTGAGTTTCATGCAATTTGAAGCATGTTAAGAGCCTCAAAAACACTCAAGAATATTATTACAGTTTGACCTGTTGCCATGGCAACAATATTTCAAATATCAAAAATCCTGTCATAGGTCTACATCTGCTGTGTATTGCCATTACATTGATGAAGTTTGAAGCAAATCAGGTAAAAATAAGAGGGTGATCTCAAAGCATTTCAAAAAGTGATACACTTCCTGCTGCCAGTTGGTGTCGCTATAACTTTGACTCACAATAGTTACATCCATGTGATCAGACTCCTATAACGAACACACTCGTGAAGTTTCATAAAGATCAATATATGTATTAAGACGTTATAACACATTTCCTGTTTCCTTTTTCTCGCCATAAATTCGTTGCCTCGCCACGGCCAAACCGTTCGAGATATCAAAAATCCCCTGGCAATTTTTAATCATCAGTGTCTTGACTTCATGCTGACCGACTTTGGTGGCGATCGGATTAATCGTCTAGGAGGAGTATATCAAATTCCAGAGCATGCGTTTTTCAAACAACCCTTAATAGCTGACTTCCTGTTGGCGTGGCGATTAACTTAGAGCGCGAAAGTTGTTCGGCCCGATGAGGTCTATATGTGTACTGAGTTTCATACTAATACGTGCAAGCATGTTTAATATATGGACCAAATTTTCAGACTTTTTTCAAGGGGGCGCTGTCGAGCCCCCCTGCCACGCCCGGGTACCAGCCTCTCCGGCGTCCTAATGGCCGCGGATTCCAATGTGTGTGCCAATTTTCAAGAGTTTTTGAGCATGTTAATGGCCCCCAAAAGCCCCGGAAGACGGAAAAAAAAAATAAAAAAAATAAAAAAAAATAAAATAATAATAATAATCCTTAGAAGAACAAGAGGGCCCTGCGCGCTTAATTCGCTTGGGCCCTAAATATAGCTGCGAGCAGCGATGGCGGGCCCAAGCCCGGTGGCACCGCCACCCCGGTGGCTTCAGGGCAACTGTGCACAGCGGGCAATAGGCACTTAAAACGGTTAAACATCAAAGGACTATGTCAAATTCACTCCACATTTACTGCACTACAAGGTGCCGTTATAGAGCCCCTCCTCCCTGCCCATTTTCAAAGGATTACATGTGCCAAGTTTTAACATTATTCTGATGAATTTTGAAGCAAATCAGGTAAAAATAAGAGGGTGATCTCAATGTATGCTGAAAGTGACACATTTTATGCTTCCAGTTGGTGGCGCTATGACTTTGAATCACAATAGTCAAATCCATGTGATCAGCCTTGTACAACGAAGACTAAGCCAAAGTTTCATCAAAATCAATTAATGTATGCAGAAGTTATAACACTTTGTTTCCCTTTTCTTGCCATAAATTCGTTGCCTCGCCACGGCCAAACCGTTTGAGATATCCAAAATCCGTTTGCAACTAAACAACTTCAATGTGTTAGCAACAAGTTAAAAAAAGCTTGGTGTAAATTGGATAAACCCTGTAGGAGTAGTAGTATAAAATTCATAGCCTGTTTTTTCAAAAAATTAACATTCAAACCAAAATAGCTGACTTCCTGTTGGTCGGAGCTAATGAATGTAAATTAGAAAAGTGTCCGGCTTGATGAGAATAATATGTGTACCGAGTTTGGTGACTGTAGGAAAAACTAACCCCCACTTTTGTCAAAAGGTGGCGCTACTGAGCCCCTCCACCACGCCCATTTCTATGGCTTTGTCCATGTCTACTGGTTGACAATATTGATGTGTGTGTCGAGTTTCATGCAATTTGAAGCATGTTAAGAGCCTCAAAAACACTCAAGAATATTATTACAGTTTGACCTGTTGCCATGGCAACAATATTTCAAATATCAAAAATCCTGTCATAGGTCTACATCTGCTGTGTATTGACATTACACTGATGAAGTTTGAAGCAAATCAGGTAAAAATAAGAGGGTGATCTCAAAGCATTTTAAAAGTGATACACTTCTTGCTGCCATTTGGTGGCGCTATAACTTTGACTCACAATAGTTACATCCATGTGATCAGACTACTACAACCAACACACTCCTGAAGTTTCATAAACATCAATCAATGTATGCAGAAGTTATAACACATTTCCTGTTTCCCTTTTCTCGCCATAAATTCGTTGCCTCACCACGGCCAAACCGTTTGAGATATCCAAAATCCTTTTGCAATTAAACAACTTCAATGTGTTCGCAACAAGTTAAAAAAAGCTTGGTGTAAATTGGATAAACCCTGTAGGAGTAGTAGTATAAAATTCATAGCCTGTTTTTTCAAAAAATTAACATTCAAACCAAAATAGCTGACTTCCTGTTGGTCGGAGCTAATGAATGTAAATTAGAAAATTGTCCGGCTTGATGAGAATAATATGTGTACCGAGTTTGGTGACTGTAGGAAAAACTAACCCCCACTTTTGTCAAAAGGTGGCGCTACTGAGCCCCTCCACCACGCCCATTTCTATGGCTTTGTCCATGTCTACTGGTTGACAATATTGATGTGTGTGTCGAGTTTCATGCAATTTGAAGCATGTTAAGAGCCTCAAAAACACTCAAGAATATTATTACAGTTTGACCTGTTGCCATGGCAACAATATTTCAAATATCAAAAATCCTGTCATAGGTCTACATCTGCTGTGTATTGACATTACACTGATGAAGTTTGAAGCAAATCAGGTAAAAATAAGAGGGTGATCTCAAAACATTTCAAAAAGTGATACACTTCCTGCTGCCAGTTGGTGGCGCTATAACTTTGACTCACAATAGTCACATCCATGTGATCAGACTCCTATAACGAACACACTCGTGAAGTTTCATAAAGATCAATATATGTATTAAGACGTTATAACACATTTCCTGTTTCCTTTTTCTCGCCATAAATTCGTTGCCTCGCCACGGCCAAACCGTTCGAGATATCAAAAATCCCCTGGCAATTTTTAATCATCAGTGTCTTGACTTCATGCTGACCGACTTTGGTGGCGATCGGATTAATCGTCTAGGAGGAGTATATCAAATTCCAGAGCATGCGTTTTTCAAACAACCCTTAATAGCTGACTTCCTGTTGGCGTGGCGATTAACTTAGAGCGCGAAAGTTGTTCGGCCCGATGAGGTCTATATGTGTACCGAGTTTCATACTAATACGTGCAAGCATGTTTAATATATGGACCAAATTTTCAGACTTTTTTCAAGGGGGCGCTGTCGAGCCCCCCTGCCACGCCCGGGTACCAGCCTCTCCGGCGTCCTAATGGCCGCGGATTCCAATGTGTGCCAATTTTCAAGAGTTTTTGAGCATGTTAAGGCCCCCCAAAAGCCCCGGAAGACGGAAAAAATAAAAATAAAAAAAAATAATAAATATAGCTGCGAGCAGCGATGGCGGGCCCAAGCCCGGTGGCACCGCCACCCCGGTGGCTTCAGGGCAACTGTGCACAGCGGGCAATAGGCACTTAAAACGGTTAAACATCAAAGGACTATGTCAAATTCACTCCACATTTACTGCACTACAAGGTGCCGTTGAAAAGCCCCTCCTCCCTGCCCATTTTCAAAGGATTACATGTGCCAAGTTTTAACATTATTCTGATGAATTTTGAAGCAAATCAGGTAAAAATAAGAGGGTGATCTCAATGTATGCTGAAAGTGACACATTTTCTGCTTCCAGTTGGTGGCGCTATGACTTTGAATCACAATAGTTAAATCCATGTGATCAGCCTTGTACAACGAAGACTAAGCCAAAGTTTCATCAAAATCAATTAATGTATGCAGAAGTTATAACACTTTGTTTCCCTTTTCTCGCCATAAATTCGTTGCCTCGCCACGGCCAAACCGTTTGAGATATCCAAAATCCGTTTGCAATTAAACAACTTCAATGTGTTAGCAACAAGTTAAAAAAAGCTTGGTGTAAATTGGATAAACCCCGTAGGAGTAGTAGTATAAAATTCATAGCCTGTTTTTTCAAAAAATTAACATTCAAACCAAAATAGCTGACTTCCTGTTGGTCGGAGCTAATGAATGTAAATTAGAAAATTGTCCGGCTTGATGAGAATAATATGTGTACCGAGTTTGGTGACTGTAGGAAAAACTAACCCCCCCACTTTTGTCAAAAGGTGGCGCTACTGAGCCCCTCCACCACGCCCATTTCTATGGCTTTGTCCATGTCTACTGGTTGACAATATTGATGTGTGTGTCGAGTTTCATGCAATTTGAAGCATGTTAAGAGCCTCAAAAACACTCAAGAATATTATTACAGTTTGACCTGTTGCCATGGCAACAATATTTCAAATATCAAAAATCCTGTCATAGGTCTACATCTGCTGTGTATTGACATTACACTGATGAAGTTTGAAGCAAATCAGGTAAAAATAAGAGGGTGATCTCAAAACATTTCAAAAAGTGATACACTTCCTGCTGCCAGTTGGTGGCGCTATAACTTTGACTCACAATAGTCACATCCATGTGATCAGACTCCTATAACGAACACACTCGTGAAGTTTCATAAAGATCAATATATGTATTAAGACGTTATAACACATTTCCTGTTTCCTTTTTCTCGCCATAAATTCGTTGCCTCGCCACGGCCAAACCGTTCGAGATATCAAAAATCCCCTGGCAATTTTTAATCATCAGTGTCTTGACTTCATGCTGACCGAGTTTGGTGGCGATCGGATTAATCGTCTAGGAGGAGTATATCAAATTCCAGAGCATGCGTTTTTCAAACAACCCTTAATAGCTGACTTCCTGTTGGCGTGGCGATTAACTTAGAGCGCGAAAGTTGTTCGGCCCGATGAGGTCTATATGTGTACCGAGTTTCATACTAATACGTGCAAGCATGTTTAATATATGGACCAAATTTTCAGACTTTTTTTCAAGGGGGCGCTGTCGAGCCCCCCTGCCACGCCCGGGTACCAGCCTCTCCGGCGTCCTAATGGCCGCGGATTCCAATGTGTGTGCCAATTTTCAAGAGTTTTTGAGCATGTTAAGGCCCCCAAAAAGCCCCGGAAGACGGAAAAAAAAAAAAATAATAATAATCCTTAGAAGAACAAGAGGGCCCTGCGCGAATTTTCGCTTGGGCCCTAATAATCCTTAGAAGAACAAGAGGGCCCTGCGCGAATTTTCGCTTGGGCCCTAATAATAATCCTTAGAAGAACAAGAGGGCCCTGCGCGAATTTTCGCTTGGGCCCTAATAATAATAATCCTTAGAAGAACAAGAGGGCCCTGCGCGAATTTTCGCTTGGGCCCTAATAATCCTTAGAAGAACAAGAGGGCCCTGCGCGAATTTTCGCTTGGGCCCTAATAATCCTTAGAAGAACAAGAGGGCCCTGCGCGCTTAATTCGCTTGGGCCCTAATAATCCTTAGAAGAACAAGAGGGCCCTGCGCGAATTTTCGCTTGGGCCCTAATAACTACGAATTTGGACATAAAGGAATTGCATGTGATAGCTTCAGATTAGACCAGTTTTAGGCAGAATGCCTAGAACAGACACAAGTTCTGCATCTTTTCCTGCCACAGTACCTCATGCGGTCTAGGCATGTGTCACACTGAGTTTCGAACCCACGATGCAGAGCATTCGGGATCCGTGGCGTAACACATTGAGCTAATCAGCCATGCAAGTTCATCAGTATGCTAAGCAGAGGTTTCAGTGTGAGAAAGAGATCACAAAAAAAAAAAGCTTCATAGCATGTTAACCATATTAGTATGCAAAGTTATTTAATGCCAACTAAGTTTTGGTTAACCTGTTGACTGAAGACCACATTAGAAAGAATAGCAATAGTTTAGCATGCTAAGCAATTACTGTGCTAAGCTAACTAGCATAAGACAACAAACACAAGCAAGGTCACATTCAGAGATGAATATCTCGGAAATGGTAGTGAATATCAAAAATCTGTTCAGTCATTTCTGTGCGGCTCGGTCCAAAGATCATCTGAGCTGATTTTGGACAAAATTGACCAAAATTTGTAGGAGTAGCAGCGAAAAAACTGTTTTTCATTTACTTCAATATGGCAGACAGGTACATTTAAGGAAAATGGCAAATGATACATTGTCGGAATCGGCATAAGCCAGGGAATAAAATGACATGAAGCATACACATTTTGGAAAGTGTTTTCAAAAGTTATAAGCGTTTTTGAAATAATCATTACATCTGTGGAACAGTAGGTGGCGCTGTGCTGAAACTTCTCAGGTACCTTCACGACCTTCTAAAGGTCATACATACCAATTTTTGTGAAGATATGTCAAATTGTTTAAAAGATATCGCAATTTATGACAAAATTCAAAATGGCGGACACGTGATACATCCAATATTGACAGAATCGGTATCGTCGGATTCGGCATGATCCAAGGAATCCATAGACACCAAGATCTAGATTTTCTGACAAACTGTTCAAAAGTTATTGGCCAAAATAGCCATTTTTCATATCTCATGACCTGTAGGTGGCGCTGTTCCCAAGTTTGGCATAGACCCTCAGACCATGGTTCTGATGAAGCGTACCAATTTTTGTTTCGATTGCTCAAAGTTTGGCCG
Source organism: Chanodichthys erythropterus (assembly GCF_024489055.1). Classification (NCBI taxonomy): domain Eukaryota; kingdom Metazoa; phylum Chordata; class Actinopteri; order Cypriniformes; family Xenocyprididae; genus Chanodichthys; species Chanodichthys erythropterus. The sequence continues at coordinate 36,784,194 of NC_090237.1, forward strand.
AGATACAGCCTCTATACTAATTTCGGGTCGACCTCGTTAACTTCGTGACATCTTAACGTTTGAACATAGATGAATAAAAAAATTCTGTTCAGTCATTTCTGTGCGGCTCAGTCCAAAGATAATCTGATCAAAGATTGGACAAAATTGGACAAATTTTGAAGGAGGAGAAGCGAAAAAAACAAATACTGTACTTTTCAAAATGGCCGCTACTGTAATGGGTGGAGACTTAATGTAAGAAGTTGAATAGCATCAGCATGAAGAGACGAATCAGATGAACTAAATTTAATTTTTCTATGACAAACAGTTCAAATGTTAAAACCGTTAGAATGTTGAAATTTTGAACTGGTGGTGGCGCTATAGAGTTGGTTCTAGAGACTCCAAATTTGGTCCAATCACTATTCATGAGCATCTCTACAACTGTGCCAAATTTCATCATTTTCTCATGTTCCGTTGATAGGGCTGCCATAGACTCCCATTCGGGAGGAAGAATAATAATAATAAAAGGGAAAACGTACAATTACAATAGGGGCTACAGACCCTTCAGGGCTTGGCCCCTAAATATATGACATTAAAATGTTAAAGGTACAATATGTAACATTTTTGCAGTAAAATATCCAAAATCCACTAGGATAGTGTTATATATTTTGTCCAGCTGATTACTAACAATATCTCTAATGTTTTCAACTGCTTGTAAATCATGAGAAAATTCCCATTCTAAACCGTGACACGGGGCAGTGCAGTCGCCTGTCAATGACGTCAGTTCCCTTTGTTACCGCCTTTACTGACGTAGAAACCACATGACAACAGTGCTGTGGACAAATGCGGAAGTAGTGTCTAGCGTCCAGCAAACCACTAGCTTGCTTCAAGCAGTTCCTTATTTACTTCTTGCACGTTTTATGGTGGATTGTGTTACTTATTTAACATAATTACGGTTTACCATCTGCCGCTGGTTCTGTCGACAAGGACAGCTCCCGTAAACTCATGACCGGAAAAGCGTAAGCGGCGCCTGCGACTGTGTCATAATAAAAGTCCTGCTGCTCGTGAGGCGTGTGTTGATCAATCGCTCCAGCTCCTCGTTCAGCTCCCGCAACACTCGGTCCTGCTCTGCTTCATACTACAGTAACGTTAATAATCGCATCCACGAACATGAGTTCTTTCAGACTCCAATCCCTATTCTTTTGCACCGTCCGTTGAGATGGAGACCACATGTCCCAAGTTTCCGCTCTAAAACTTGGCGTCATCAAACTACGCCTTTGTTTTGAATAGGCTTCTAGCGACCTCTAGTGGAAAAAAATATCACAAATTGTACCTTTAATACAAATTCATAATCATTTTCATTTTATGTTCTCCAGAAATTCCTGTTCAGTTCAATATACTACGCATAACAACATTGGATGCTTGACTTATGAAACAACTAATTTTCTTTTTGTGTTGTTGTTGGCCCATGCTGTAGACGTATAGTATATTGAGCATAGCATTGCAATATCAATATAATGGCAAATATTGTTTAAATAACTACAGATCATTTAAAAATACATTTAAAAATGAATTCCATGCTGTTCTTGATTTGATGCTACTAACGGGTGAGGTTACTAAAAGAGAATTTGAATTTATGAAAAAATCCTGTTACGCCAACATTTTATACCTTACCAAAAATTCATAAAGGTCTTGCGTCCCCTCCTGGTCGTCCAATAGTGGCATGAATTGTCACATTAACATCTTCAATTTCTATGTTTGTGGATTTTTTCATAAGACCACACTGTGAAAAAAATGCCCTCCTTTTTGAAGGACACTACTCATATGTTGTCTTTCATTGACTCAATAAATCCAGTAACTGAATATATTATTGGTTTCTTTTGATGTTTGTAATCGTGCCATGCAGTACCAGGGGGAAACACAACTGGAACCATTCCTTACCATTCTAAGAACTGTTCGGCCCCAAAGGTGAAAAAGCGTCTATTGTTACCTGGTTAGCATCACTTCCTAAATTTTATAGTAAAATTAATGTAGGTTGGTGTAAAGGCAGAATAGGTAGCGACTAGGGTTGTAGGCCGATGGATAGGCCTCCCCGGGTGCAGTTGTCTCCTGGTGGCATTAGCCTTTCATGTTCTGAGTAGGATGCTCTTAGCTGTGGCCCCGCATTTGAGAAGCTAGTCTTTGTTAGGCTCTTGCTAGGCTCTCTCTTAAGCCCGCTGAACTATATTCAAGCACTGGGTTGACTGTGGGAGACCTTTCTATGAAATGGCCCCATTCCTCTAGGGCTGATTTCTGTTATGATAGAGTCTGTGTGGCACTCCCTTGTAAGACAAGGTGTTATGTGAGTACTTATCTTATAGCTGTGTTTTATCTGTGCTGCACCATTGTGGCTCAGGTCGAGCAGTGTTTTTGACCTTAACTTCAGCTGGTCAAAGAGGCAAATAGGTAACGATTTTTGTTGCAGTTTGACTGCATGTGTCCCCTGAAACAGAATGTATTTCATTCTGAAAGTTGAAAGTTGAAATTGAAAATGCTTGCTCTTCTCCTACTGCTCTGCAGAGGTTTTTGACCCATTGGAAGGGTTCTAGCAGACTAATCACAGCGTTTGCAGTCCACGTAGAATTGACACGTTGTTACATTTTTGAAGAGGTGCACGTCAAGCTAGGTCATAGGCTATGCGTGGCACAAATAGTCTACGCCGTAGTTACGGCGTACACTCGACGCAGAAGTATTAATCAGCCTTTAGAGCCTGAGCATTGACATGAGCTAACAGCCATGTTCGTCTGGAAATAGTACTCCAGGGCATGTTGGCGTATGTTTGTTCTCCCCTTGCTTAAAGGTTAAAAAGATGCTTTTAATGAGTACACTGCTTGTCAGTGATGTAATAGGTTCCAGGGTTAGGTGCTGTTTAAACAGTCTATCTCTGCTCCTAGACTGGCTAAAAGGTAGCTGGCCTTAACAGGCCTCCCTTTAGTGTAAGTCCTCACCATGTTGGGCTTAGCTGTCAGCACGTGCGCTGTCAGGTAGCTGGCCTTAGCAGGCTTCCCTGTGAGCAGCCCCCAGTAAATGGGTTTCTGGCAGCCATTATATTTATTGTCCAATATAGCGGGCCTCTCTATCTCCATCAGTGCCGGTGTTGTAACAACAAGACACGTTCCGAGCCTCCCTGTGAGCGAGTCCCTAGCACTTTGGATTTGTGATAGCTAGCAATAGTGTGCTGTCAGGTAGCTTGGTGGGCTTCCCTGTGGGCAAACCCCCAATGTTTTTTGGGGGTTCTTAGCAGCTAGCAATGACTTGCTATTGGATAAGTAGGCTTCTTTGCAAGCAAGTCCCCAACAGTGTGGGTACTTTTTAGCAGCAAGACTTTCCTTTGGCGTGGCCTTAGCAGGCTTTCCTGTGGGCGAATCCCCAGAATTTGGGTACTTGGACAGCTAGCAACGACTTGCTATGAGATAGTTGGCCTTAGCAGGCCTCTCTGAAGGCAAGCCCCAACAGTGTGGGTGCTGTATCTAGCCACTTAGAACTGGCTACCAGGCAGCTGGCCCAGCTTTTCTGGTAGGTGTGCATAGTTCTGCTTCAGATAGCAGGCCATCCTGTGGGCGAGCCCCAGCGTTGCAGGCCCTAGACAGCTAGCTAGCAGGTAGTTTGCCTTAGCAGGCCTCTCTAACAGCCCGCCCCTAGCAAGTGGGTGCATGGCGGCTAGCAATGGTCACTTTAGCCAGTGAAAATTTGCAGTCAAGATGTTCGGCCCTATAGGGCCCCTCTGAAGGTGAAATTCCTTGAGTATACTGTAGACTCGATACCAGGTAGTTGGCCACTGTAGATCTCCCTGACGTGATACGCTTGGTATTTTATTTATATTTTCTAAGAGATTACACGCACATACTATTGATACGCATTCTCATGTGATCAGGTTGGGTGGCCGCAGTGAGACATATCCAGCTGCAGACCTGCAGCACCAGCAGTTTCAGAACCGCAGCCACAGAATGGAAGTGAGGGGCGGGGCTTAACAGTCACATTTGCGCTACCCTTTTAAAAGGGTAGCGAAAATATGTTATGCATAATATATATATATATATATATATATATATATATATATATATATATATATATATATATATATATATATATATATATGCATATTATGTGAACAGAAAAGTGACTTTATTATAAAGTATTGTTGTTAATTTTTTAGACATCGATACGATCAAAATCCATGTAAAAACAACTTATATTTATCTAAAGAAAATTACATGTATGGGTAGCGCAAATATGACTGTTAAGCCCCACCCCTCACTTCCGTTCTGTGGCTGCGGTTCTGAAACTGCTGGTGCTGCGGGTCTGCAGCTGGATACTATTGGCTGCAGTGGCGCCTACAGCTGCACTGTTCGTACCAAGCACTCTCCTCCGAATGACCCGAGAAACATTTTCTGTGCGAATATTTCAGCAGTTATTATGTGTGTACTGTATTTCTGTAAACTAACCAGCGATACCAATCATTCGTGATTTAATCATTCTTTTGTCTCGATTCTTTCTTTTCCGTGAATTGGCCAAACACGCTTGCATAACGATCTGAAACGATTTAGATTCGTTCAGACCGCTCTGTCACTGAATCATCTGAAGTTGTTTCTCGTCAGTAACAATAAATACAGAACAAATAGCGTTGTTTTCAGGTGTTTCACTAGTTTACTTTGAACTACGCAGCACGGCCCAGTGGATAACGGAATGAAAGCTTAATGGAGCTGCGTTTATTCTCGGTCACCATTATAACAGTTTTTTTCAATTGCTAACAAGCGTTTACCAATAATTAAAGTACTTTTTCTAAACTCTTAATTCAGCAACAAAAAATACATCACACAATTAGCCAAATAGTTCATTTTCTGCCCAAAACCATATTTTGTTAAATAAACACAAACTGTACATTTCATGCTAAATGCTAAAAAAAAAAATTCTACATATACATATACTTTTCTATCCAACATGAACATATAGTCAATCAAAGTGCAATAACTGTCAAAATAGTAACAGTTGATGGCATTATGAAAACTGCATTACTTGTCATGTTTCAGTTCTTACTGCAGAAAATATGAAATCCATAGTTTTTCAAATTCAGTTTCTTTTTACTTTTGGTTGAGTGTTGAATGTGTGCATTCTTGGCAACATAAGTGAGTCATTATTTTATTGAATGTACAGTAGAAAAAAAAAGATAGAAGTAACAAAATTGCTCAGGGCAGCTACTGGTCAAAGGAGTCCCCTATGCAGAACTTCAGTTGCCCCCTTAGTTGAAATCTCTTTCTGGGGGTGGGTAGGTGGGTGGGTGGTGCCCTCTATACATATAAACTGTAATTATAGATAAAATAATTCTTACCAATAAGAAACCCTGGCCCTCCTCAACTTTTTGTATTGATAATCCAGCCCTCGAATAAAACTACTTGAATAGCCCTGCTGTAGGGTATAGAATATACAGTATGTACTGCATAAAAATATTTACGCCTATGGAGAGTCCCCGTAAACCACATATACCAACGTAACGTCTATAAGATCAGTTATAGATTCAGTCATATGGTACAGTGAGAACATTTACTGTAGTGACAGCAAACTCTGTTTTACACAAAACCTTATGCCTCTGTCACCTTTTGATAACACACTCAATAGATACTTTTACAAACATTATGGATTTTATGTCAATTATGTAATTTAGGTAATGTAAGTGTATTTTCTAATTGTAGCATCTGTAACCTGTGTATTTCAGCGACAAGGGTGATTTGAAATATGTATCTTGTATTATTTGCTATTGGGTTAACTGACTGTTAAAAGTACTAAATTGAAAGAAGATCATGCTGTTGTGTTTCGGTGATTAAACCAAATGTTCTCAATACATATCGTTAGCCTCATAGCATAATTGCGCCAAAAAAACGACTTAGGCAATTATGCTATGAGGCTAACGATATCACAATGATCTTGTGATTTGAAACAGTGATTACATAGAATGAAAATAAGTACAACTAGACTGAAAGCATGAGAACAAGTTTTGAAAGCTGTGTTAGATGTGTGATCAGTTTGGAGTTTTGTACTAAGAGTTTTGAAAATGTACACCTTATTTGTGAAAATAGTGTCAAAGCGAATTAAAAAAAAATTGTAATGATATGTGCAATAACATCTTTGATCGAAACTACTTAAACTTCATTGGTTCTCATGTATATTTTCAATGTGACATTTGAATCGGGGGGAAAAAAACAAGGAACGTCCCTTACAATAACTACCCAGTCCACAAACTTTGTAAACCACTAATAAATTGTTTTCTATTAAAACTATTATTATTATTTATTTATTTTATTTTTTTAGGTATAGTCACTCGCTGTCCTCTTGAGCTGAAATTGCAGAGGCTCAAAAATGGTCCATGGTCAGGGACCATTTCCTACAGTGGTCACAGAGAGACCTTTAATGACCCATTAAAGGTGGATAACCTTGTTAGAGAAGGTCAGTATGAACAAAACACTCACAGATTTGATGGTCTCATCAAAAGTATGCACTATCCTGTATTTCATGTGTGTCCAAAGATAATTCCAGAACTTTCACACTTTTGATCGCTATAAATTAATGTATTGTATTGGAATTTGAAGAACACTCATTTTATTTCCATACATTTAAATTTAATTTACACATACTGCACCATGTTTGCCACTTCAGTTCAAATTTAATAAATTAATTAGAATTGAAAAGTCTCTCAATTAAGTAATGAATGATGTACAACCCTGCAGTCCAGAGGTGTTTGTATAAGAGTCAAAGCCAATCCCTTTGGAAAAACTATAAAACTATAGCTACTCTTGAATTTATCTGTTGCATACTTTGAATGCCAATTCAACAGCTCAGAACAAGCTTGCTGGAAATTCAGTTGGAATCTGTGATGAACTCATCACTTTGGAAATTTCATCTCCTGATGTGTGTGACCTCACTCTGATCGATCTACCTGGTATAACCCGTGTACCTGTGAGCGGTCAACCTGAGGATATTGGAGATCAGGTGAGCATATGTGGTGTTTTCTCAACATCTGTCTCGAAGCATTGTCAGTGTACAACAGGAGACTCCTCTTTTAGGTCATTAGAAGTCATTATAGGCTTAATTCCTATCGTTACCTGTAAATATTCAAGTGTTAAAAATATTTTAGACATATATATATATATATATATAAATAAATGTGTTTCAGTATTTCATGATGACTTTAAGATTCTCTTCACCCTAACCAGAGAACATTTTGTCTTTTTTAGATCAAAAACTTGATACTGAAATATATTGCTAAAAGTGAAACCATCATTTTAGTTGTTGTGCCCTGCAATGTTGACATAGCAACAACAGAAGCACTAAGAATGGCGCAAAACTCAGACCCGGAAGGACTCAGAACTCTTGGTTTGCAAACATATTTCTGTAACATATTTCTTCAACATACAGCCATGGCTAAAAGTATTGGCAGTGCATAAATTTGGTGTTATGCAAGGTTTGCTGCTTTTTTGCATGTTTCATATTATATGATACATATTGTTTTCTAGTTTTAAAGGCTTTTATTGACAAAACATTCAATACATGCTGAAGAGTCGATATTTATACGGTTGACTTTTCTTTTTCATAACTTCTGCAATTTGCTCTGGCATGCTGAATATCAGTTTCTTATAATATCAAACTTGACTGATGGCGAGCCATTCCTGTCTTAAGCCCCGTTCACACCGCCAGCGACTTTTTCGCTGCATGTCGCTAGTCTCCTACTGTGAAGTCGCTTGTGGGCGTTCCTAGTGCTGTCGCTCTAATATCATTGGTAGACTGCACGTCTGATCATATCTATAGAAAAATGCAATCACAAATGATATATCAAACTAAGAAATTCTAATTTGACAAGGAATTAGGTTTAAAATAATTAAAAGCAATATTCTGCTGTTGTTGTGACTGCAGAGCTCGGTGCATTAAATAATTAACTAGATTAACGATCGGTCTATCAACAAATTAAACTCACTCATACTGTCAAAAATACTAAAATGTCATTCGAATTTGACACATAATCAATTTTCTTGTCCCTAATAATAAACACAATGCAGGGAAAACTGTAATATGAACTGCAGCAGTGCTAAATTGCTCACAGCATCATATAATAACAACACAAAATGTATGAATCAAACTCACAAGACTGCCGACCGTTTCTTTTCCACGCATCATTTAATTATATCCATGTATGTACAGTCAAATCATATAAAACAGTGAAATCGCTCCGGAACTATTCCTGTCTGTCTTGCCTGCACTCGAGACTGTGACGTGAGCTCCAGAGCTTCATTCCTATTGGCTGTCGCTCACGAAATTCGCTCCTGATTTGCATAAAGTTGAAATATCTGAACTTTTGTCGCTTGTCTCTCGTCGGTTGACACGCCTACATTCCGTCGCCAACGGTCACTGTCGCTCTTGTCGCCGGAAGTCGCCAGCGCTCCATTGAAATGAATGGGATCCTGTCGCTTTGTCGCTGCTTGTCGCTGGTGGTGTGAACGGGGCTTTATTAGTAACTGGAGATGATCACAATTTGTTGGCTTCTGTGTGTCCACTTGCCTTTTGAGGATTGACTACAGGTTCCCATTCAGTCAGTCACATTCTACGTTATTCTGAACTTGCCTGGAAGCCCAATCACCTCCAAGTGGTAATTAAATGAGCCAATAGACATTGACTCATGAGATTTGCATGCCAAGCAACTTCTACCTGGACTTCGGAGCCGAGCGGTTGTGAACAGTGATCGCTCATTCCAGTCATTCTTCGACTGAAGTGGATTCTTTCACAAAGAAACATGTACATCACTTGCACCAGATCCGGTTCAGTGGACGGAGCAGTGTCAGCTGGCTTTCACCCTCTGCTCTGTGTGGCAGCCCACTTTTACATTCTCCTGACTTTTTGTCTCCCCTTCTTGTTGCCGTGTCGGACAGGGGGCTGGGAGCAGTCCTGTCCTAGGAGATAGAGGATGAGGAGCAGCCGGTGCTCTACATTAGTCGCAAGCTCTTCAAGAGAGAGGCTAAGTACTGCACCATTGAAAAGAAATGTCTAGCCATGATGTAACGATTGCGGACTCAATGTAAGATCCAAATCCAGCTTTATTAAAAGGTGAGCATGGTCGTACAGGCAGAATCGTAGTCAGGAACAAGCAGAGGGTCAGGGCTGGCAGATATCAATCACAGGTCAGTATACAAAGCAAAGGTCAGGACAGGCGGCACAGGATCGTAGATGGGAAACAGACAGGCAGACAAGATATAAACGCTTGGAAATCTATCACAGGGTGGTGTGTGTATGAGTCTTTTATAGTCCAGGTAATGTGTGGCAGCTGGGTGTGGTGACTAGTGTGGAGTGATTGTGAAGTGAGTGCAGGTGATAAGCAATGGAGGATCATGGGAAATGTAGTCTGGGATGTGACAGGAACAGACGTGATCGTGACACATGAGTTGGGCTGTTGTCACCCTCCAATATTATCTCCTAGGATGGGAGTTCACCCTCTGTTCGGAGGGCTCCCTGGCCTGAGTCGGGTGATGGGGGTATGTGGCAGAGGGGGCGTGGTTTAGCGAGGTGTGTGATGGGAGAGAGATCTGGGAGACATGTGGTCTCCCTGACACTGATGCTCTGGAGAACAGAGTTTTGATTTATGTTATTGTGGAGAGTAATTATTGCAGCGCAGTGAGCGCACCTTTTTGTTTGACCCTTTTGGTGAAAAGGAAAAAAGCAAACAATCCTCAAAGCTGACCCTGTTCTCTTCCTTCCTGATCATTGAACTTGTGATAAGAAAGAACAGTGTAATGAATATGTGTTATCATGAGTATGTGCTACAGTTAATATGTTTATAAGCAACTGAAAAAAGCACAAAACTACTCCAGGACCCCAAATCAGCCTCAGACCCAGAGGCTTAACCACCACTGAATGTCCAGGATCCCTGCCTCGACTCCTCAGCAAAACGTGTGTAACCCGTTGTATCGCTCTAGTATTCGAATGAACTAATAGGGCCCTATAATACACCCGACGCAATGCGACGCAAGGCGCAGTGCAAGTGTGTTTGCTAGTTTGCGTCCGGCGCCGTTCGCGTTTTCCCGTTCAGCGCCACGTCCTTAAATTAGTAAATGCATTTGCGCCAGTTAGTGCGCCCATGGGCGTGCTGGTCTAAAAAAGAGGTGTGTTCAGGCGCATTGCCGGCGCATTGCTATTTTAAGGAGCTGGAAATAGACTGCGCCATAGACCAACTCAAACCTGGTCTAAAGTCTAAAGTCAATGGCGCAATATTTTTTTGTTAGAGCGCGTTGGAAGAAACTGCGCCTCTGGGCGCGTCCACAGAGCGCGTTGACTTTGCTTATTACACACAGGGATGCGCATCACACAAACATGCCAAATATTAAAAACAAAAGGATTACAGTGTAAAAGAATATTATTGTGTAGGCTACATAAATATAAAAATGTAATGATGAATAGTCATTGTGTGTATTAGAATTAGGCTACCTATTTTCAATTCAGCCTATTACTACTTAACGGACACAATCACTGCTAATTCATCCCACGCCTTCTTCACCTCGAGAAGCTTTGGTGGATTCCTGCTTGTCCCGTAGATGATCTGCTCGCGCGCTTTAACTTCACGCACGAGCAGATCGGTTTCTTCGCTTGAAAAGCGTTCAGCTTTTCCGCCGACAAATTCCGCCATGTAAATAGCAATCCGCCATGGTGCGAGCGCATAACGCTCTTAAAGGGAATGGGAGATGACACTCTGATTGGTTTATTGAAGGTTACGCCCATTACTCATTAAAAGAATAGGGACAACCCATTTCAAAAATGCGCCCCGGCGCACAGACCGTTTTTCCGTCGTTAAAATAGCAAAAGTGGATTTGGACACGCCCTGAGTGCACCTGCGCTTTACACTTTGCGTTTAGATCGTTAAAATAGGGCCCATGAGGATGAATGGGCACAGTAGCGTGACTTTATAGTTAACGTCGAAGTTCGTAAGGAGGATTTGAAACAGCAATTTCACTACAACTTGTTAAGGATGAATCAATTGAAAAAAATAATAGTTCAAAGTTTGCAAACAGTCAAACGAAACTAAAAGGGAATACAATCAGGCCTGTTTGGAATGACTAATAAAAGAAAGGTTTCCCAAAACACTGTTCACAGTCTTTTCCTTGTGTTACTATTTGTCTCTTCGATAAAGTCAGATCCTTCCAGGAAGAAAAAAAAATTGAATAAGAAAAATAGGAAAAAGTAAAAAAAAAGTAAAAGTAGTCACGTGACAGAAAAGATTTACTACCTGGGTAGTCTTAAACTCCGTTTCACTCAAGGTATCCAAAGAGTGTGGTGTGTTGTATTCTCTTATCTGTATCCAGGGATTGATGACAGAATAAGAATACTGAATGTGCTGCAAAGAAGGATGCGTTGCGACATCAACTAGGCATTGTTGGCTCGCCGTTCACTCGTCCACGATCAAAGAAGCACACATCAACAGCAAACAAGAGAAGGAGGGGAAAAAAAACAACCTGCATAATGCAGAAAACTTATCACTCATTCACATTAGCTTCATCTGAATTAAGAACAGATATAAAGCACAGGAAATTTAAAATCTTTCTATTTTCTTCCTCCAACTGCATATTAACGTAACTTATCTTACAAAGAAAATACTGTGAGAATATACCCACTTGATCAACATTAAACAGACTAATGTCTGACATTATATATATATATATATATATATATATATATATATATATATATATATATATATATATATATATATATATATTTTATGACAAAATAAAAACAAAATAAAATGACTAAATGGCAAACATGCATGTCATCACATACTCTAAATTCTCTTTCTTAACATTACATTCCCATACAGTTAATTAATTACATCAAACTATCACAAACTGGCTCAATTTGCAACTAATGCACATCAAACAACGTGTGACGCAGTTGATTTTAACAACTCATTTGATTGAACTCCGATTGTTTTTTTTATGACAAACTATCCTTTATCTCTTTTATCAAAATGCATATTTCAATACTTTCTCATCATCAGTTAGTTATCAATCGTATTTCTTACAGTAAACCATTAATTAAACACATATGACTGATTACAGAGCAATAACGGAGGAACACAACACTCACCGGAGTTCCTCGAAATAAAAGTACAAAAAGATGTTTCTTCCCCCCGGATTCGACTGGAAAAGAACTTAAAACAGTTTCTTCACACTTTATATTGCTCTCTTTTAAAATATTTGCACTCTGAAATCAACAATCTTCTATCTCCGCTCTCATTTGTAAAAATGACTCTTTTCTCAATTATTGCGCTTGTCTCTAGTGGAGAATAGCATCACTACAACTACTCTTCAAATTAAGAGTCCATTAACCACCCTAATTATGAGGGGTTACACGTGAATTACAGTAAGTGTAAGCCAGTCATATATACCCGTGTGTGTGGGTAAGAGGGTCTCGGCATGCAAATCTCATTGGCCAATGTCCATTGGCTCATTTAGCTACCAATTGGAGGTGATTAGTCTCCCAGGTGAGACCCCAATACATCATTATTGACATAATGTTCAGGGAACAAGGGTTACATTAGTAACTGAGGTGTTCTCTGTGGCAGTGTTTTGGGGCAGAATTGTGAGCGAGCCAACTCCCATAGATGAAAAGCAACCCCACACATGGATGGTCTCAGGATACTTCACTGTTGGCATGACACAGGACTCATGGTAGCATTCACCTTTTCTTCTCCTGACATTCAATTTTCCAATCCTTGTTCTTCCTGCAAAATTTCAGCATGTCCTTGATGTTTTCTTTGCTGCCCTTCTTGACACCAAGACATTGTCCAAACTTATTGGCCTGACTGTGAGTGCACATGCACTCACACCAACCTGCTGCCAATATTGAGTGAGCTCTGCACTGCTGGTGACACAATTCTGTGGCTGAATCCTCAGTAGTCTCATTCTGGACATGCTGAAACATTCTCCACTGCAGTTAATCAGTGGTAATCTGGTAAATGGTTCTTTCAGGAGCAGTATTCTTTGCATGTGAGGCCATTTTGATGCAAGTGATGATGGCTACACATCTTTCTTTGGAGGTAACCATTGCTAACACACACACACAAAAAAACAAAAACAAAAAAAAAAAACAAAAAAAAACAACAACAAAAAAAAAACCACAGGGATTGCAGGGAGCACTTCTGCTCTTATAATCCAGTGAGACAGATTTTCAAAATGCAAAATTTATGTCCTTGCCAATACTTTTGGATATGGCTGTACTGTATACAATGTAACTTTGATTTTTGCTTATCCTAAACTTTATCTCTCTCTTGTTTGTTATTTAAATACGCGGAGTAGCAATTCTTACAAAACCAGACCTCATTGACAGAGGAGCAGAAATTGATGTTTTGAACATTATCCAGGGCAAAGTCATTCCTCTTAGCAAGGGTTACATTATTGTGCGATGTCGTGGTCAGAGTGATATCAATGACAGAATACCTTTTGACAAAGCTATGGAGGCTGAAATGGAATTTTTCAGGAACCACAATTATTTCAGGTAACATAACATTTATGAACGGTTTGCATATTTCAAGGAAATTCAAATAGTAAATATATATAATAGTATATTTTATATTTCTTTCTCTTCACAGCTCACTACTGAATGACGGTAAAGCCTCTATTCAATGCCTGGCTGACAAGCTGACCAAAGAACTGGCTGATCATATTAAGGCAAGCAATAAATGATAATAGGGAACCCTTCTATTGATTGTGAAATGTGTAGTTTATTGTCTACCAAAAACATCTTAAAGGGGACCTATTATGCCCCATTTTACAAGATGTAAAATAAGTGTGTATGTGAAGCTTTAGCTCAAAATACCCCACAGATAATTTTTTATAGCATGTTAAAATTGCCACTTTAAATGCAAACGAGCTGCTGCGCTCAGGCCGAGTTTCAAGAGCTGATGCTCCGGTGTCAGGAGTCAGTCAGGATGCACTATAATGTCAAAAAACTGTGAATATATGCTTCATGGAGATAGACAGGTATAGTTTAGTTCAATTACGGTTATAACTTATATTGTCTTCTTCCACTATGTTAGTACAAGCCTGTTGCACTGGACCCAGTCTGAATGAAGTTTATTGTACTTCACACAAAAGATGAAGCGTCCGTTTTCACTCTAGAAAATCACTGTAAAAGCTTAATAAAACACAGTGTGCATTAAAATATATAAATAAATAACATAAAACCTTTGCTCAATCAAACATAGCCTGACTACACCACCCTGAATCTCTTTCTTCAGGGAATGTTAGGTTAAATTATAAAACACAGATTCAATGTGTACCAAACCAACCAAAGAAACAGAGACGAGTTTCTCAAATACAAAACAAACAAACCCAAAAAAATAACTAGCGGACACCAGAGGAGTAAAATCCCTGTAAAATTCATCCACAAACAAAATCCTAAAGAAAACAAAATGAACAATGTTACCTCATCATAAATGAACATTGCCACCCCCCAGCTTAAATCATTTGATAAACAGAAAAAATTCTACCAAGGCTTAATTGGGTTGAATGGCACTACAACACCTTTTTTACTTGGGAGCACTAACTACTATGAAAAAGGAATAGCAATATCAATTACCTTATTCGGGCAGAAATCTAAGGTCTCAATGGAGAACAAAGCTTGTAGTCCACGCACAGATGTTCAGGGTGGCCCTTCAAGGCCACTTTCTGAGTGTACTTCTGTTTCACATATAGCTACTATCATGTTGTAGGCCCCTCTTCGGCCTCGATGATTATGTGCCCATTGCATGGTATACCCGTTAGGTGAGCTTTGTACTTCCCTTTTGGGTTATGTATGTAATAGTGCTTAGCTCCCTAAGCTGATCATGGTGGTAGGCCTTAACTCTCTGGGGTCTGTGGATTTTCGGGGCCCTGGAGAAGTTTTGACATGCCCTGACATTTGTGCTTTTTTCAGTTGTTCATAAACATATAAATGACAAAAGTGTCATTACACTGTATTCAGCACAAACTAGGCTACAATAATATGTGAGGAACATGTATGTACATGTTTGTGTTTTTGAAGGAATACATTTATGCGTGGTTATTGAAAAAACAAAAAAACTTAAGTCACTGAAATAAAGCCAATGTGTATATATATATATATATATATATATATATATATATATATATATATATATATATATATATATATAATATTAAATCTGTGTTCAAAAGAATTCTCGGTATTGGAGGTTGTAGACTAGAGTTTTTGCTTCAAAATGATGTAAAAAGTATCCTGCCTTCTCCTTCATATATAAAAATATATTGATTTAGTTTTTGTAAGACACTTTTTGTCAAGAAACACAGTATGCATGGAGGCTGAATCATCATGAATAATGGGTGTTTCACACCTGAGAAGACAAAAGTTTTGCATAATGAGCTGTAATGACTTGCATAATATTGTTAGTAGCATTGTTAGTAGCGTATTGTTAGTAGCATCTCTAAAGTGGACTATCAGAATAAAGTGTTACCCATTTTGAATGTGAAATGAACTGGCATGCCAAGTTAACACTTTGTTAGGAGAACTGTGTGAACAGATTTGAAAAAATGAACTTAGTATTGAGCAATGTGTCCTAATGATTGTAAAAACAAAATGTAATCTCTAAACTATGTTTTCTTATGGGCACAGAAATCGCTTCCAACTTTGACTGTTCAGATTCAGAATAAGCGACTCGATTTGCAAAGGGAGCTTAAAAACTATGAGGAGGGTCCACCTCTGGAAGAAGAGAAGATGGGAAATTATCTCAATGATGTAAGAGCTCTAAGAATAAATGCACAATAAATTTTATCTGTCCATAAATAATGTTATTTCTTCTGTCCATAAATACTGATTTTCTTCTTATATAGATTATGATGAAGTTCAGCGATCAAATATATGAACTGAGTAGAAATGGACATTCAAGGGACAAAAATATTTACGCACTTCTACGTGATGAATTTAAAAAATGGGACAGCAGGCTGAGAAGTACTGAGGAATCATGTGAGTCAAAATGTTAACACCTTAAACTAGTTGTTCCTTTAGTAGGATAATACCCTTGATGATCCCTTAACTTCACCTTTTCTTGTCATTATTACAAATGTAGTCAAAGCAAGTGTGATCGAAATGATAGACAAGTATAATGAGAAACATCGGGGCAGAGAATTGCTTACGCTCAGTGAGTTCTGTGAATATGAATGTTTCATCAAAGACCATGTGTCAACTCTTGAAGAGCCAGCTATGGAAATGCTGAAGCAAGTACGAGGTACAGAGTGCATTTTCTAAATGTATTGACAAATATGGAAATGAGATGATATTTTGGACTATAATAATATAAAGTACTTTTATTCTGTCCAATTCAAAACAATCTGCAGCTTCATTCTTGTCACATTTAAAATTTCATTTTCAGAGATTGTTCAAAATAAGTTCAGGGAAGTATGTTCTTTGTCTTTTGAACAATACCCTACAATGCGATACAATATCTCTGTAAGTAGAAACACTAATACTATTTATTTTTATTATTATAATTAGGGGCCAAGCACCGAAGGTGCGGAGGCACCTATTGTTATTGTTGGCGTTCTTTTTTTTTAATTTATTTTTTATTCTTCTTCTTCTTCTTCTTCTTCCGCTCTTGAAGTCTATGCAAAAACTACTCTTGAAGCTGTATCTCTGCAATGCTTTATCATATTCAGACAAAACTTGGTACGTGTAATCACAATCATGACCTGAGGCATCATACAGTGTTTCGGCGCAGCGCCACCTACTGGAGTGGAGATATGAAAAATTGATTTTTTTGCTTATAACTTCATATGGGTTCATTGAACTTTGGTCTCGTTGGATTCGGGGAATCATGCCGAGTCGAATGATATCCAATTTTCCCATTTCAACCATTTTGGCCGTCGTCCATTTTGAATTTTGTGCTAAAGTGCTGTATTTTATGAACGCATTCAAGTATCGTTACGAAACTCGGTATAGGTCATCAGAATAATGCCCTGAAGGAGCCTGAGAAGTTTCGGACCAGTGCCAGCTTGTGGTCAAAAGTGATTATGAAATTTACAAAAATGCTAATAACTTTTGACTGTATTCACCAATTGTAATGAAACTGGTCTCAGTTGATTCCTTGGGTCATGTTGAGAACATATATATCAAATTTGCTATAGTCGGCTGAACTTCCTGTCCGCCATATTGTTTCACTTTAAAAACCTACTTTTTCGAACTCCTCCTACACCATTGCTCTGATTTTCACCAAAATTGAACTGTATCATCTACAGACCATGCCGACAAAAAGTTATGGATTTCAAGTCGATACGTTAAACCGTTTTCGTATACCGGAGCAATGAATTTGAGGCATGTTGTAAAACACACTCTTGTAGCTGTATCTCTGCACTGCTTTATCGTATTTAGACCAACCTTGGTACCTGTCATCACAAGTATGACCTGAGGCATCATGCAGTGTTTCGGCGCAGCGCCACCTACTGGTGCGGAGATAAGAAAAATGGCTATTTTTGCTTATAACTTCTGATGGGTTTGACCAAAATTCATAAATTTGGTATGGGTCATCAGGACAATGCCCTAAAAGAGCCTGAGAAGGTTCGGACCAGCACCACCTTGTGGTCAAAAGTTATAACAAAATTGACAAAAATGCTAATAACTTTTTTTTCTAATTGCTGACTGCTGCTGTTGGTCTGATGCTGCCAGCCATGTTGGCTGGCTTCTTGTGTCGTTTTTGTGCTTGGCCCCGTAATTGCTGCTTGCAGCTATATTTAGGGGCCAAGCACCGAAGGTGCGGAGGCACCTATTGTTATTGTTGGCGTTCTTTTTTTTTTTTTTTTTTTATTCTTCTTCTTCTTCTTCTTCCGCTCTTGAAGTCTATGGCAACCCATAGAACCGCTTGCGGGAAAGTTATGAAATTTGGCACACAGTTAGAGGACAGTCTGATCTATGACCATAGCCAATTTGGAGTCTCTAACTCAATCCCTCTAGCGCCACCAGCTGTCCAAAGTTGCACTTATGTTTATGTTAATAACTTTTGAACCGTAAGGGCTAGAAACAAAACTCTTTTTTCCTCTGATTCCTTGGGTCAAGACGAATCGATCGCACCCTATGACGTCATTTTCCGTCATGAAAATTTTCCCGCCATTTTGAATTTTCTGAAAAACTTACTTTTTCGAACTCCTCCTAGGCTGTTACTCCGATTTTCATGAAAATTGAATCAGATCATCTTCACACCATGCTGACAAAAATTTATGGAATTCAAGTTGATTCCTCAAACCGTTTTCGAAAAACTCACGAAGGAATTGTACGTAGTGCTTGCGAAAACAGAAGTAAGGCTGTATCTCCGCAACGCTTTATCGTATTCAGACCAAACTTGGTACATGTCATCACAAGCATGACCTGAGGTACCATGCAGTGTTTCGGCGCAGCGCCACCTACTGGTGCGGAGATATGAAAAATGGGTATTCTTGCTTATAACTTCTGATGGGTTTGTCCAAAAATCATAAATTTGGTCTCGTTGGATTCGGGGAATCATGCCGAGTCGAATGATATCCACTTTTCCCATATCGGCCATTTTTAATTTTGTGCTAAAATGCTGTATTTTACGAACGCATTAACGTATCTTTACAAAACTTGGTATGGGTCATCAGCACAATGCCCTGAAGGAGCCTGAGAAGTTTCGGCACAGCGCCACCTTGTGGTCAAAAGTTATAACAAAATTTACAAAAATGCTAATAACTTTTGACTGTATTCACCAATTGTAATGAAACTGGTCTCAGTAGATTCCTTGGGTCATGCTGAGAACATAGATATCACATTTGCTATAGTCAGCTAAACTTCCTGTCCGCCATATTGTTTTTCTTCAAAAACCTACTTTTTCGAACTCCTCCTAGACCGTTGCTCCAATTTTCACCAAAATTGAACCGTGTCATCTTCAGACCATGCCGACAAAAAGTTATGGATTTCAAGTCGATAAGTCAAACCGTTTTCGTATACCGGAGCAAAGAATTTGAGATGTGATGCAAAAATTACCCTTGAAGCTGTATCTCTACAATGCTTTGACATATTTAGACCAAACTTGGTACATGTCATCACAAGCATGACCTGAGGCATTATACAGTGTTTCGGTACAGCGCCACCTACTGGAGTGGAGATATGAAAATTTTTTATTTTGCTCATAACTTCTGATGAGTTTGACCAAAATTCATAAATTTGGTATGGGTCATCAGGACAATGCCCTGAAGGAGCCTGAGAAGTTTCGGACCAGCGCCACCTCGTGGTCAAAAGTTATAACAAAATTTACAAAAATGCTAATAACTTTTGTCTATATTAACCAATTGTAATGAAACTGGTCTCTGTAGATTCCTTGGGTTATGCTGAGAACATAGATATCAAATTTGCCATAGTCAGCTAAACGTCCTGTCCGCCATATTGTTTTTCTTTAAAAACCTACTTTTTCGAACTCCTCCTAGACCGTTGCTCCGATTTTCACCAAAATTGAACCGTGTCATCTTCAGACCATGCCGACAAAAAGTTATGGATTTCAAGTCCATATGTCAAACCGTTTTCGTATACCAGAGCAAAGAATTTGAGGCATGATGCAAAAACGACTCTTGAAGCTGTATCTCTTCAGTGCTTTGACATATTCAGACCAAACTTGGTATGTGTCTTCACAAGCATGACCTGAGGCAGCATACTCTGTTTCGGCGCAGCGCTACCTACTGGAGTGGAGATATTAAAAATGCCATTTTTGCTTATAACTTCTGATGGGTTTGACCAAAATTCATAAATTTGGTATGGGTCATCAGGACAATGCACTGAAGGAGCCTGAGAAGTTTCGGACCAGCGCCACCTTGTAGTCAAAAGATATAACAAAATTGACAAAAATGCTAATAACTTTTTTTCTAATTGCTCACTACTGCTGTTGGTCTGATGCTCCCAGCCATGTTGGCTTGCTTCTTGTGCCATTTTTGTGCTTGGCCCCGTAATTGCTGCTTGCAGCTATATTTATCATTGTTATCATTATTATTATCTTTGATTATGTTATACTCCTCAGAACATGATTAATGAAATTCAGTCAAAACAAGAGGCCGAAGCTGAGAAAAGAATTCAGGAGTTCATTAAAATGGAGCAACTGTTCTTCACCCAGGACAAGGTTTTTCAACAGAAGCTCAATAACTCTGACATCCCTCAGAAGAGTGGAATAGAAACAAGTGACAAGAACCACTGCGATGATGACGCAGTTTTTAATTCGAAAGGCTGTGCACTGTTGGATACAAGAAATCTAGTACCAGACAAACTGGTTCTCTATTATGAGGTGGGTAATGTACCATAAAGTATTTATTTAAAACATACTTTAGTTTTTTTTTTTTTTTTTTTTTGATTAATTCATTTATTTATTTAAAGACCATGAGTTATGAGAAGGCTGTAACAGTTCAAATTATTTAATTATAAATATTGCTCACTGGACAATGCAGTTGTTTGCAATCACAAAATTTATTTAAGTGCATGCATTAAAAACTTGGTTAAACATTTAATTTGTGTGCTGTTCTAACCTGCAGTCCTTTTCTAACCTTTTCTGAGTGCGCACACTAGCCTGTCAAACAGCACATGGTAACTACTATATTACTGGCTATCTTATTGCGCTAATACTGTCTTATACACACAAGGTTAACAAAAACACTATCCCCCAGTTTCACAGACAAGGCCTAAACTAGTCCTAGACTAAAATGCATGTTTGAGCTGTTGTAACTGAAAACAACTTGTACTGACATATCTTAAAATATGTCAGTGTCATTGTTTTGTCTCAAGATGCACACCAGTAATGTGTTTTTCTAGTGAAGGTTTATAAAAGCTAATTAAATGCCTTAATTGAACTACGGCCTAATCCTGGCTTAGGCTAAGCCCTGTCTGTGAAACCGGGCCTTTATGTCTAAAGTGAAAGTAAAATCGGATGTGTGTCTGGATGTGTGCAGGTCTTAATGTGATAGCAACCTAATATTCTGGGCCCTGGAGGTGTTTTGACATGCCTTGACATTTGTGCTTATTTCTGTTACTTGTAACATTTCAGCCTGGTCTCATTGTTAATGCGTAGGTATGAATACGTAACTTTCAAAGACACAAAACGTACATTTTAGTACATTTAGAAAGGTGCTAAAACATACAGTAATGATGTAATTATGGCACTAAAACATAAAAATACTTATGTTTTTTCAGCAAAAAAAAAATATTTACGAATCTTTCATGTCATAAAGATATGTATAATTTCCATTTTATCATTTTGTAGATAAATGTAAGATCCCTAAACCCCACCCCCAACCTAAACATACCCATTTTATACAGAATGTTAAAAGAATAAAACATAATGGAGAGAAATGTGTAGGAAAATGACAATTTTACTTTAAATATAACATTAAAACGATATTTTGAGCGGCTAATCCAGCACCTACCCATAGCCATTTCTTAAAACTACATACGGTTATAAATAAAAGAATAACAGACAAACAAGCGTAATCACAATAATTTATTTATTGTGAAAATGTGGTACCAAAAGTAGTTCAAATGATGATGAGTTGCAGTCGTAATCCTCTCTGGCAGTAATAGTTTTTTATAGGGTACAGAGCAGAATTTAACTTATTAATCTATGAAAATATGACGTATCGGCTTCTCTCCATGAAGGCGCGCACTCATTTCAAATATCAATCCTCTGAAACACGGCATTTTGCTATCTGTAATGAAGCAGGTGAGAACCAATTAGCGTTCGATATCAGTGCCTTAAACCATGTCGTAATGTTTCTCGAGGGCGCAGCTTTCAAATTTGAATCCTAACGAGCGTGGGCTTTGACCGTGATGGCCGCTGCTGAGAATGAAGATGAAGATCGACAGATAAAGGGCCGAATCGGGATCAGTTTCTTACAAACATATGAATTCTAAAGATATGGAGTACAGTAAACAAATAAAATTGATGTGATTTGTGAATTTATGTTGTGCTTTGGTGTATCTTATGGTTGGATTGTCAGCCGCTGCATAGGTGAAAATGCCTTCTGTGTCACACAGCAAACAAACTAAATATTACAAAATGGTTAAACAATTACAGAAATTTTATTCATAAGTTTTCAAATTGTAGTCTTGTTTAACATTATGTAATCCTCCAAATTGAGCAGAAATGTTATTTTCATATTAATTAGATGTGTAAACTGCATTCAATATATTTGACAAACATGTATTGATATGACAATTGAACACAACAGATTTAAAACATTAATTTTAATATATGGGTATTTATATAGGCTACATTTACACTTTACGTTACATGATTTATGGTTTATTGCTGTTAATACGTAAGTATTTTTACATTTTAGTGCTATAAATACGTCAAGGTTGTTCATTTTTGTGTGTATGAAAACATAAGTAAAAGTATGTGTGGTAGAACCACACTTTACGTAAAAATAAACACGTATTCTCATGAGATCACGCTGAACATTTTCATGGCAAAAAGTTGCAGTTTTGCAGTGCCCTCACTTTTTAACGAGGGATGACACTCATAATTTACGTGTTATTTGAGAGTGACGCATAAGGGGGCTGACTGGCCTCATTGTGAATAATTTACAATCAAGAAGCTCCTCTCCCACATGGCTTTCTTCTCTGTGCCCTGTGGCTCGCATCCTGCATTTACCGAGGCATTGTGGCAGTTCTGATCATGGAGTTCACAGGTGGAGTTAGCAGAAGTAGAGTTTAAGCACTTTCTCAAGCTCTGATGTCCAAATGTTGTATTTGGAAGCTCTCTCTCTCTGTGATTTATTCCAGTCTAAATGAGGACATAGTGTTGGCTACAGGGTCTATTGTGTTGAAGCTGGTAAATCAGAGAAGCAACTCTTGCTTTCCTGCATATGACGAGCTGCTTGAGGTTGTATCCCGTGCATGGTCAAATTAAACTTGGATTGGCCAGAAGCAGGAAGCAGCTCACAGTAGGATGAGTGCTTCCTGACAGGCGACCTGGTGCGATCCCCCCCACAAATACATGAGGTGTCAAGATTGTGTAGAAATTCATATCCAGTTTTTTTGTTTGTTTTTTTAACCCTTTGGGGTTTGAGGGGTTTTAGGGGTCCTGGGGAAGTTTTGATATGCCCTGAGATTTGAACTTTTGTCGCAGAAGTTGATATTTTTTGGACGTACGTCAAATGCATATGGCTGTCACTCCGGAAGCTTGTTATTTTACTTTATAAAGTTTTAAATAAGGATATTTGTCTTACACAAAAACATTTATGCATGGTTGTTGACAAAATAACTTAATTTTAAGCCACTAAAAAAAGAAAAATCGATCAGCTCGGATCAAGTCGCTCTTCAAAATGAATCTGAAACCACAGTCGTGCTCTCCTTCTGAGGTAAATTCTTCTAGGATAATTTCTCAACACGTCCCAAAATGATGTAAGGTAAATTAATCTTTTAATATCTTTGTCTTGTGGCATTAAGCCATGTTATACTACGGGGCTGTTGAATGCTTGAATCTGATTGGTTGATCAGCGTGCTAAGGTGTGCTATTATTTTCAGGGAAACGCATGGCTAAAGTAGTTCTTGCAGGTCTTGACCGCATTACAGTTCCATATCACTTTGCCAAATGATTTCAGTTATTTCAAAAGGTCATTACAGCCTATAACAGCAAAACTTAAGTAAGGAATAATTGACTCCGGTGCATTACCACTTCGGGTGTGCATTATTTTCTAAGAATTCAATGGCCCGGAGTCAATTTTTCCTTACTTAAGGTTATGGGGAACACCTAGCATGAATCTTTGCATCTTCATATTCTGGCTAGTGTATAGTATGCATCACCAATAAGGTGTATACTGACCAAGTTTGGTCTTTGTATAATTAGTCCATTAAGCAACGTTAAGTGTTTTTCACGTTAAGTATTTTAGAATGTACCACAACAGAAGAAATCCTGGAGAATGACGAATGAGGGCAACCACAGTACTGCAGCACAGTGATGCACAAGCCTTGATATAAAGAAACAAAGCAACGAAGAGCAAGTTATTTCTCAGATTTAATGTTCTACACATCAGGTTCCAGGGACTGACATTATATATCCTTTGTGGTAAATAATGCTGCTTACATGTAGATGGGAAAAAGAGTAGTCACAGAGACTTTGAATTAAAAGTAAATACAGTTTGCATGGCTTAATCGGCTTTTCCACGTATACACTGGCCCTGATAATA
The DNA here is from genome assembly GCF_024489055.1 of Chanodichthys erythropterus. NCBI lineage: Eukaryota > Metazoa > Chordata > Actinopteri > Cypriniformes > Xenocyprididae > Chanodichthys > Chanodichthys erythropterus. The sequence goes on from NC_090237.1 coordinate 36,808,424, forward strand.
AAAACATACTTACTGCTTACTCCATTTATGCAAAACAGTTTTTGTGAATGAATGACTATCTCTACCTTTTGTTTTGGTATTTGTCAACCATTGTTTGCACCACCTGCTGGTTAGGCTACTAACAGCAGATGGATATTATGCATTGGTACTCTACTGCTAGAGTACCAATGCATAATTCCAGTTCCTGGATGTGCAATGTTATATATTCTGCTGAATTTGAACTACTGAATTTGTGGAAGTGAATTTGTAAAGCAAAATAAAATGGGCCGAAAACTGCCCGTTGAATATTATAGGTGGTATTTTTAAATAGACTGAATATTTGGGAAATTAAGTCATTAAGGTGAATATGGATTATTGAGTTTTTAATAATGAAATTGTGTGTGAAATGTTTTCATTTAAAATATTCACAGCTTAAATGCTACAAACTGTTGAATTACAGCTGCCCAAAATGCTAGCCCTGAAAATACAATGCAGGCACTGTAAATGCAAAAGGGTGGAGACATCAGCATTTGTGTAGACATGCACAGAGTCAATGAGGTTGTGGTGCGTGAAAGCACCCCTTTCCCACCTCAGTGAGATACTGGAGCACAAGTCTGGAGCTGCTGTTCTCTCCAAACTGGTTATCATGAAATTACTTAGTTTTCACACCATCAGTCATTTGCATGTTCAAGCTCTGACAATATCCAGATTTTTGCCTTGTTTTTTTTCCACCAAATCTTTGAAACGGAGTTCTCTGATGCAGGCATCATTTTATGGTCTTGATGACGCACCACACCACGTCCTGTCCCGTTTGCAAATGAATTGGTATTCACACATGCTTCAGACACAGAATGCACCCAAAGCTATCCTATAGTGCACACTACATTCTCCTGTTCACTTGTATGTTTTTAAACCCTTAAAGGAACAGTTTTAAAGTTTAAGTTTTTTAAAGTCAACAAATTTAAAGTTTTATCCTCATTAACTCAAACTAACATTGTGCTTAACTTATATGTCTGTCTTTCTTACATGGAACAAAAATGTTGAAATAGGTTAATAGAAAATGTTGGATGAATTTACTAAGTTGCTACTCACATGGAACTTAAAGTTCCTCACAAGTTCCTCACAAGCATTTCACCACTGTAGAAATCTGAGAAACTCCGAAAGGTGGCTCAAGTGTCTTTATACTCCAGGTGAATGTTATAATTAATGTCTTGTCTCATAGATCGTCTATCAACGCCTTACAGACTATGTGCCTATGTTGATACTCCTCTTCATGCTGAAGGATGCAGCTAAGACATTGCGGAATCAAATGTTAGAACTGAGGAATGGGGCAGATGTGGTCAAACTGCTGAGTGAAGACTCAGAGAGAGGATGCAAAAGAGCTGATCTAAAGCAGCGTCTGGAACGCCTCATACAAGCTCAAGACCTGATCAGCAAAAGACTCTGAAATAGCTTTAAGAAACATAATGGATATGCACTGATTTTTCACAAAATCAGTAAATAATTACATTTACTAATTCAAATTTGATCATTATAAACTGTAACAAAATGTGCATCTATACTTTTGATTCAGATTGCTGTCACTGATTATTATGAATGCCATACCAATGTGTAAGAGCTACATTTAGATTATTGTGCACTAGCCAAATAATTAGCCAATAAGATTGTTTAATTGATTTTATTTGTTTCAAAATATTATGATTTAAATGTATAAAGAAATTATGTTTATTGTTTAATGCTTGGACTGGCCTGTTTGTGTTAATTTGCTTGCTCCTCCTCCTTGACATGTCACTGCAGCGCAAAAGGCTTGCAGCCTTAATAGCTAGTTGGAATTGTGTCAGGAACAGGTTAGAGGGTGGACAGTTTCTTTAATCGCATGCTCTCTTACACTGGTATTTTTCATTCTTTGAAATTCTATTTTGTATTTCTGTTTGGAGATTGTGATCAATAAATTAAGATTTGTTTTGTTGTTACGACTGCATCTCCATACGTGCTTTATGGACATGTGTATACAAAGATACTCCCCCAATAAACTCAGGATGCTAAAAGAAGTTTTTAACGATTAGCCTTTATTCTATAATACTAATATAAATCTCTAAGTTACCTTACCATTTATGGAGAAATATTACAAATGGTTTAACATCACATTATATTAATTTTACTGTAAAATGTGTGTTGTTTTTTTTTGTTTGTTTTTTTTGTTTTTATTAAAAACATGCTCTGTAGCTCACCTGGTACACCACTACACTTGTTTCTTCAAAGTTTCTGCACAGTTTCTTCAGCAAATGTTTTTATTTCATGTATGATTTTGTTAACACTATTGGTTAGGTTTTGTGTTTCTTGCAGGGGAAATAATGAAATATATTGTGGCCATGAATTAAAAATTTGTTCTTACAATTTATTAACCCTCTGGGGTCTGAGGATTTTTTGGGCCCTGGAGAAGTTTTGACATGTCCTGACATTTGTGCTTTTTTCAGTTGTTCATAAACATATTAAAGGGATAGTTCACCCAAAAATGAAAATTTGAGGTTTATCTGCTTACCCCGAGGGCATCCAAGATGTAGGTGACTTTTTTTCTTCAGTCGAACGCAAATTATGATTTTTAACTGCAACCGCTGCCGTATGTCAGTCAAATAATAGCAGTAGAGGGGAACTTCAACTATAACAGTAAATAAAACTTAACCTGCAGCTTGTGATGACACATTAATGTCCTAAGACACGAAACGATCGGTTTGTGCGAGAAACCGAACATTATTTATATAATTTTTACCTCTAATACACCACTATGTCCAACTTCGTTCAGCTTCCTGTTAGTGAGGTCAAAAAACGCGTTCTGGTGACGGAAGCCCATATACTTCAATGAGCGCGAGATCACTTCCGTTGTCAGAGCGCGATCAGACCTCACTAGCCGGAAGCTGAACGAAGTTGGACATAGTGGTGTATTGGAGGTAAAAAAAATATATAAATACTGTTCGGTTTCTCACACAAACTGATCGTTTCGTGTCTTAGGACATCAATGTGCCGTCAAGAGCCGCAGGGTTTAATTTGGATTTGTCTATGGAAGTTTTTTCGACTCTTATTGTTCAAGTTCCCAATCACTGCTATTATTTGACTGACAGACGGCAGCGGTTGTGTCATTGTCATTGTGCCAAGTGTCATTCAGCACAAACTAGGCTACCATAATATGTGAGGAACATGTATGTGCATGTTTGTGTTTTTTAAAGGAATAACGTTTATGCGTGGTTATTGAAAAAAAAAAAAAAAAAACTTAAGTCACTGAAATAAGGCCAAAAAAATATATTAAATCTGTGTTCACAAGACTTCTTGGAGGTTGTAGACCAGAGTTTTTGCTTTGCTTACGCAAAAATAATCCCACCTACTCGTTCATACAAAACAATATATTGATTTAGTTTTTGTAAGACACTTTTTGTCAAGAAACACAGTGCATGGAGGCTGTAACGGTGGAGAGCCCAAATAAAATTCAAATTAGCAGTCTTTATGTAGTTCGGACACCAGACAAGCTCAGTGTTGTCAAATAATCAGTCTCGCCAACTAGGCTTTGTTTTCAGGTAACCTGCTTCTCTCTTTTTCTTTTACCCCTTCTTTTCCCTCTTACAACTTCTCCTTATATACGCATTTCCTTACGCATTTCCTACTTTTGGATAATTCCATTTCCTCCTCCATCCTGCCACACAGCATAAAAAACATCTGTTTTCTCATAATGCCACAAGGTATGAATCGTCGTAAATAATGAGGTAATTCACACCTGAGAAGACTGCATAAAATTGCATAAAGAACTCTAATGACCTGCATAATAATGAGGCCTTTCAGTCAGGTAGGCTGTGAAAAAACCCTCTGTGATCATGTTTCAAGCTCATCATTGTGTATATCAAACATACAGAAAAAACAGCAATACTGTGAAATATTATCACAATTTAAAATAATGGTATTCTATTATATACTTTAAAATAATGTATTTCTCTGATGCAAAGTGTCTGAACAATTATGTTACCTCTGTGGCATTTCATATAGGCTTTTAGCTTAAAAGCATGCACATTTGAAGAAATATTGATGGATTCTCATATGTTTATGTGAATTTTCTATACAAAGGAGTAATATTTATTCAATATTTATTGTCATCACTGTGAGCGCTGGATAGTGTTTTCAATTCATATTTGCAGCCGGAGGGCGCTCTGTGCACATTTAGTCCACAAATTAATCTAAAGAAGAACAGGACATTCCAGGAACTAATGGCATGTCTTCCAGAGGTCGCTAACCATGGCTTTAACATACATATAAACACTTTTGAACACACGATTGAGACGATGAATACATGTATTGCCTCAGAATTTGCATCTGAATAGCACTCGTTCCGTGGGTGTGGCCGAATTAGCGGATAATGAGCTGAATCACGGGAGTCTGACATGTGTCTCTTTTCATAGAGATTACGTAAACAAAGAATTTCTTTAGACATAAGTCTATTTTTTTTTGTGATTAGTATTCACTAAGTTACAGTTCATTTTCTGAGAACTATAAGATTGAACTTTGTTCAGAGGGAGACGACAGATCACGCATCACGCAGTTAGTTTTCTTTATTTTGCCAAAAGCACAACATTTTGTTTTTACTCTGAGTGTACACAAATGAAAGAAGATATTCTATAGTTGCAATTGATGTATTATGTCTCTATGACATAAAATGAGTATTTTAAGTCTGTTTTTCTGCAATGTGAAAAAAATTTCTGCAAAACGCGCTGGCACGTTTCCCAACTACAGAGAGTTAACTTCCTCGGTTATTTCACCTGGAAACATCTTGGTTACGTATGTAACCCCTGGGGTTAAAAATAGGGCTCTCGCCTGAGAGCCCAGTCACCTTTGAGCAGTGTTGGGCATGTTACTTTAAAAAAGTAATTAGTTATAGTTACTAGTTACTTCTCACAAATTGTAACTGAGTTAGTAATTTGAGCCCCTGCCCCTTTGATTGTGAAAGTGAAAGTGCCCTTTGCGGTCGCATGACCCTGCCCCTAAATGAGTCGCATAATGAGCCATTCAGTCAGGAATGTGACTGAGTGAACTAAGAAACAATGCAATGACAAAAGAAATGTATTTATATTTTTGTTTGCAGTTTAATTAGAATATAGTTAACTATATAAATGAGAGTCAAAGACACATTTTAAGTACACAGTTATACCTGTAAATAAATCCTGTACAAAGATATAAGTGAACATTACATACCTGGGATTTGGAGTTATTATGCACTGGAGAAAAGAAAAAAAAGAAGCCTGCTTCCAGTCAGTGATCTCGGTGTCATATGCATGTAGTCCAATGTGGGCAAATATCTGGTCACTATGATTCTCAAATCTGTGAGATAAAAGAAAAAACCCTCTGTGAACATGCTGATAACAGGATCATATCAGCTATTGTATTAATGTTAATATAATGTCCACTCTTAACATAAAACATGGTTTTTGCGATCTCATGCATGCACATATTGCACTTCATGTGAAGAATTTTGTATAGGTCTATAATATTTTATATTACAGTACCGGTCAAAAGATTGGACACATTTACTATTTTTAATGTTTTTGAAAGCCAACTCATGCTCATCAAACCTGCATTTATTTGATAAAAAATACAGAAAGAACAGCAATACTATGAAATATTACAATTTAAAATAATGTTTTTTATTTTTTTATTTTAATATACTTTAAAAGATAATATATTTCTGTGATGCAAAGCTAAATTTTCATTATTCATTGTGAACAAAAGCTTCAGTGATATGGCACTAGACTATTTCAAAGTAAATTGCGTGGCCACATTAGTGGATAATGAGCTGACTCACAAACGTCTGACACCTCTCTCTTTTCAAACAGACTACATAAACAGAGAATATTAGTTTTCGATTTGACTTACATTATTTTATAGCTGTCATTTCAACATTTCTTTAGATATATGTCTCATTTTTGTGTGATAAGCATTCACTGAGTTATAGTTCATTTTCTGAGGACTATCAGAATGGACTTCATTGAGAAAGAGACTGCAGCTCACGCGTCATGTTAGTTTTCTTTATTTTGCAAAAAGCAAGCGTTTCCTGACCCCTGAATGTTAAGGGCAATGGTTTGCCGAAAAATGGCCAAATAAATTTCCCAAGCCAGCATTAGGCTCGGTCTCATCCACTCTTCATGAAATCTATTCTTTAGCGGTATCTAGCATTATTTGGGGTCTGGCGTGGTTGCAGAAACATATTATGATGTTTTGTGATAATGAGGCCATTTCAAACAAAGGTAGATCTTCTTGTCAGACGATTATGTAATTTTTGAGATGTTTAATTTGTAAATCTGTCATTAATAACTTTATAATTAAGGCTGCTCATATTCCCGGCCACTGCGATGTTATAGCTGATGCTCTTTCGAGTTTTCGTTTTCAGGCTTTCAGACGGCTTTGCCTTTCAGTCAACCCGAATCCAATGCCCTGCCCTCCCTTAGCAGAGATCACATCAATGTTTTGCTTCTCTTTTCAGATCCCTTTATTTCCCATATTGATCATGACTGTTTGTTCCTTTCTTCGTCTACAATTACGAAATTCTATTCATAGATTGCTTGCAGGCATTCATTTTATGCAAGGTATTTTAATCCTAATTATCCATGTCTTTTCACTGTACCATCTGTTCGCTTGCTACTCAAAGGCATAGCTAAATCATCCAGTAAACCTTCAGATAAATGCCTGCCAATAACCTTTATTTTGCAGAGATTAATAATTTCTGCCCGCAATGGTCTCTTTTTCTCCTATAACAATATTTTGCTAGAAGTCGTGTTTTTATCAGCTTTTTATGGCTTCATGCGTGCAGGGAAATGAACATCAGAATCTAAACATTTTGATACTGCCCGTGGCCTTTCTTTTTCTGATCTACGCTTCTCATCTAATTTCTTTACTCTTTTTCTTAAGCATTCTAAGAATGACTCTCAAGGATTTGGTGTCACCAGAGCCAATCAGTCCTATACGCACACTACGCATGCTGCGTAGGGCCCCATAAATTATGCAAGGCATAAATTAAGACGATTTTTGATTAAAATGTAAGTATGATGAACCAAAACATTTAAAGAGAAGTAATTTCTTCAAAATTAAGTGTTATATAGCCCACTGAATCATTCTTAGACTTAATACTGACAACAATGGAACCATTGTTGGAACCAAAACTTATTTCTTAGGACAAAAGAGGACAGTGGGAAAAGAGGATTGCCAAATCTTTGTTTTAAGTGTGTAAATATAGCAAAAGTAACATAGAAATTCAAAATCAGTGGACATGTGACAAGGCCCCTAAAACAATCAGGCCTTCATTTTTTTTGCTCGACAAAGAGCACGAGAAATACCAAGCAAGTGTTTCAGAGCCAGCAAATGCTATGAAAAGAGTGACAGAGTAATATGCTGCCTGCAAAAGTGACATGCATGGTTGTTGTTCACACTAGAAATAGGCCTACCTACTGTAGTCAAAACACAATAAAGTCAGCTAGCCTTTTCAAAGGCCCATATTTACTAAAATATAGACCTCTGGGAATCTAAAGGTTTTCTTTTTTACTGGCTAAATGTTTTGTGCCCCAGATTTAAAGCTGCTGTAGGGAGTTTTTAGAAAACGTTGACTTAGCCTGAAAATTTGAACAAGCACAACTCACAGGTCACTCCCCCTTGCTCTATGCTGCTATACAACCCTCCCTCCACAGCTCCTCCCCCAACAGTTATGGCACATTCAGTGGTACAGACGAAACATCAACAATATGATTTACATTGACTATGGCCTGCCCATACTTTGACTACAAACCTGGTCCTCAAAACATTACATATTTTGCAATACATGTAATGTAACTATATGACGTTGCACTATTTCTATAAGTAATAAATAGCAATTATGATAATATAACGGTAACTAACGTTACAGTATGCAAGTAATTATTCTATCGATATGTAATGCTAAATAAGGTTTGCTAGTACATTATTCCAGCAACATGACAAGCCAGTGAATTAGCAGGTTTCAACAGTTGCTTTGCACAGTGCATGACATTTTATCTGTATGTTATGCGTCTAGAGTTTTGACACCGAGTCAATGGGCTCAGACGAGGAATTCGAGGAGTCAACGGGTGGGGAGAAGAGGAAGCATCAGGCAGGGGATGGGCAGGCCTGTTTTGAAATTATCTTAGTTGTGTAGTTCTTAAAAAATGAAACAAATCAAGCAGGGATACTTACTTGTCAAGCAGAAATATGGCTGACTCTGCATCAGTTTTTAATCCTTTCAGGACACGTAGCTCCCTCCACTTCGGAAAAGCCGCTCCGATATTTACCCTTGTTTTATTTCGGGCTTTATCTAATTTCTTTTTGGCTTTTTATCATCGTCATCTGTCTTTTTCCGCTTACCCGTCTTTATTTTATGAGCAGGAGCCACTCGAGGAATTGGCAGTTTGGATTGTTTTTCCGCCCTAAGCAAAGCTGCAGCACACCGGTAAATCTTGAATTTGAATGCCTGTACGCTCTGAGAGGAGCATGATCAGCGCGCATGCGAGCTTGATTGACACTGCTAAGACACTCCTCCTGGCTCTGATTGGTTATTTCTTACCGGGAGCGGTATATTTCTGCAAATGGCAATAGGACCACTGGGAGGAGCTAGAGGAGCTTGATTTTTTCACAGATTATCTGTCTCATATTCTACTGTCAGGACAGGTTTAACAAATATGTAAAAAATATATTTTTACAAAAGTTACCTACTGCAACTTTAATTAGATTGTTTTAAAATATATGAATACGTTTGTCTCTGGTTTTGTTTGGCAGCTGTAGTTTTATGGTTATTAGAAGAGCAGAAATTAAAATCACAAAATTGAAAATTAAAATAAATATGCACAGACTAAATTTTAATTGGTAGGATGAATCTAAACTCAGTAATTGGCCTACAGTATATTGATTTACCCCATTAAAATAATCCATTTACAGTTACTGCTATTAAAAAAACTTATTTGTATGTTTAAAGTTGTACATATTGTCATGAGCCAGGTTTGATTTTCTCCTCATTCTCTCTCTTTTCCCTCTGCCTTCATTGCATATTGGTTTCAGCTGCTTGTCATTACTATTGGAGTTCACGCTGATTGCTCTCACACTTGTCGCACTTCTTCTCTGATTTTCTTGACTATTTCTCCTTGCTGTTCCTCACACTTCTTTGTCGGATGATTGTTAACCTGTTATTGGCATTGTCTCTCTGCTTATAGCAAGACATCTTTAACCTCTGTTCAGTGCTCCCACTATATTCCTCCCGCCTTTAAACAAAACAGTTTGCTCCATTTGTCGGTCAAAGTATAAGTAGAACAATACAGAACAGAATGAAGTATAAACAAACAATATTTATTGATTTGAATATTTTCTATAGAATCTTAAATTAACAAGTGGATATTATTAAAGAAATATTAACATTAACATAAATAAGTAGAGTTTACAGAAACATCTTCTGATGCACAACCTTGGACACATCATCAGTGTTGTTTCCAGGAGTCACTGGGTGTTTCGGGTCTTACAACAGACACCCTCGTCCTGGCGACCCGACCGAGGCTGATCAGACCCTGACCTGTGTCCAAGTGGCATTCTACTGACCCCACGGCTATCCCCTCTTCAACCAGAGCCATCTGGATGCTTTTTCTGCTGCCTCCACATTGTTGCCTATGGCTCTTATTTGGTTAGCACCTCTTATGCCCAGCGGAACGCAGGAACGTACGGAACGTAGGCCTTGCTCAGGGAGTGGCAGGCAAATCCCCTGCTGCCCACCTCTTCTGGCATGCACCTGGTCCTCCATCCATTCCTCTGACAGTCAGTTCTTGATTTTTTTTTTTCTTTTCTTGACTTGGGAGGACATCATAGGCCCCAAGAACTTGATCCTCTGGGGGTTCCACTTCCAGATTACCTTCTAGGTGACGTTCTGCTCCATCGCCTGCTCCCACTTCATCCAGGCGCCTTGCTGCCACATGGCCATAGCTCTGCTGGTTCGCTCTTCCTCGACTGAAGCTCGCACCTCTTCCTGTACCAGCCTCTGTCTCTCCCTTCCACTGGCAAGTCATAAAGGGTCACTCTTAGACTTCCAAGACCAGCTCTGCCTTTCTCCACTGTCCCAAGGATGGCCTTGTGCTGCAGCCAAAACTCCGCTTGCTGGACTGCCGAAGCTGCCCTCCACTTCCTCCCTGTCCTCACCACAATCCCTGCACCAGACACTTTGGCATCTCTGGAGCCAGAATACTGCAGGTGTTCCCGTGCCCTTGCAACGATGAACCCCTCCCTTACTGAGCTAAAGGGGAGCCTGAGCTTGTTTGCATTCCCATATAGCCCGATGTTACTTAGGCTGCGCCGTAGACCCAGCCATCTGCGTAAATAGCTGCTCACCTTTTGCTCAAAACCTTCCACCACAGTCATGGGGACCTCATAGATAAGCAAAGGCCAGAGGATTCTTGGGAGGATTCCATGCTGGTAGACCCAGGCCTTGAATCTTCCAGGGAGCCCAGGCTTGTCCACTGTTCTCAGCCATCCCTCCAAGTCAGCACTGGTTGCCTTAATGGAGTCTCTTGTCATTCAGGCTGCAATTGAAAATCTTTCCAAGGCTCTTCACTGGTTTCTCAGTGACTGATGGGATCTGGTGTTCTCCCAGCCTGAAGCGGAATCTGTCTGTAAACTTCCCCTTTTTAACAACCAAGGACCTGGATTTTGCAGGTTTGAAGCTCATGCGTGCCCATACCATGAGTCTCTCCAACCCCTGCAAGATCCACCTGGCTCCTGCTACCTCCATTGTTGTAACTGTGAGGTCGTCCATGAAGGCTCTTATGGGAGGTTGCCTTACTCCAGACTTACTGAGAGGGCCTCTGCACTCGGTTTCAGCTGCCTTGACCAGCATATTCATTGCCAGTGCAAAGAGGGTCACTGAGATGGTGCAGCCAGTGATTATCCCCACCTCCTGCTGGTGCCAGTCAGATGTTAGCTGGCCAGTGAAGACTCTCAGGCTGAACTTGGTGTAATAGTCCAGAATGAGATCTTTCACCTTCTGCGGTACATAGTACTTCTCCAGTGCGACCTCCACCAGCGTGTGGGGTATTGAGCCATAGGCATTGGTGAGATCCAGCCACAATACAGCCAGGTCCCTTCTGCCTTCTCTTGCTTCCTGTAGTACAGGTAATGTTCTTAAGTGTAGGAAGGAAGGGGACAGGGTCGGCGTTCAACTGCTGACTGAGCTTTATTTCAAGATTCACAAACGTCCAACAAAAACTGTGCAAGGCACAACAGCAAAACAAAATAATCCACAAAGGGCTTAACTCCAGTCACGGCATATACAATCCACAATGGGTTTCACTCCTGGTCACGGCATATACAATCCACAATGGGCTTCACCCCAGTTTGTCGTGCACCAGCGGCTCAGTCAGCAGTTCCCCTCTCACCGACTCCTGCTTCTCGCGGCGTTTTAACCTGTCTCCGCGCCAATTACTGAAATGAGAAACAGGTGTTTGTGATTTACATTTAACCCGCTCACTCACCAAAGATCTCCCGATGCGCTCTCCCGCTGCAGACCTCGCTGAACCACGCCCCCCTCGCCACACTTCCCTAATAAGCTGGGTTACCACGCCGTGTGTTCCAGACAACCAGGAACTCCTGGTATACCTCTCTTTTGCACCAACGTGTCAATGATCTCTCATGGGGTCACTTGAGGTGGTCGTTTATGGCATCTTTGGAGCAGGTAAGGCAGCCAGCCCTCTTTTGGCCAAGCTTGGTTAACTTGAATGGGTTGGCCAAGAATGCTGCCCTCTTAGTAGCTCTCTCCTTCCGCCTCGTTCTGTGGAACTCTGCCCTCCGTAAAGTCAAGAGTTGTTTCCTTAGGATTGCTCTCAGGTCCGCTAGACTGGCTCTCTCGACTTCCCTTGCTGACTTGTATTGCCTCTTAAGCAGCCTGAGTTCTTCCCTGAGGCACTGGATTTTCCTTGCCCTACGGCTTGGAGTACATGCTGATGGAGCAGGCTTGGATGCCTCAGTTCCAAATCGCTCAGCTGCGATGTTCACTATGAGGGTTGTCATCGTTTTCAGTTGGTGGTCTGCGTCCCGCTTGGCTGTTACTTCCAGGACATGACTTACATCTTTTTTCATTGAATTGTTGCCACACCACTCTCTTTGAGGACCACTGGATCTTTGGCTGGATCAAAGGGGCACAGCCACTTGTTATAACAGCGGCTTGCTGGCTTGGGTTATCGGGAGATACTGTCTCATGGGTTGTGGTGGAAGGTGAGCTGCTTGCAGCAGGTATTGGCGACACTAGGGGGCTCTTAGCACTGTGGGTTGCCTCCGGGCCTAGCTCCTCCTGCGTCTTGCCAGAAATCACTTCTGTGCATTGTGTCATCCTTGCCGCTGTCAAGCATCTCATTCTTCCTTGATGGATTTTTAAACCCCTTTCATTCTTGCAGATCCTGCCGCAGCTGCACTCTATTGTCGTCGTCGTTTTTCCTTTGTCCTGTGTCGTTATCCTTGAATCTGTCCTGATGGGGTGCTCATCATCATGAACATAGATAGGTTTTGTCAAAAACACAAAATTCTGGACAAAAAGCTGATAAAAAGGCATTTTTTAAAACAAGTGCATTTTCAAGCAGAATACATTCAGATGTAATTTCCATCATATATAAAAACCTTCCAAAATAAATTACAATTATAAATAAATCTAAAATATATTAAATTTAGGCACTGAAATTTGCTTTTGAGTGGTACACAGAGTAACATTTCCCAGGATGTAAGGGGACTCCACACCTTTTGCAGTAGAATGAGGTCTCCTTCCGCAACGTACACAAACTCTGCATCCTCTGGTTGGGTGTTGCTTTTTGGGAGTGGACAGGATTGGAACAAGTTCATGAACAGCAAAACTGACGTTCAGCCTGGGTCAGTGTGAGTGGTCTGATCAACAATGTTCTGAATCAGTACATTAGAAATGAACAACTCAGTAAAGTCTACAGGTTGTTCTGACTCAAGAGCAGCAGCATTACCGATAGGCCCAGGATTCTAAGTGAAGGGAATGTTTTTTGGCTGCCAGTTAACTTCATGCCACTCAGGATCATCAGGTTCAGTATCTTCAGCTGGATGGTTCACAGTGGCCCTTGTTTGGTCACCAGCAGCACCATGTTGATGTACTTGACGCATCCGGCCTCTGCCTCGCTGTATTCTACCTGTAAATAATTATATGAATAATTAGGGCCAAAGCCCAAGGGGCTGAAGGCCCTTTTGTTTTCTTTAGGATTATTAGGGCCCGAGCACCGATGGTGTGAGGACCCTATTGGAATTGCTCATCCAATTCTTCTTCTTCTCCAAAATGAATCGCATTTTTGAGGGCCTAAACATTCTCAAAAACTCATGAAACTTTGCACACGCGTCAGAAGTGGTGAAAATTTACATCTGATATGGGTTTCAGAATTAGGTGTGGCAAAATGGCTCGATAGTGCCACCTACAAAATTTCAATTAAGCGCCCTTCGTGCTACGTTTCACGTACAGTTATGAAACTCGGTAGACAGATGTAACAGCCCAATGCCTACAAAAAAGCCCCTGGGTGCAAAGTTTGTAAACCCAACAGGAAGTGAGATATTTTTAATTTTCTTTGCAAAATTTGTGCAGTTTTTGCCATTTCCAGACTTTGTACTTTAACGAACTCCTCCTAGAGCTTTAATCAGATCAACATCATATTTGGTCAGTCTAATCTAAAGGCCTTTGAGACGTTAAATTGCGAAGATCTAGAGTTTTCGCTGAAAGGCGTGTCCGTGGCGACCTGGCAAAGTTCGATGTTTCGCCATGAAACAGGAAGTTGTAACTCGGGCATACAATGTCTGATCTGCCCCAAACTTCAAATGTTTTATTAGAGTCCTGACCTTAAGACATCTATATGACAATATTCAGTTACAGTCATAGCGCCACCTGCAGTCAACAGGAAATGACATGTTTTACACTGTGATTAACTCCTCATAGAGATTTAACCAGATACACATCAAATGTGATCAGTCTAATCTTAAGACCTTAGCAATGATAAATATCAAAGATCTTCAGTTTTCGCTGAAGGGCGTGTCCGTGACGGACTGACAAAGTCTGATGTTTCGCCATGAACGATGAAGCTGTTGTAGCTGAGGCATACTATGTCTGATCTGCTCCAAACTTCACATGTGTGATAAGAGTCCTGGCCTAAAGACTTCTATATGACAATATTCAGTTAGCCATAGCGCCACCTGCTGGCAACAGGAAAAGGCATGCTTTACACTGTAATTCACTACCAGATTCACATTTCATTATGCCAAAGTACCAAACATGCTAGAAATACGTTAAATCATGCAACACTTGGCTGAGTGCTAATTTATGCGATAAACGGCACTAAAGAAACAGGAAGTTGTTGTAACTCAGTCATACAATGTCCAATTTGCTCCAAACTTCACATGTTCAATAAAGTCCTGGCCTGAAGACATCAACATAGCAATATTCAGTAAGTGTGGCATTTCAAAATGACTTTGGCATAATTCTCCTGTATTCACTCGCTTACATGCATGTCGCCCACTGATCACTGTTCCTAAGGCCAACATGTGGCGGTGAACCCGGGTGTGAGAGCCCTTTCATCGCTGCTTGCAGCTTTAATTATTAGGGCCCAAGCGAAAATTCGCGCAGGGCCCTCTTGTTCTTCTAAGGATTATTATTAGGGCCCAAGCGAAAATTCGCGCAGGGCCCTCTTGTTCTTCTAAGGATTATTATTATTATTTTTTTTTTTCCGTCTTCCGGGGCTTTTTGGGGGCCTTAACATGCTCAAAATCTCTTGAAAATTGGCACACACATTGGAATCCGCGGCCATTAGGACACCCCAGAGGCTGGTATCCGGGCGTGGCAGGGGGGCTCGACAGCGCCCCCTTGAAAAAAGTCTGAAAATTTGGTCCATATATTAAACACGCTTGCACGTATTAGTATGAAACTCGGTACACATATAGACCTCATCGGGCCGAACAACTTTCGTACTCTAAGTTAAACGCCACGCCAACAGGAAGTCAGCTATTAAGGGTTGTTTGAAAAACGCATGCTCTGGAATTTGATATACTCCTCCTAGACGATTAATCCGATCGCCACCAAACTCGGTCAGCATGAAGTCAAGACACTGATGATTAAAAATTGCCAGGGGATTTTTGATATCTCGAACGGTTTGGCCGTGGCGAGGCAACGAATTTATGGCGAGAAAAAGGAAACAGGAAATGTGTTATAACGTCTTAATACATATATTGATCTTTATGAAACTTCACGAGTGTGTTCGTTATAGGAGTCTGATCACATGGATGTGACTATTGTGAGTCAAAGTTATAGCGCCACCAACTGGCAGCAGGAAGTGTATCACTTTTTGAAATGTTTTGAGATCACCCTCTTATTTTTACCTGATTTGCTTCAAACTTCATCAGTGTAATGTCAATACACAGCAGATGTAGACCTATGACAGGATTTTTGATATTTGAAATATTGTTGCCATGGCAACAGGTCAAACTGTAATAATATTCTTGAGTGATTTTGAGGCTCTTAACATGCTTCAAATTGCATGAAACTCGACACACACATCAATATTGTCAACCAGTAGACATGGACAAAGCCATAGAAATGGGCGTGGTGGAGGGGCTCAGTAGCGCCACCTTTTGACAAAAGTGGGGGGGTTAGTTTTTCCTACAGTCACCAAACTCGGTACACATATTATTCTCATCAAGCCGGACAATTTTCTAATTTACATTCATTAGCTCCGACCAACAGGAAGTCAGCTATTTTGGTTTGAATGTTAATTTTTTGAAAAAACAGGCTATGAATTTTATACTACTACTCCTACAGGGTTTAT
Source organism: Chanodichthys erythropterus (assembly GCF_024489055.1). NCBI lineage: Eukaryota > Metazoa > Chordata > Actinopteri > Cypriniformes > Xenocyprididae > Chanodichthys > Chanodichthys erythropterus. The sequence goes on from NC_090237.1 coordinate 36,824,284, forward strand.
CCAATTTACACCAAGCTTTTTTTAACTTGTTGCGAACACATTGAAGTTGTTTAATTGCAAACGGATTTTGGATATCTCAAACGGTTTGGCCGTGGCGAGGCAACGAATTTATGGCGAGAAAAGGGAAACAGGAAATGTGTTATAACTTCTGCATACATTGATTGATGTTTATGAAACTTCAGGAGTGTGTTGGTTGTAGTAGTCTGATCACATGGATGTAACTATTGTGAGTCAAAGTTATAGCGCCACCAAATGGCAGCAAGAAGTGTATCACTTTTAAAATGCTTTGAGATCACCCTCTTATTTTTACCTGATTTGCTTCAAACTTCATCAGTGTAATGTCAATACACAGCAGATGTAGACCTATGACAGGATTTTTGATATTTGAAATATTGTTGCCATGGCAACAGGTCAAACTGTAATAATATTCTTGAGTGGTTTTGAGGCTCTTAACATGCTTCAAATTGCATGAAACTCGACACACACATCAATATTGTCAACCAGTAGACATGGACAAAGCCATAGAAATGGGCGTGGTGGAGGGGCTCAGTAGCGCCACCTTTTGACAAAAGTGGGGGTTAGTTTTTCCTACAGTCACCAAACTCGGTACACATATTATTCTCATCAAGCCGGACAATTTTCTAATTTACATTCATTAGCTCCGACCAACAGGAAGTCAGCTATTTTGGTTTGAATGTTAATTTTTTGAAAAAACAGGCTATGAATTTTATATTACTACTCCTACAGGGTTTATCCAATTTACACCAAGCTTTTTTTAACTTGTTGCTAACACATTGAAGTTGTTTAATTGCAAATGGATTTTGGATATCTCAAACGGTTTGGCCGTGGCGAGGCAACGAATTTATGGCAAGAAAAGGGAAACAAAGTGTTATAACTTCTGCATACATTAATTGATTTTGATGAAACTTTGGCTTAGTCTTCGTTGTACAAGGCTGATCACATGGATTTGACTATTGTGATTCAAAGTCATAGCGCCACCAACTGGAAGCAGAAAATGTGTCACTTTCAGCATACATTGAGATCACCCTCTTATTTTTACCTGATTTGCTTCAAAATTCATCAGAATAATGTTAAAACTTGGCACATGTAATCCTTTGAAAATGGGCAGGGAGGAGGGGCTCTATAACGGCACCTTGTAGTGCAGTAAATGTGGAGTGAATTTGACATAGTCCTTTGTTTAACCGTTTTAAGTGCCTATTGCCCGCTGTGCACAGTTGCCCTGAAGCCACCGGGGTGGCGGTGCCACCGGGCTTGGGCCCGCCATCGCTGCTCGCAGCTATATTTAGGGCCCAAGCGAAAATTCGCGCAGGGCCCTCTTGTTCTTCTAAGGATTATTATTTTTTTTTTTTTTTTTTCCGTCTTCCGGGGCTTTTTGGGGGCCTTAACATGCTCAAAAACTCTTGAAAATTGGCACACACATTGGAATCCGCGGCCATTAGGACGCCGGAGAGGCTGGTACCCGGGCGTGGCAGGGGGGCTCGACAGCGCCCCCTTGAAAAAAGTCTGAAAATTTGGTCCATATATTAAACATGCTTGCACGTATTAGTATGAAACTCGGTACACATATAGACCTCATCGGGCCGAACAACTTTCGCGCTCTAAGTTAATCGCCACGCCAACAGGAAGTCAGCTATTAAGGGTTGTTTGAAAAACGCATGCTCTGGAATTTGATATACTCCTCCTAGACGATTAATCCGATCGCCACCAAACTCGGTCAGCATGGAGTCAAGACACTGATGATTAAAAATTGCCAGGGGATTTTTGATATCTCGAACGGTTTGGCCGTGGCGAGGCAACGAATTTATGGCGAGAAAAAGGAAACAGGAAATGTGTTATAACGTCTTAATACATATGTTGATCTTTATGAAACTTCACGAGTGTGTTCGTTATAGGAGTCTGATCACATGGATGTGACTATTGTGAGTCAAAGTTATAGCGCCACCAACTGGCAGCAGGAAGTGTATCACTTTTTGAAATGTTTTGAGATCACCCTCTTATTTTTACCTGATTTGCTTCAAACTTCATCAGTGTAATGTCAATACACAGCAGATGTAGACCTATGACAGGATTTTTGATATTTGAAATATTGTTGCCATGGCAACAGGTCAAACTGTAATAATATTCTTGAGTGTTTTTGAGGCTCTTAACATGCTTCAAATTGCATGAAACTCGACACACACATCAATATTGTCAACCAGTAGACATGGACAAAGCCATAGAAATGGGCGTGGTGGAGGGGCTCAGTAGCGCCACCTTTTGACAAATGTGGGGGTTAGTTTTTCCTACAGTCACCAAACTCGGTACACATATTGTTCTCATCAAGCCGGACAATTTTCTAATTTACATTCATTAGCTCCGACCAACAGGAAGTCAGCTATTTTGGTTTGAATGTTAATTTTTTGAAAAAACAGGCTATGAATTTTATAATACTACTCCTACAGGGTTTATCCAATTTACACCAAGCTTTTTTTAACTTGTTGCGAACACATTGAAGTTGTTTAATTGCAAACGGATTTTGGATATCTCAAACGATTTGGCCGTGGCGAGGCAACGAATTTATGGCGAGAAAAGGGAAACAGGAAATGTGTTATAACTTCTGCATACATTGATTGATGTTTATGAAACTTCAGGAGTGTGTTGGTTGTAGTAGTCTGATCACATGGATGTAACTATTGTGAGTCAAAGTTATAGCGCCACCAAATGGCAGCAAGAAGTGTATCACTTTTAAAATGCTTTGAGATCACCCTCTTATTTTTACCTGATTTGCTTCAAACTTCATCAGTGTAATGTCAATACACAGCAGATGTAGACCTATGACAGGATTTTTGATATTTGAAATATTGTTGCCATGGCAACAGGTCAAACTGTAATAATATTCTTGAGTGTTTTTGAGGCTCTTAACATGCTTCAAATTGCATGAAACTCGACACACACATCAATATTGTCAACCAGTAGACATGGACAAAGCCATAGAAATGGGCGTGGTGGAGGGGCTCAGTAGCGCCACCTTTTGACAAAAGTGGGGGGGTTAGTTTTTTCTACAGTCACCAAACTCGGTACACATATTATTCTCATCAAGCCGGACAATTTTCTAATTTACATTCATTAGCTCCGACCAACAGGAAGTCAGCTATTTTGGTTTGAATGTTAATTTTTTGAAAAAACAGGCTATGAATTTTATACTACTACTCCTACAGGGTTTATCCAATTTACACCAAGCTTTTTTTAACTTGTTGCTAACACATTGAAGTTGTTTAATTGCAAACGGATTTTGGATATCTCAAACGGTTTGGCCGTGGCGAGGCAACGAATTTATGGCAAGAAAAGGGAAACAAAGTGTTATAACTTCTGCATACATTAATTGATTTTGATGAAACTTTGGCTTAGTCTTCGTTGTACAAGGCTGATCACATGGATTTGACTATTGTGATTCAAAGTCATAGCGCCACCAACTGGAAGCAGAAAATGTGTCACTTTCAGCATACATTGACATCACCCTCTTATTTTTACCTGATTTGCTTCAAAATTCATCAGAATAATGTTAAAACTTGGCACATGTAATCCTTTGAAAATGGGCAGGGAGGAGGGGCTCTATAACGGCACCTTGTAGTGCAGTAAATGTGGAGTGAATTTGACATAGTCCTTTGATGTTTAACCGTTTTAAGTGCCTATTGCCCGCTGTGCACAGTTGCCCTGAAGCCACCGGGGTGGCGGTGCCACCGGGCTTGGGCCCGCCATCGCTGCTCGCAGCTATATTTATTATTATTTTTTATTTTTTTTCGACTATTCGGGCATTTTTGGGGCCCTTACCATGCTCAAAAACTCTTGAAATTTTGCACACGGGTCAGAACCCACGGCCATGACAGCCGTACAGAGGCTGGTACTCGGGCGTGGCAGGGGGGCTCAACAGCGCCCCCTTGAATTGCGCCCGAAAACTTGGTCCATATATGAAACACGCTTGCACATATAAGTCTAAAACTCGGTACACATATAGACCTCATCGGGCCGAACAACTTTCGTGCTCTAAGTTATACGTCACCTCAACAGGAAGTCAGCTATTATGGGTTGTTTGAAAAACGCATGCTCTGGAATTTGATATACTCCTCCTAGGAGATTATTCCGATCACCACCAAACTCGGTCACCATGAAGTCAAGACATCGATGATGAAAAATTGCCAGCGGATTTTTGATATCTCGAACGGTTTGGCCGTGGCGAGGCAACAAATTTATGGCGAGAAAAGGGAAACAGGAAGTGTGTTATAACTTCTGCATACATTGATTGATCTTTATGAAACTTCACGAGTGTGTTGGTTGTAGTAGTCCGATCACATGGATGTGACTATTGTGTCAAAGTTATAGCGCCACCAACTGATAGCAAGAAGTGTCACTTTCAAAATGCTTTGAGATCATCTTATTTTTATCCGATTTGCTTCAAACTTCACCAGAATAATGTCAAGACATGGCGAATGTAGACCTTTGAAAGGGAATACTGATATCACAAACACTGTTGCCATGGCAACGCATCAAACTTTAATATTAGTTTTGGAAGCTTTTGAGACTCTTAACATGCTTCAAATTGCATGAAACTCAATGCACACATCAGAGATATCAACCAGCAGACATGGGCAAAACCGTAGAAACGGGCGGGGAGCAGGGCCTCTATAGCGCCACCTTTTGACAAAAGTGGGGGGGTTAGTTTAACCTACAGTCACCAAACTCGGTACACTTATTGTTCTCATTAAGCCGGATAATTTTCTAATTTACAGTCATTAGCTCCGACCAACAGGAAGTCTGCTATTTTGGTTTGAAAGTGGATTTTTTGACTAAACAGGCTCTGAATTTTAAACTACTACTTCTAGGGAGTTTATTCCATTCAGACCAAACATTTTTTACATGTTGCTAAGACACTGAAGATGTTAAATTGAAAACGGATAATGGATATCTCGAACCGTCTTGCCATGGTAATAGATTGAAGTAATGTAAAAAAGGAATGACTCATATTCTCTATTAAGAAAAACACTATACACAATTAATTTATATATAGAATAATATAGATGTTTGAAAAACATTTTATTCATTTTCTTCCAATTCAAAAAGCATGTGTAATTAAAAATAGGCAGATTAATCAATTTTTCAATAAAATATAATTAATTTCATACATAGAGTAACAACTAGAGGGCAGCATATACCTATTCTTAAAACAGGGTTGGATAAGTCAAACATATATAATCATTTTGATATATATATATATATATATATATATATATATAGAACAAATAATTTGTTTTAATTATACTGTTTGTGCAGGTATATTTAAAAAAATATCAAAGACTACTTTATCATAATTAAGATTTTTTTTGTTTTGTTTGTTTGTTTAAAATGATCTTCTCAGTCTGTATCAGTCTCTCTCCCTCTCTGTCCTCCCCCATATTACCTCAGGCTCATTCGGGTGTGTGTGTGTGTGTGTGTGTGTGTGTGTGTGTGTGTGGGTGGGGGGTGTCTGTGTGTGGGTCTATATCTGTGTCACACTGTCTATATATATCTTTTTCTCTCTCTGTGTATGCATATGTGTGCTTTACAGTCTTATTTTTTTCTAAATATTGAGTTATTTATTTTTAACAATTACAATGAGAATTTTTGAATTATTTACTGATATAATTCAAATTTATTAAAAAACCCTGTTTCAGTAAAATTTCACATGATTATGAAAGTGGCTGTTTAAAATAAACTTGCATAAGTGAGCAGAAAATTCAAGATATGAACCTTATTAATACCTGAGACTGACATTAAAATTGTCTTTGCAGGTTCTGTGATTTGGCTTTATTTATTATTTTTCCATTTTATTTTTTATCTTATACCACACATATTAAAATTAGATGAATGCATGCTTTTGGTGCATAAGATTGGTGCACAAACAACAGCTCATGGAGGTCAAAAAACACATGAATAGAAGAGTGAGGATTATACAACATCAGCAATCACAGACATTCACATTATGGCTGGATTAGTTATGTAGGGTCTGCACAGTCTCAAGGATGAGCAGGTCCCACCATAAACTGTGTTTAAGCCTCAATTCACGGAACTTTGGTTTATAAATCTTACATCGATTCCGGCCCGGCAGACACTAATGGATCACGAGACCTTTTTTTTTATGACTATTTCGATAAGTCCCAAACCTCTCCTCTGTGACTTCAAAGGAGATGCGAACGCCACAGACACAACTTCGCCGAAACAACCTCCGGAAGAAGAAGCAACTATCAAACCGAGCGCTCCGAAACTCCAGGCACCCTGACTAACCTATGCAAGTATAACGTTTTCACGATTTTAAATACTGAGTTTCCTTGCTGGCTCTTAAAGGTGAACTGTTGCAATTTGACCTGCTTTGATCATCTCTTTCGTTTCTGCCTTTCCCTCTACTTTGTATGTATTTGTATTTACTTGTGTCCATTTAGCCGTATAACCTGTGTATTACCCGTTTCGTATATTAAACTCATTATATCCATGCTTTTTGTTCACTTGCTCATTTTAGCAACAACCGAGTCACTTTAACGTTCTGATTCTAATATCCTTGCTCTATATTTGAAGGCTATGATAGAAAGTTAGTCTCCCGGCCCGAGAATAACATTTCTGTCGTGATAATCTGTGGATAATTTTCCGTTTCGGTGGACGAACTGATAGTTTTCCACATAATTATTCAACCAGAACTAAATCATATATGTGATTGATTATAATTCATTGTAGTTAATTCACCATATATGTTTAATTCCCCGTTGGGTCGATATATGAACGTCATAAAGCTTTCTGAATTATGATATTCATATTTCATCCATAAATTGATTAATAACTGTACATCGCTACAGTTATTTCAGAGCATTGTGGAGTTTGCACAAATAACAGTATATAATTTGGTCTAGAATTTTTATAGGGGTTGTCTGAAGCCGACTTCAGACTGCATGATTTTCAAACTAGTCTGGTCACTGTCCTTTTCACACTGCATTACTTTCGCTTTCGATTCAGTCGCTGTTGTGTTCAAAATGCATGATGGATCGGCGACAGAAGGTTTCACACTGCATGAATTTAGAATAGGAAGAATCGCCGACACATCTGTCTGGCAATCAAACTACGTTTCACAACCAAACGCACGGGAGATGTGACAAGGAAACAACACAATATCACGTATGCAAGACCGGAGTTCTCAAGTGAGACTGGGTTTATTATTAGAAACGGTAACCCGCAAGAAGCTTGCAATACGAATGGCCTGTGTGCTGATTTGCAGCGAAAACAAGAAAAATAAAAGAATATGGAGGAGGAAATGGTTGGAGAGACTGTGACAGAGCACTGATTTGCCTGTGATTTCGGACATTTGTCTGCGATTTCACAAAACCTGTCTGCGAGCTAAAATCGGGGCTAAAATCATGCAGCCTGAACTCGCAATGAGAAAAAACCCAGACATCTCAGATTATGATGATATTCTGCACTCATTTGAAATAGACTTATAACATACTGTGACATGAAAGTCATCTCAATTTAAACGATCTCATGCATGTGGCTTTTGTGGTGTGTCATCATAGGAGCATCAGCCGCTGCAGTAAATATGGTTTGAAATTGACATAGTCCTATTATGTTTAATCGTTTTAAATGCACATTGCCCGCCGTGCACAGCTGACCTGAAGCAACCGGGGTGGCGGTGCCACCGGGCTTTGGCCCGTCATCGCTGCCCGCAGCTATATTTGGAATTACTTTAAATAAAAAGACATAGATACACACACACATATATATACACAGGTGAAACTCGAAAAATTTGAATATCTGCGAGGGGTCGCCAACGAGTCTGCTCCGGCCGTCTCCGAGTCTTGTTTTGCCTTGCTGACAATTCTGGGTGTTTTTCTGTTATCAGTGGCCTGTTGCATGAAGCTAGGTGAACAAACTCTGAGCTTCAGAGTAGGTTTGGAGTTGACAAATCCAAACTGGTTTAGATCAGGCACAACGGGCTCACAAAGCTCAGTATAAACGTTCTCTGTCAACTCAGATCTGAAGCGTGCGCACCTGAAAGTGTGACGTGCAGCAAACAGCCAATCACACGGAACATGGAGAATGTCTTCAGCAGCACGCACAAGCTCATCATCAAACATTCTGGTGCTGCTGAGGTTTCTGGAGTTGGTTGGGCCTGTTGTGCAGGTATTTGTGGTTGCTTCTGAGGTTTAGAGGTTAGCCTCAGGTTAAGCCGAGTTCAGACTACACGATTTTAGCCCCGATTTTGGCTCGCCGACAGGTTTTGAGAAATCGCAGACAAATGAACACTCGTTCGCGCGAGTGACAATCACGCAGTGTGAATGAGCAAAGATGCGATCTGAGAGAATCACCGTCGAGTCGCCGACACCCGTGGGATATTTGGCATGTTAAATATCTGGACCTGTCGGCGATTCAAAATCCTGCAGTGTGAAAAGCGTTCTGACTGAAAACTACATCGGCGATGACCGACAGCCAATGAGAGAGCAAGATACAGAGCAGCGGGGAGTTCGGGGAGGAGTTATAGACCACAATATCAGCAAGCATGGCTTCATTCACATAAACATTACAATTCTATCAAACAGAAACAAAGCACAAACATTTGCTTGACCATCCGCAACAGCAGCACATTGAAAAGTTATTTACCTCCAACTCTCGTTGCAGAACGCACAATCCACAGTCTCCCCAACCATTTCCTCCTCCATATTCTTCTTTTCTTTTTCTTGTTTTCGCTGCAAATCTGCGCACCGGCAATTCATATTGCAAGCTTCTTGCGGGCTACCGTTTTTAATAATAATAATAATAATAATAAAAACTCCGGTCTTGCATGCGTGATATCGCGTTGTTTCCTTGTCACATCTCGTGTGTGTTTGGTTGTGAAACGTAGTTTGCGTGCCAGACAGAGTTGTCGGCAATTCTTCCTATTGTAAAGTCATGCAGTGTGAAACCTTCTGTCGCCGATCCATCGTGCAGTTTGAACACAGCAGTGACTGAATGCTGGCCAAGATAGTCATGCAGTGTGAAAAGAACAGTGACCCGACTGCTTTGAAAATCGTGCAGTCTGAACTCTGCATTAGCCTTGATGATTGCTGCACATTGTGAAATTAGATTTTTCACTGCTGGTCACAGGTGTCATTACTAAAAATAACCATCTTAAAACGTGGGTCTAAAGGTGTTGCCAGAGCAAGAGCTCTTTTGCTCATGAGTGACAAACCTCTCATTCAGTTGTTTGAGCAGGTTTTCAGCCAATTGTGAGCCCATATCTGATGTCATTTTGGTACTCATCTTTCGAATGGATGTTTTAAACATTCAGGGCAGTGTTTTCCAAAAGCATCGTAAGCCTAAGTTGATCGTAGCTCCATTGGTTTCAATGGAGCTACGATCAACTTAAGCTTAGGATGCTTTTGGGAAACGCTGCCCAGATCATTGGAATCACCTTGGATCCTGACACCCTTTTCTCCTCTGACATTTCCACTGTGGATTGGTGGAAAGGCCCAAGAATCAAAAGGCACGGATTTATAGACAGCTCTGATCTTAGAGTGGGGAGGACTGCTCCTAGAGGCTCTCACTACTCATACAGCTGCTGAAACATTGCGAAGATGCTGTTCCATCTTGTTTCCACTTCCTGAATCAGCTTATGTTACCTGCCATCTGGTGCTGGAACTGTGACAGCCTGTCCTTCGCTGTGATGCTGGATCTGAACTGACCCACGATCTTGCACCCTCGAGTATGGATGTCTTCTACCTCAGGGTTTGAATCAATGGCCTTCTTCAGACCATGGGTGAAGCAGTGTGCATAGCGGATTTTTAAAGTTTCAACACAAGCCACCATATTTGCTGCAACATCAGTGACCCACCAGAGTGGCTTTAGCCTTTGCGATGTGTGCCGCTGTGTAGGTCTTGGGGAACTTGGCCATGCTCAGAAGGATGGATGAGAGCTTCCACTCTGAGGTCATATAGTGGCATGTTACCGCCATGTACGCATCAGTTTTAATTGATGTCCACATGTCAGATGTCAGTCTCACTGCTGCAACCTTCCACACCTCAGCCTGGGTTTTTCTCCTTCAGCTCTATGTGCTTCTTAGCTACCATAGCCTTCAGAGCTTTCTTACTTGGAAGGATGTAGGTAGGGTCCAGCAGGCTAACTAAAGCCCTGAAACCTTCAATATCAACCACAGAAAATGGCTGAGTGTCCTTCACAACCATCCGGAGAAGGGCCTTATCGAGCTTGTGTTTTCTGGACCCTATTTAAATATTAATAATAATTTTAGCATAAAGATATATATATATACTGTGTACTGTGCGACTGTGTGTGTGTAGATGGAATAAATTCACATGGAGAACAGGTGGATGGTCATTCAGGGTTGCTTTACTGTATCTATGACATGAGAAAACTGGGAAAACAGCACCAAAAGGCTCATCATCAAACAGCATATAGCACATCGATGTCGCACACAACATCAGCAGGACGAGCTATGAGACTCTGATTATATACATTTTAACTCACAGTGATCATATAGATGAACATATAGTGGAAAAATTCTTAATAAAGCATACATCCATGAAAATAAAATATAAAACACTAATACAGACAATTCACATTAATACAGTGAAAATATGAACTCAAGTAACCATCATTTTACATATTTTATATAAATGAGATGGAGAGAGAATAACGCAGCTCTTAGATGGCGCAGTTACACAGCAGACAGCACGTGCGAGACGATACAGCACATGTGCTAAAAGCTGACACTCAGCTGGGGCTAATATTTTAACACAGAACATGACAAAACTTGATTAAAACACATACCTGGGAAAACAGCACCAAAAGGCTTATCAGCAAACAGCATATAGCACATCGATGTCGCATACAACGTCTTAAATGAAATAAACAGTAGTTTGAAGATTACATTCAGGCCAATTAACACACTCTTCATCATATAGTCACAAATAATACATATTTGACTCGATTACACAACCAGGAGTTGACAGACAAAACAAGCAAACTTTTGTGAGGTTTATAATTCAAACTTTTGCCTGAAAATGATCCAAATTTAATTATTAAGACAGAGCAAACATTTATGCGACTTACCAGCATGACGAGCTATGAGACTCTGATTATTGAGCTCCGCCCCGCAATATCATGTGCACTAACTTTTATTTAGTACTGTTCTGAGTAAGATATTTTACATAAAAGATGTTTATTTATAGTCCACAAGACAAAAAAAAAAAAAAAAAAAAAAAAAATTGCTAAATTGATTAAAATAACCCTGTTCAAATGTTTTTTTTTTTTTTTTTTTTGTAATGGTTGTTCAGAAGTCTCATATTTCACCTGAGCAGTTAAATTGTCCAATGTTCTTCAGAAAAAAATCCTCCAGGTCCTGCAGATTATTCAGTTTTCAAGGATTTTTTATATATTTTAACCCTCTCAGTAGCTGTATGATTTAACTGCTCAGAACAAACAAGAGACTCATTAACAACCATAACAATATATACCACTTGGAACCACTAACATTTTTAATGTTTTTAAAAGAAGTTTCGTCTGCTCACCAAAGCTACATTTATTTAATTAAAAATACAGTAAAAGCAGTAATTTTGTGAAATATTATTACAATTTAAAATAACTGTTTTTTATTTGAATATATTTTACAAAGTAATTTATTCCTGTGATGCAAAGCTGAATTTTCAGCATCATTACTCCAGTCTTCAGTGTCACATGATCCTTCATAAATCATTCTAATATGCTGATCTGCTGCTCAAGAAACATTTTATGTGTACAATTGTACAAAATATTATTTGCTGAATAGAAAGTTCAAAAGAACAGTGTTTATCTGAAATCTAATGTTTTGTAACATTATAAATGTCTTTACTGCCACTTTTGATTGATTTAATGCATCCTTGCGGAATAAAAGTATTCATTTCTTTAATTTAAAAAAAATAAAAATAAAAAATCTTACTGACCCCAAACTTTTGAACGGTAGTATATAATGCTACAGAAGCTTTGTATTTCAGATAAATGCTGTTCTTTTGAACTTTCTATTCATCAAGGAATCCTGAAAAAAAAAAAGTACACAACTGTTTTCTACATTGAAAATAATCATAAATGTAAATCAGCATATTAGAATGATTTATGAAGGATCATGTGACACTGAAGACTGGAGTAATGATGCTGAAAATTCAGCTTTGATCACAGGAATAAATTACTTTGTGAAATATATTCAAATAGTACACAGTTATTTTAAATTGTAATAATATTTCACAATATTACTGTTTTTTACTGTATGTTTAATTAAATAAATGTAGCCTTGGTGAGCAGATGAAACTTCTTTTAAAAACATTAAAAATCTTAGTGGTTCCAAACTTTTGGACTGTACTGTATAATATATATATATATATATATATATATATATATATATATATATATATATATATATATATATATATATATATATATATAATCATACATACATACACACACTTGATGTTCACTTATGGTTTGTGTCTACATAAGTACTTTAGGCATGGCACTGAGTATGTTCATCTGATGACATCCCAACTGAGTCATTTTTAAGAGAATCCCAAGACTATCCACCAGGTGCATTGCTGCTTTTACTCTGTTCCACTGTAGTTGATGACTTGCGCCTCCAGTGTTCCTTTAATCAATCTGTAGCCTGCATGTGGCATTCTGGTTGTGTAGTAATTCCTAAAGTGAAATTCAATAAAGAGAAATGGATACAAATTATCAATGACATTTGTACTGACTAAAAATTAGACCATAGTCACTCAAAACAGTGTTGTACCAAGCAATAATTAAGAGCTCACACGTTTGTGTCCGATTTAAGTCTTTACTGGATGAACACTGCTCGGACATATGCAGAGTTAAAGGGTTAGTTCACCCAAAAATAAAAATTCCGTCATTAATCACCTCTCACTCACGAGAGGTATATGACTTGCCCATAGACAGCAATATAACCAACACTTTCAAGGTCCAGAAGACATAGGCAATGTTCACACAGCAGCAGAATATGGTTTTCAGTCCTGTATTTGAGTCCTTATTACGGTTACGTCTTTTCGAAATTCAAATGCCTTGTCATGTGCGAGACGTTGCAAAGGATGTGACATGCGAGTGCAACAGTTAAAGACTCCGGCTAGCGTGTTTACATGCTGCTAATGAAGTTATGATGGATGAACTCGTGGTTCAATTAGTCTCTTTTCATGTCAAAAGTGATGAGACTTTTCAGTTTTATGGATGTTGCCATCTTTAATATTATGTTGGTCACTGTCGTTATGGTTACTAGTAAGAGAATACGGGCTTGACTCTTCCATGTTTATGTCCGAATGCTGGCTCAGTATTGGCTAAAGCTGATCACGTGAGCAGCACGACACATGTGTGTGATGCTGACGCAGGAGCCGGCCAAAAGTGTCCTCAGGGATGACGTATTTTTGTAGGCCAACCCTACGAAACAGGTTCTCTCGATGGAAAGCCTATGCATTTTTCCATTAGACTTTTGGAAAATCACAAAAAATAAGCTCTGTGTTTAACAAAGGGTTATGACACTTACCTGTACACGTTTTGTCTATCAAGATAATCTTTACAAGTTAACACAACATTTATAGATTTTGAAGCCTAAATAAAGTCGGCAGATATAAAAAGCTAACAGTAGGCTATAAACGGACTACAGCACATTATGGTCGCGGATCAACGTCATCACCACCAAGCTTCCTCAAACTTTATTTAAAAGACAACTTTATTTAAAAACATGCTTGCTGATAATGATCTGCGCTGTGTATGAATACTTACCCACTTTTTCATGAGAAATGCTGTCCAAATGTCCTGTTTGTTATGATGACGTCTAAAGTCCTCGCCAAAGGAAGTAGTCCCTTTTAGCAACTTGTTAGCAACCGCCGATTTTTAAGACACAATAAAGGTTTTAAAAAAATCACAAGTGGGTTATAACTGGTGTGTTTTATGTCATAGATCAAAACATGAAAATATTTAGAGGCTTTGTTAACCACAGACCTTATTTCAGGTGATTTAGCAATAACCCATTCAAAAAACCCATAGACTTTAAGGCGATGGAACCATAAGTCCTAAAATGCTAACTCACTTCCGGGTTTTGCATACAAAAACACGTTACCCCTGAGGTACTCTATAATGAGTCGGCATTCTGAGGTAGAACCTGGAAGTGCTGGATGTAAACAACATATGAGAATAACACAGAAGAGAAGATATTGTTGAATAGTCGTTATTTTTGTGCACAAAAAGTATTTTCATCACTTCATAAAAGTAACGTTGAACCACTGCAGTCACATCGACGGTTCTAATAACTTTCTGGACCTTTAAAGTGTTGATTATATTGCTGTCTATGGACGAGTCATATCGGATTTCATCAAAAATATCTTAATTTGTGTTCTGAAGATGAACGAAGGTCTTGGAACGACATGGTGGTGAGTAATTAAAAACAGAAATTTTTGATTTTTGGGTAAACTAACCCTTTAACAACCACTCAGCATTCAGTATGCAAATCACCACACATGGGCTATTAATATTAATCACCCTCATTAGACCTCTATGCAGTCTAACTCTTTTTGTCATCATTAGTTAAAACCACACAATTCAGTATTTGAATTCACTGGGGTCTTTATAGGGGAGAGTGGGGTAAGATAAGCCAGTGGGTAAGTTGACCCACCTCCTGTATCTTGGCGAACGTAAACTTTTACTGTCATGTGACCATATATTTTAGAAGCACCCATCATTTGTGCCAGACTGTGAAAAGGAGGAGCACATGGGAGGAGTGGGAGTCACTTATTTACTTTAAAAACTGTTTTTGGCTTGCCAAAGTAAAATTTTTAACATAACAGATGTAATGGCTGTTTCATCAAAGCAAATTTGTCTATGTCTAAAAATATTTATGATGCATATTGGTGATTTAACAATGTATAAAACCATGCAAGTCATTTAGCTAAATATTAGCCTGAATTGGTAAGCTAGTTAGCTTTTCCTAAAATGGCAGCTATGGGGCAGAGTGTGCCAAATGCTGTGGGGTAAATTGAGCCAGCGTTTTAACTTACCCCACCATAAGGCACTGAAGTTAAGTTAAATCTCTGAAGTATAAACTGGTATAATTTCATTGTAATATTACGCAACTGGTTTATTTTGTCTTTTTTTTCTCTCTCTCTCTCTCTCTCTCTCATTTATTTGATAGGAACAGTGTTAAAGTACACCAAATCCTTCTCTGATACGAACCAGAGGATGTTTAATCAAATATATATTTCGACCTGTAGTCTCTAATGGCCTAACATGGTCGACACTGCAGAAAAACTACCATGTCAAGAACCTTTTGACTAAAATGTTTATTAGTTTCTCATTCTAATTTGGTTTATGTATCAAGCTCTCTGTTTAGTCTGTTTTTGGGAAGGTTACAACTTTGTTGTTCAACATATTGTTTTAGAAATGGAAACAATTAAAGAAATTAAAATTTCAACTTCATTTTGTTGGTTATTTTGTTTAAATTACCTTTAAGAAAAGAAATATGAATATTGTAAACAGAAATTTGATTATTAAATTAGTTTTTAAAAGAGGTAAATTATCTTTACAATTTCACACGGGTTTGATTCAGATTCGGTCTGTTTACACCGACCTCCTGGTGGGGGGTACTCAATTTCCCAGCATTCCCCATAAAGCCCAACCCACCCATGAGTTTGTCTCTACGTCTCAGCTAGTAGTTTGATGCACACAGCGGTTTTTGTGATATAAAGCCCTAGCAACACTCTTCCAGATAGCCTATAGAGAAACATTTGTAAAAGTGTTTTGTGATGTGACATGCGTTCATAACGGAACTGCCTCCGATAATCAACACGCGCACTTCGGCTAAAAACACCAATGCTAACTGCTCTTATTGAGGAAGTGTCGTTAGCTTTAAAGTGAACTAATCCAGCAGTGAATTTATGTTGAATTATTTTTTGTAGTCAGCAGACAGTCTAGTATTTTAAACGATCTGGATTCAAGTTGGATTCGGTCTGTGCACATGCACAGATAAACTGACGCGACTGGTCTTATTTTGATACGCATAAAGCGCGATGACTTGACTTGATGGTGTGTCTGTCTCGCACTCGTCTGTGACCTATTTGAATGGTGACGTCACGCCGTTAATCTTTAATTTCCGAGCACGCTGTGCGCAATAACATTCAGTCGCACCGGTTAGAAGCAGCTGGATTTGAAGTTCGTATCTGAAGCCTGGATCTACCGCTAAAATGGGGTCTAACGGAGAC
Source organism: Chanodichthys erythropterus (assembly GCF_024489055.1). Taxonomy (NCBI): domain Eukaryota; kingdom Metazoa; phylum Chordata; class Actinopteri; order Cypriniformes; family Xenocyprididae; genus Chanodichthys; species Chanodichthys erythropterus. The sequence continues at coordinate 36,840,585 of NC_090237.1, forward strand.
CTCAACGCAAACTCGGAGTGTCTCAGTAGCACTGGAGACCTGGTCCTGGACAAAGCGATCAGTCAGTGGATGACCTGGGATAAGGTGAGAATGCAACTACTTTTTAACATTATCACACTGACATTATGACTGGTTGCCAACCATTGCCACTGGCAACCGGTTTTTGTTAAGTGTTTTCACATTGTTCAGACGTTGTTTGTCTTCGTTTGGCTGTGCATTAATTTTTAAATCGGGCATCTGCTTATGAATGCAATTCATTTTTGTGTCATGACCATAAAATGCAAAGTTAAGAGAGGAAACATCACAATATCACAGTGCATTTCACTGCAATGCAGTACCAACTTGAGTCATGAGCTGTGGTGGTAGATGGTATCAAAATACCATGGTAATTGGATTATATACTGAAACATGTAAATTCTGTGGCTTATGAATTTTAGAAGCATGGTATTTAAATAACATGGTATTTGTATCTAATTCCACCGCTCTACTGTGGTACTACACCAGTACTCTTTTGTAACAGACTTGTCTCCAAAAAGCATGTTATTGTTATCCTTACAAAAAGTGCTGTGGCCGTACCATGACACAGTGCTGATGTGGAATCAGATTTCCAACACTAAAATTGATGGTATGTACACAGTTTTCCAAGATTCTTCCAAAAATGCAATGCTTCTTTGATAGTATGTGCCCAAAAAACAAGGTATCACCATAATACCTTTATTTATATATATATATATATATAAGCACTTGGCCAAAAAGGCTATACTATTACATTAGTAACATATGAGTTGATTGAAGTGCTATGGAGTATCATATAAATACAAATGTGCATTAATTAGCTGAAGTGTCATCCAGTAGGTCATATCCTGTTTCCTGAATGGTGTGACCAACCTCTCTGTCAATCTGTTATTCGAGCATACTGGAGATTTGATGCCAAAAGCGGCTTGTGCTTTAAATATTGAGCCTTCAGAGAATGTAGTACATTATAACAGCTATTTTAGTGCTATTATTAGAAGTTACACATTGTTTTGTATTGATATAAGTACAGTTTGCAGCTCTTTTTTTGCACAGGCAAATTTAATAGTCATATGTCTGGCTGACCTCCTCCTGCAAATGTCAAACTCGGCCTGCACTGGATGACTTGTGCATGTAGTGGTATACTACAGGGCAAGCAGCTGGCAGTTGTAATAAAAAGCCATTAGCTCAGCAAAAATAGACAGAAAGTTGCACATTTCCTTCCGTGATCTGTTTAAATGGTACTTTTACTGATTGTGTACTTTCAGTGCTATTTAGACATTCCTGTGTTCACATATTTGAGTGGCTCAGCTAGCTTACATGTTTGGATTATTTGAAAGCATGTTCAGTCTAGGTCACAGAGATAAGCTTTCAGCAACGGAAAAAAAATAATAATAATAATTTTCCATCCTGACTGTTGGAAAAAAAAAAAAAATCTATGATTAGATGCATTAGCATTAATGACTCATCTATGGTCCTGACATCCTGAAGCAAATGCTGGGTAGAGTGTCTGGTGCTGCCCACTTTTTTCACTTTATATGTGAGGACATTATTGATTTTTGATGTGGTCAATAGCTTGTCATTTGCTATTGCCTGCGGTGTCCTAGAATCCTGTTTGTCCTTAAAAATCCCTTCCAAATTACATATTAATGAGCTTATGCATAAGTTCAAGATGTTTTTTTTTTTTAATTATTATAATTTTTATTTATTTTTATTATTTATTTTTTTTTTCTTTTACTTTACATAATCAGTTGTACCAGACCCATGAGACTTTGGTTAATCTTTGAAACAAATTAAGATTATTTATTTATTTATTTTTAATTAATCAAGGCTCGTAATTGGGACCAATTTAGTGACATATGCTCCCTAAATTTAACGTGTGCGACCTTAAAATATATTTGGGAGCATTTGTGCGAGTGCAAATAATTGATGAGGTGCAACCTGTTTTCATTTCTCTACAAAACATTTGCTAATTACAGCACAGTATGTGCTAGGGGTCTAAGAAAATATCGATACGTGAATATCACGATATTATGTTTGGCTACTGTATCGATTCTCAAAAACTGTTTATTTATTTATTTATTCACATCCAAGATTCGTGGCTTTGTGTTCGGTTTAAACCACAGAATGTATAAAACCCAACCACTAGATGTCAGCGTTAACTCAGAACCTAGACTGACGCGTAGCCAAAGGAGCGTGAGGTGCATCTATAGCGTTAGCATTAGCAAACCCAGCTCACAAGACGATAGAATTATTCCTCCCCAACGGCATACAGAGCTGAAGTGTGCACTCATTTTGGCTTCAACTATAAAGGACCCGACAAGGAGTCGACAAGAGTCAGTTGTTTGCAAAATAGACCATGTTAAAATCCAAAACTTGGGAAACTCATTGAATCTGAGATCTCACTTAACATATACACATAGAATCCTGCAGTCATTTTCCCTTGGATTGCACAAAATAGTGATTTGTGATATAAATGCAAATGAGACTGTATTGATTAAATAAAATAAAGTTGTTTGTAAGGTGGTGTGTTCTTTATGACCATTTTTTCTAAAATGGCATCCTTTTTCTAAAAAAAACCCCCAGGAAATATCGCAATATATCGCCTTTCTTACAGTATCACAATATATCGTATCATAACCCCTGTATTGTGATGCGTATCGTATCGCCAGATACTGGCAATACACAGCCCTAGCATGTGCCTGCTGTGAGCTGCTGATATACTGACCGGTCCACCGTTCTATCACATAACCAATAAAACTACATCTATATTATGTTCTTAAGTTTTTAGGTTAGTTAAATTTTAGGTTGGTTAATATTAGCAATCAATCACTCCCTTTCACGGCGCTCCATTGTCACGTGACGGGGAGCTAGCAGGCAAAATATAAAGCGCTGGGGCCCGTTTCAGTAAGGAGGTTCAAACAACTCAGAGTTAAAACTTGAACTCTGAGTTGACTTTCCCTGAAATGGCAAACTCTTGAGTTTTCAGTTTCAAAACCGCTAAATTGAGTTAGTTCAATCGACTCTGAGTAGGTTGAGTTAAGCGCGTGCACCAAGACTATGAAAAGACATTTTCAATGGAGCTCCGATATTACGAGTCACCATGGCAACAGCACATGACAAAATGATGTCTGCATACTTCTGAGTCAATGCAAGTTTAATTCTTATCACTGTTATAATATCAAACGTGAACTGGAAAAAAAATAAAAAAATAAAAAAATTTAACACGATGCAATAATAAGAGTGTAAATGATTTTATCATTATTAAACTCTCGTTAGGCAATTTTCTTCCACTTTTAGAACATTTTCTTCATTTTTATTGAAAATAAATGCTTTTGTGATGTGATATGTAATGGGAAAAGGGAGAAGAGCGAGCTCAGTGAAAGGCAGATTCGAACCCTGTCAATCGCATCACAAGATAATTCTCCGCTTCCAACATATTACTGCCTTCACTGCAGCCACAAGTATGTGCATCAATTTTAACCTGGTCTGACATTGGTGGGCGGAGTTACTGTAAATTTGCTCTTAGTAATAGACACTCCGACACTTTCTGTTTGCATTAAGATTATTTTTATTACCACACTGGCAGATATTGATAATTTTACTTAAGTAAAATGCACTTAATTCAGATCCCCCAGGAAACCAGACTAAATATCTTATATCATTTTCTTATATGCAAAATCCATTTTGATTTAAGAATTTTTAGATATTTGGATTTGAAATAGGACAAAAAAAAATACTCAGTACGGAAAACACTTGCACTTTAAAAAGGGGGACTGAAAGAAACTGGGTTTACTGAAGAAAACCTGCTCCTGACCAGGTTAGGTTCACAGAGTTAGTTATCATTGTAACTGACTGAGTATAAGTTAACACTCTTTCAGAAACCGGCTTGACTTGCCCTGCTTTCTCGGGTTTGACATACCTCCCATTCCCTCATTTCAGGGTTAACATACTCAGGCTTTTCACTTAACCTCCTTTCTGAAACGGCCCCTGAAGAGAGAAGAGGAAAAGAACCATTACACATACATATGATGCAGTTAAGCAACATTACAGGACCAAGAGTACAGTTTTCCTGAATCTCCTGAATAAAGCATCACGATTGAAAATGATTTCATACAACAGGTCAATTAACTTTAAAAAGTAGTTAAAATTAAATCACTTACATTTTACACGCAATAGTGACTTTTTGTTTCAGCAGCGAAAATAGTACACATATTAACATGCGTTTTCGTCTTTCGGGACGACACTAAATACAGGTGTAAACAGGTTCTAAAATGTTTTGAGCTTATCCACTTTCAGCCACTTCCAGATCCGAAAACACATTTGACTTGACAGATTGTTTTCATGGAGTAAAGCATTCGAACAGCCACAAAAGATGCCTACTCTCCGCCTACTAACCTAACGCGTAAACATTATGGTAAGCTCGCTAGCCTGACAGGATTTAAACTTTGTCAGCTGAAGACCCAAGTTTGGTTTGAAGATCATACTAAGCACAACGTTCTTTCACTATTCCTGATTTCTAACACATACACACAGTGTTCAGTGTGGTCGTGCGGCTGTCGGAGCAGAAATAAAAGCTGATGCTCTGTGTTTTTCCGTCATCTCTGGGCGCGTTAATATGTAAATTGCATGAGCTTATTTTGCCCATTAGATTAAAAACAAAACAAAAAAAACCCCAAAACATTTAATACATTTACCCACCCATAGACCCTCCCCTCAAAGGAATTGGGGCAGAAGTGGTTGAAAGTGGACAAAGTTTGCCTCCAGGTACAAATAAGGCCTAAAAGGTGATAAATTCGTCATAAAGCAAATACATATGAATCAAACAATTTAATCCAAGTTTTGTGAAGAGACATGATCTCTTTATGTGATGAACATAATTAATTTAGGATTTTATTCACACAAATACACAGTGTTTTTTTTTTTTTTTTTTTTTTAAGATCTTTTTAACCTCTGGGCAAAATAAGCTCACGGAATTTACATATTAACGCGCCCAGATGATGGAAAAATGCGCGCACACACACACACACACACACAGAATCTTGTTCACATGCTTGAACAAACATTGGTTTTCATGAATCACACACACGTTCGAGCTTCCATGTTTACCGTATTTAAAATATGTATGTCCGTTATTGTTTAGATATAAATAAAAGCCTAAATTAAATCTGTTCACCATATAAAGCATTTGTAACTCTTTACAAGACTTATTAAACCACTTAAATCATATGGATTTCTATTATGACGCCTTTATGACCTTTTTGTGATTACCTGGTCAAAAACCTCCCAGGTTTCATTGAAAGTATCCTTAAGGCCATAACACACCAAGCCGACGAATTAGTGGCGACGAAAACAAACTGTGGGGTTGGCTCACGTCGGCAGCGTCGGTGTCCAAAGTAGTCCTGCCACACCAAACCGACGCTAAACAGCCGACAGCCAAGCAGCACGTCAGTTCTGCGCCTGTGTGAGATGAAATGCCTTTCCGAAACAGCAGGCGGCAGTAGCTGAGCAGCCAATCAGAATGATCAGATGGCCCGACGGACCGACGAGCTCCAACGCCGATTCAACATTTCGAATCGGCTGAAAAAAGGCTGACGAGGACCAACTTCAGCTAACGGTGCGGAACACACTAAGAAAACTTAGTCGGCCGACGAAGAAAAACTGCCCGACGGCCGACCGTCGGCTTGGTGTGTTCCTGCCTTAAGCCGCGGTCACACTAGACTTTGAACGTGCGAAATTTCTTCAGATGGTATAACGGTCGTGATATGACGTCACTGTCTACAGCGTCTCTTTTATAAACATGAATTCAACACACAACTTAAAGTAATACATTAAAAATGTAAAAATATAGAACCTACTCAACTTTACTGCAAAAATATAATTCTTTTAATTCAGCCAAGAGGTCATGCCATGACGAATCGATCTTCTACTGGTCGCACGTCTTCATGTGATGCGAATTCGCAGGTCAGAGTTCACCAAACTTGAACTTTGGAACGCAGCGAAATGCAAAATTTTTCGCACGAGCTTGCGTTTCCGGTCTGACGCATTTGCATGCGTTTGAATGGAAGTCAATGGAACGAAAAGTGCAGTGTGACCGCCCCTTTAATTTGTATTTAGAAGATGAACCAAAGTCTTATGGGTTTGGAAAGTAAGGGTAAGGGTTAGTAAATGATGACATAATTGTCATTTTCGGGTGAACTGACCCTTTCAAAAACTTATATGAATTTAAATTGACAACATTAGTTTTTGTAGAATCCTCAGACACGGGAACAGATCGAGTCTCTGGTGCGAGAGGGGCGTGTGGTGGAGCTGAGGAGGAGGTTGTGCTCCAGAATGACGTTTGGAACGGCTGGCTTGAGAGCCCCGATGGGAGCGGGGTTTGCTCGCATCAATGACCTTACTGTCATCCAGTCTACACAGGTAAGTCCAGGTGAACAGTATGCAGTTGAGATCTCAACAGGTGTTCCTTCTCATGTGAAAAACAAAACAACCAAGGCATAATGCTTTAAATGTGGTGAGTGCTTGTTTACATGAAGAGTGAAGTAAAAACACACCATTTGCATTCTTCAGTGCACGATACAAGTCATCTTTACAAATCTTTTTCTCTTCTGACCAGTGTAATCAGTCTCTCAATATATATATTTTTTTCCTCTTTTTGAAAGTCATAGGATTGCTGTTGTGGATTTGTTTTTTTTCTTTTGCTATTGGGGGAAAATGAGAATGCAAAAAAATTATATTTGTTGTAGGTTCCATTTCACCTAGGCATGTGATGGTATCAAATTTTCATGTTGAGATTCATTGCTGAAGCTTTTATCGCGGTATACGGGATTATCACGATATTGAAATAAGTAGCAAAAAAGTGTTGTTATAGTATAACAGGTTTAAGAACTCTTTGTAATAAAAAAAACCCCTGAATGATTAAATATAATAATACAATACACAAAAATATACATATATATATATATATATATATATATAATATATAATTTTTCAAACCGATTTAATGCATTAACTAAGATTACATTACAGAGCTACATTTGTTACAGAAAGTATTACTTTTTGTTAATGTTAGTTAAGAAATACAACTGATCATTGTTAGTTTTATCTCAGGTCCATTAAATAAGTTCTTTTGATTTTATTTTAGTAATGTTATTAAACAGTAAGAAATTAACATTAACTAAGAATAATTAATGCTTTATAAGTATTTTTCATTGTCAGTTTGGTAATAATGAGTTAACATGTTAACTAATGAAGCCGTATGTCTCAGAGTTTTACTGAACAATAACAAATAATCAGAATATTTCTAATCATTAGGGCATGTTGTAGTCCAGATTAAAATATAAAAATGTTTAAGTCTGAAAATAAATAGCCTATTAAGTCTTTAAGTATTAACTATTTGGTGCTGTGATGAATATTGAGACAAAAAAAATGAAAGGCTGTTTGAAGCATTTTAAAGACATTAGCACAGTTGCTTTTTTTGCGTTGTTTCTGGGGTAACCACTGCATTTCTGCTGTTCCATTAGCACCCTCTGCTGTCAGAGAGTGAACGTGCACTTTCATTCAGCATGTCTCCTTCACTCGTTCCGCCATGTGCTTCTCCTGCACGATGGGCTTGTTTACATCTGAGCACATGTCCCTTTGACGCAGAATAAAGCAGTGTTGTGCATTTTATACGGTTTTATATCGTGATATAACGCATTACCGAATATCGGCACTATAAAAATGTATGACTATGATGACTTCTGCATCACCTGAATGTATTTTAGATTTCCTATCTTATGTTAAGTTGAAATGTTTTATATAATAACTTAAATTTTATGGATGATATTGACTTTTGTGTTTGCAATGTAAATAGCCATGATGTTAACATCGTGTAAAAACTTAATAAATAAACAAACAAACAAACAATGATGACTTCAGCTTCTGAGAACCCCAGAGATGTAAGGTCCATATCAACAGTGACCAAGTCCAAATTTATCTGGAAAACTTCTTATGGACATAAACTCAAAAGCTCAAGTCTTATCGGTTGATGTTTATTTGACAGGTATTCGGCCATACTTGGTCCATTCTGTTTTTAAATTGTTTAAATTAAGTCTATTTTTTTCATTATTGTTGTAGGGAATGTACAAATATTTATCCAAATATTTCCCTGACCTGAAAACAAGAGGGCTGGTGATTGGTTATGACACTCGTGCCCAAGCAAGCAGTGGCTGCACCAGTGAACGGTAACAATCTCTAATTCTTTATAACTGTCTACATGCAATTTCACAGTGTTTATAGTCTGGCATATTTCATACCTGCATCAACAAAATAGCTTTCTCCCATGTTTTTTCTTAAATATTTTCCTAGGCTAGAATTTTACCTATTGATTTGCATAAACTTTTGCTGCACATTCAAGTAGAGATTCAGAACTAGATGGCATATGTACAGTAATGCCAAACCTATATAGTATGGTAGGTGACATTTTATTCAGTTTTTTTGTCCATTTTCAGTTAAAGGTATAGTTCATGCAAAACATGTAAATTCTGAATCATGATCTTCACCTGCCCTAATGCGATTTTAAAATTGTATTCTTTTCTGTGGATCACAAACGGACAAATTTACAGATTGTAAGCTAGATAAGTACTTAAGAGCTAATATATTTTTGTATTGTTGGGAGAACTTCGTTGGAGTTGAACATGGGCGGATGTAGAAGTAGATGTCTTGTTTTGCTAGTAATTTTATGCAAAATTTTATGCAAAATGAACCAGCAAAACTGCCTGTTGTGGGACAAGAGAAACCTTCTTCTCTTCCTGCACTGAACAATAGTACTGCATTCAGGCACATGTTGAGCACATTCATCACCTGCATTCTTCATGCACTGAAGGCACATTTCAGTCATTAGTCATTAGTCATTAAAATAGTTAGAGGTTACTGTGAAAATGTTTCACTTAGCCACCCTGCGTAATATGTTCTGTAATTTCTGTGATAAAGTAATATATTAATATAATATTAATATTGATGTACCAATTGCTATAACCAGATTAGACATAAGACATGAATTTTGGATCATATGAACATAAACATTTTATAAGGGGCCAAGCTCAGAGGGTGCGATGGTACCTATTGTATCTGTTAGTTATCATCTTAGCCCACAGAACCGTATGGTAAAAAGTTTGGCACACAGATACAGCAATCTTGGAGTCTCTAACTCGATCCCTTTAGCACCACCGACTGTCCAAAGTTGCACTTACCGTAAGGGCCAGAAACAAAATCCAGTTACACCATGTGATGTCATTTTCTGTCTTTAATTTTTCTGCCATTTTGAATTTTCCAAAAAACCTACTTTTTCAAACTAATTCTAGAGGGTTCTTCTGATTTTTCACAAAAATTGGATTAGATCTTCTTCAGACCATGGTGGCAAAAAGTTATTAATAGCTTTTTGACCAAACCGTTCACAAATTTGATGGCACGGTGCTAAGCTGATTCTGAGGCTGTAACTCTGCAACACTTTGGCATCTTGACACCAAACTTTGTATGTGTCTCTGTCCCCACACACTGACCACACATCAATTTAGTAAGAGCGCCACCTATTGGTTCAAAGTTCTAAGCAATTAAATCAAATTACTAGTAGTTATATTATTGATTTTCTAGCCGTTTTGCTTAAAATAATTTAAAAACATGTCTTTAATTACGCATTGTTGCAGTATGAAAACTCCTCATTATTCCTCATTTGTGCTTGGCCCCTTAATTGCTGCTTGCAGCTATATTTCATTATATTTGTCTGTCTATATATATATAAATAACATTTCCCATCCTTTGGTTCATCTGCAGGCTGGCAAGGTTGACTGCAGCTGTTATGCTTTGTAAAGATATCCCTGTCTATTTGTTCTCTACATATGTGCCTACCCCATTTGTGGTAAGAAAATGTTATTGATAGATTTTTTTTTTTTTTTTTTTAATGAATTACATTTATATAACCGTTGTTGTTTTGTCTGTCTTGGGAATGACTTTTAAGAGCAATGGTAATAAAGAAAATAGGTTATCTTGAGTCCTGTGAATTGTGTTTCCATCTTTGTCCTCCAGCCGTATGCTGTGATGAAGTATGGAGCTGCAGCTGGAGTCATGATCACTGCGTCTCATAACAGAAAAGAGGACAATGGGTACAAGGTGAGTAGCTGTTAATGAATTCATTTATTAAGATAAATTGCTTAGAGTTTTCAGTTATTTCAGACCAATTCTACTAAAAATAGAAATAGCAATTGTGAGAGTGTTACATCTCTACTAACCCCTTTGTTGCCTGCCCATCACTCTCTTGGCTGGTGCGAATCTAAATTGACTAACATTTATATGAGCAGTTATACAATAACACAATCAGCGGTGATCAGATTCGCAAATCACCCTCGTGCGTGTTCTATAATGAGGTGAACAAACTTGATGTTACTACAAATGTGATGAAGCATGAACACAAATCATACAATATACATTTAAACACATTTATATCAATATTAGTCCATAAAATGGTTATACAATTAATACAATATACTTTTATCATGGAGCACTCACTCACCGCAGCCATTCACTCTCTCGGCTGGTGTGAATCTAAATGACCCTACCGGAAATAGTTCATTCTATGGGTGGAATGTGCAGTGTAAATGTGGCTCTTATAAGTTCAAAAAGTAAAGCTGTTAGGACAAAGGAAGTATATATTATCAGACATGTCCTTCTCTTTTTGTAAAATTCTTATTAATATAAAATCAAAAGGAGTCCTTTGATCCTTTTTAATATTGCATTTTACTATTTGTGAACAGTTTGTGTGGTGGGAAAAACAATGAGAAATTTTGATTCCACTTATTAGTTAATTTAAATTAGTGTGCATTTAAATGTTATTTTTAAACTGTTCAAGCGCAAGATGACTTCTTTCATATCGTCTTGAATGGACAAATATGCACAAAATTATTTCAAAATATCCTTGTAAACTCAGCGGGTTTTGCCTTAAAGGTGCCCTAGAACCAGTTTTTACAAGATGTAATATAGGTCTAAGGTGTCCCCTGAATGTGTCTGTGAAGTTTCAGCTCAAAATACCCCATAGATTTTTTTTAAATTAATTTTTTTAACTGCCCATTTTGAAGCATCATTAAATATGCTCAGATTAAGCGTGTGCGGCCCCTTTAAATCCTTGCGCTCTCTGCCCCCTGAGCTCTTTACTATAATACAGTGCATTTACAAAGTTCACACAGCTAATATAACCCTCAAATGGATCTTTACCAAATGTTCATCATGCATTGGATCATGTGAGTATTGTATTTGGATGTTTACATTTGATTCTGAATGAGTTTGAGGCTGTGCTACGTGGCTAATGGCTAATGCTACACTGTTGGAGAGATTTATAAAGAATGAAGTTGTGTTTATGAATTATACAGACTGCAAGTGTTTAAAAATGAAAATAGCGACGGCTCTTGTCTCTGTGAATACAGTAAGAAACGATGGTTAACCACATTTAACAGTACATTAGCAACATGCTAACGAAACATTTAGACAATTTACAAATTTCACTAAAAATATATCATGGATGATAACTTTAAGGAATAATCTATATTTTATTCATAATGTGAAGACCATGAAGTGTTATTTTACATTTAAGTACATTCTATTTAAATGTCTGTACTAGACCTACATGAGAAACTTTATATAAAAAAATATTTTTTTTTGTTCTTATTTTATTACTGACTCTACTTGTGTCTAATTATGTTTGGACATTTATATTAGTTAGTCTAGGTGTTTTTGTTGTGGTATTCATATTCAGTGAACTGCGAACAGGTGCGCGTGCCAGAAGGGTGCATGGAAATATTAACGCGAAGGGCCTTGCATCACCAGTGTAGACCACAATCAGAAGCTGAAAGCACGCCTGGCCACGGCAATTTACCTGACTGAATTTGGTGAGTGATGGCAGGGCTCGACAGTAAGGCAGTTAGAGTAGTGTGTGCGCATATTAAAGTGTACGCTTTCACTGCGTGATTTAGTCTATTAAAATGCCCCCAAAATTCAAGATAAGGGGCAAAAATGCCCCTGTATATATTTCATATATAATTTAATAAAGTTAATCAATATTACACAAAGAGTGCCGTTTTTCTCCAAATATTAGCATGATTACAAATGTGACATTGATTTTATTCAGCATACAGTTTAATGAACAAGAACTTAATATCAAGTGACTTACATTTTAGACACCAAATTGTCTGTTTCACTGTATTTCACCAACGAAAATAGTTCCAAAGTCCACCGAATTGTTTTGCGTCTCTGAGCAACACTTCCTGAATGAATCAGCCGCTTGAATGAATCAGTTGAATCGCAATGATTCGCTCATTAAGTGATTCGCTGCCACCTACTGGCGGGTTTAATTTCACATTTAAAGTGTCTTCATTTGTTTTCAAATTTCAAATAGCAGTATTTAACGTGTTATATTTTGAACATTAAAAACATTTTTATGCATCTGTAACTGCTCTTGATTAACTTTAATAAAGTTATCTATTTTATAGTTATACATTAGATTACAATTTCTGTACCTGAAAATCTTCTGTTTAAACCTACATGAAAAACTTGAAAAGCACCATTTATTTAATTTATGTTTGTTCTGTTGTATTTATTTGTGCTATTACTAGTACTTTAATTATTTGTTACTGTTTTACTACTTACTGTTTATTTATCTAACAATATTTAAAATATTTAATCTAGTAGCTTTTGGTGTCATAACCTTATTTATTGAGGTTAAATGTATCGAAAACAATGAAAACAATAACTATGCTTATTTTATAGGCCCATTTTCTTGCCTTCTTACTTTTATTAATTTTTTTTGTTGTGGGGCCCTGAAAATTTCGGCGGGGCAAATAAAAATTTGAACCACTGGCCCAACTGGGCCAGCAGAAAAAATCCTTAGCGTTGAGTCCTGGATGGTTTCAATAATTTTAATATTTTCTGGTATATCTAAGTTAAGTTACCCAGGAGCTCTGTTGACATAGACTTAGCTAACGTTAGCTACAGCTTGATGAATTGAGTCATTGAACACAGTAGGAGAGAACCAACGTTAGCCAGCTAGCTAAAGCTCCAGTGGAAAATTATTAGCTAATGCTACCGTTTTTGAGGAGTTAGATTTTGAGGTGAGAGGACTGACAAGGCAGAAGGTAAAGTGGTCCACTGTTCTAATAAGTAGACCTGCCAACCTGTACGCAATTTGCTTAGCGGATATGCATTTTGACTTCAAAGTATGCTGGTACGATTTGTCACTCTAAACTACGCAAAAACCTGGTGACGCCTCTGTGCACGCGCAGTCCTCAAATCAAGCAACAGCAAAAGAAGAAGAGTTCAACCAATCATAGCGCTAGGTTCTTCCCCCAAATATACTGTAAATGTTAGACCCAGTGACAGGCTGGCATGAAATGGCTTGCATAATACTTAGTAAGGAGGCCATAATAATTTTTGACTCATGGCTGAAGTTAAGTTTCTCCAGCTCTGTCCAGGTTGGCAAAAAAGCATCTCAAAATGCATTAGATTGGTGCTTTAAAATATGGAATATTTAAATTTTTCTTCCGGGGGAGCATGCCCCCGGACCCTCCTAGAGGCATAATATCCTTCTCACCTTTTTCACCCCTGACCCGTTTTCATGCCTGTATTCAGCTGCAATGAAATGTTTTGCAAAAAGACAGAGTGATTCAACCTTGTGGTTTTTCTGTAGGTTTACTGGCACAACGGTGCACAGATCTCCTCACCACACGATAAGGAGATCTTGCATTGCATCGAGGAAAGTACCGAACCATGGACTGAATCCTGGAACATGGGCCTAGTTGAGAGCAGCCTGTTAAGGAGAGACCCGCTGGAGGACGTCTGCCGCTGGTACATGGAAGAGCTAAACACTGTCTGCTTCCACAGGTGCAGTCTCTCACCTGTACAAAGAGTGTACTGTTGCTGTTTTTAAACTGTAAAAATAAAGCGCCAGGATAAACCGAAGAGTGTTTTTCGTAGCGATGATATAGATGAACCGTTTTTGGTTTCCTAAAAAACTTCTGTGAATTGTTCTTGGAAGTATCTTTTGGTGCCATAAAGAAATATGAAATTTAGTGTGAAGAACCTTTTATATTCTTTAGAACATTTTATTCTTCACGAAGAACATTTGGTGCAATTTGAAGGTTCTTCACACCCTGACAAAGAATCTTATATTTTTTCTACTTTTTTTTTTTTTTTTATTATTATTTGAAATTCTTTTGAATTATTTTTAATAAGTCCTAATAGAGGTGCACTTTTTATTTTTCTGCAGTCAGTTGATATTTTGAAATATTTACAAATAAGCATACCATATGCTTATTTGTATATATTTCAGAATATCAATTTTATTAGATGACACCAATAAAAGTAAAATTTTCGCAATTCCATTTTACCTCAATGGCATATCACAATTTTCTACAGCACTGCAAAAACCAATTTGCTAATTTTCTTATTTATTTACATAGTTAAATATTAGTACTAATTTACAATAAGGTTCATTAGTTAACATTAGTTAATGACATTGTTTGAACTAATTATGAACTGCACTTCTACAGCATTTATTAATCTTTGCTGTTAATGTTAATTAACATTTACTAATACATTAAAATCAAGAGTTGTATTTGTTAACATTAGTTAATGCACTGTGAAGTAATATAAGCAAACTATGAACAGCTGTATTTTTATTAACTAACGTTAACAAAGATTAACAAATACTCTAAAAGATGTATTGTTCATGGCTAGTTCATGTTAGTTAATAGATTAATGTTAACTAATGAACCTTATTGTAAAGAGTTACCATATTAATACATTGGATTTAATACTTTCTGTAACACTTTAGGGTCTAATTCTCAATAGCAACTAGTTTCTTATTAGCATGCATGCTACTAGGATATTGGCTGTTTATTAATACTTATAAAGCACATATTAATGCCTTATTCTTCATGACTGTATTCTACATCCCATAATCCTACAAAATTCCTAAACTTAACTACATTGCTAATTATTAATAAGCACTAATTGGGAGTTTAGTTTAAAAAGGATTAGTTCACTTTCAAAGGTCAAAATTACAGATTCAGTGCAGCTTCAAAGCGTTCTACACGATCTCAGACAAGAATAAGGGTCTTATCTAGAGAAACCATTGTTCATTTTCTAAAAAAATAAAAAAAATTTGTTTTAACCATAAATGCTCATCTTGAACTAGCTCTCTTCTTCTTCTTCTCTATTATAATTCCAGCAGTGTAGACACTGATGTAAGTGTATTACTGCCCTCCACAGGTTAAAGTTAAATTCTCATGTACAATATGCAAGTGTAAGTATATAACATTTAGTTCAAACTTTAACCTGTGGAGGGCAGTAATACACTTAACAGTGTCTACACTGCTGGAATTCAGAACTAGTTCAAGATGAGCATTTATTGTTAAAACTTAAATTTTTTTTTTTTTTTTTTTTATAAAATGAGCAATGGTTTCTCTAGATAAAACCCTTATTCTAAACCCTTAAGCTGCAATGAAACTAATTTTGACCTTAAACTGTTTGGGCTGCAGTGAAGTCCACTATATGGAGAATAATCCTGGAATGTTTTCATCAAAAACCTTAATTTCTTTTCTACTGAAGAAAGAAAGACATGAACATCTTGGATAACATGGGGGTGAGTAAATTATCAGGAAATTTAAATTTGAAAGTGAACTAATCCTTTAAGGCAAAAGTCATAGTGAGAAATGGACCCTAAACTAAAGTGAGATCATACTTTCAAATTAAACGATCACGTTACTTTAAGTATTTCTTAATTAAACAATTATTGCTAAGTATTGCTAAATATTCAAGTAATTATTCAAGGTAACGAAATAAAGGTGCAGTAAGCAATTTCTGAAGCAATAGAAATAGCAAGTGTGAGAGTGTTACAACTCTACTAACTCCTTTTGTTGCCTGCCCATTTTTTTATTTTTATTTTTTTTTATAATTACACATTTTTAAGCCTAGTGTAACGGGGCTGTCTCTGTGTTGTGTAAAAGTCAGGTATGTTTGGTAGGTTCAAATATAAACAGTGTTTCTCAGAAATTGCTAACTGCACCATTAAGAGCAGTGAGAGCTTTTATCTTTTTTTGTCAGTATGTTTGTTTGGTTAATAATACAAAAGAAAAAACAAATGTATCCCAGTTCCCAGTATAAACCAAAAACAAACATTTGACAAACTTTCTTTAAAGTTGGCATGAAACGGAAGTTGTGATGGTAAATAAAAAATAAATAAATAAAAAAATGTGGGGCAGAATTTGATTTTGTCCATGGAGAATTGATTAGATGGCTGTGGTTTGCTATTGGTTGATCTCATGTGAGTGACAGGTTTTTTTTTTTTTTTTTCTCTCATTGCAGAGAACTTAATGCAAAGTCTCCCCTGAAGTTTGTGCATTCATCTTTCCATGGTGTTGGTCACAACTTTGTCCAGAGAGCTTTTCAGCAGTTTGGCTTCCCACCCCCTATCCCTGTTCCAGAACAGAAAGATCCAGATCCAGAATTTTCCACTGTCACTTGTCCTAACCCAGAGGAAGGAGAATCTGTCTTAGTAAGATTGATTGATTTCTTTTTTTTTTTTTTTTTCTTTCTTTCTTTCTTTCTTTCTTTCTTTCTTTCTTTCTTTCTTTCTTTCTTTCTTTCTTTCTTTCTTAATTTAGAGTCATTTCAGGGTTTTTCCTTCATTGAAAATGATTTGGCGGCTGCCAAAATGAAGTTTTGTTCCGCCAAAGCCTTATTTGATCAGTTATTGATAGCTATTTATTAGTGATAAGGATGACGAGCAGAGCTCCTCCCTCGTGCGCGTGAACTCTCTCTGTCTTCAAAGTAAGCACTGTCTTTGCTCTCTCTCTACCTCGCACATAATAATCCAAATCAACTGACACAATGCTAAAAGTTCAGAAGACAGAATCACGAGGCGTATTTGGAGAATGTTTTCCTGAATAACCGCTGGGTGTGAATAGTGCTCAAAAGAACGTCACCTCATCTTCTCTGACAGGCCCCCTGCACATGCAGCTGACATAAACCACACTTTCAGTAAACAAAAAGACAATTCTATCCAGTGATTAAAGTATTTTCTGTGTTGACTAATCTTTTGCGATGTCCTAATAACAGTCGCGATTCGCACGCAACGCGTCAACGTCCGATTCGTGACCTAATGACTCATTTGAACAGATTCATTTTATTGATGGTTAAAACAACTGATCTGCCCACACGGTCTATAATGAATCATTTACTCGATCAACTCTGAAATGAGAACATAAGTGTGCTTACCTCATTTAGCAAGAGTGGTTAGTAAAATTAGCCTTAATAATCCACAATATTTTCAGGTTATTTAAATAACAATGTGCAGTAAATTAAGCTTACTTATAAAACCAGTTGGTTTAGATTGGAGTGAAACCAGAACAAAGCAAGCTACTGCTACATTATTAATTAATGTAACTTTTTTTAATGCTACTTTTTAATTATTATTAATTATTAATATTATTATACATACCAAAATAATTTTCAGGTCTAGTAAAGAAGCATCTTCTCTTACAAAGCTAGGAAATCACAGATTTTTTTGCAAAGAGGGCAAGAAAGAATTACAGTGAGTGACGGGTACTTTATTGTCAGTATCAGGCCCGCAGATCATGTGGGTACGTTACTTTTTACTGTTTGTGTGGATGACCATGCCCGTCACCACCGAATACCATTTTTGACCCTGTATATAACTTTATATTAAGTTACATAATTTAAAAATGGATACACAATGTATTTAACCCTTTCAAGCTATTCAGGGGTGTTTTTGACCCCAAATTATGTTGATCCAAAAGACTTTGTAATGCTGTCAACACTTTGTAAATCAATCAATCAATCAATCAATTAACGGGAATAATTGTAAAATCAGCCAAACTGCACAATCAACACAAACATAAAGTGGTGACACCACAAGATGGTGAACAGTCCAAGTTGAACTTCAAGAGAACATCATCCAAGATGGAGAACAGTGCATAATACTAATTTACCATTTGGACATAACTATTGAGTTGTGTTTCAGGAGCTGTCCCTTCGTTTGGCTGAGAGAGAAAAGGCTTGCATTGTTGTGGCCACAGACCCTGATGCTGATCGCTTGGCTGTTGCAGAGCAGAATGACAAGTAGTTTATCATTAATACCCTCAACAGTAAAAAGTAGTATCATTTCTACTTGACAGCAGTTGTTCTGAACTCTTGAGTCAAGTGGCTCATAAGTAGTATTCTATGGTTTTTATGGACAGTTGCAGTTGGAAAGTGTTCACGGGAAATGAGTTGGCTGCATTGCTTGGCTGGTGGATGCTGTATAACTGGAAGGAAGCACATCCTGACCCAGCAGACACTGAGAGAGTATACATGCTGGCCACCACGGTTTCTTCTAAAATACTTAATGCCTTTGCACGCATAGAAGGCTTTCATTTTGAGGTTAGTTCAAGTCTCAATTTGAAGTATTGTATTATGCCAAGGCTTAAAATATCTTAAGTGCTTTATTATTCTTAAATAGAGCCTAAATGATTGGTTTGGATGCTCATATAAGGACTGCTTCCTTAAATTTAAAAGGCAGCTATACTTTTTTATGTATAAAGACCCAGTAAAATATGTGTAAAAATATTATTTGGAAATTCTGTTTTTCTCTGAACATTTCCATGGACCCCCTAGCACTTTTTGTTTTGCTCCCCTTCATCCTAGGAAACATTGCCTGGCTTCAAATGGATTGGAAATAGAATCCATGAATTAACAAAAGCAGGAAAGGAGGTCATTTTTTCCTTTGAAGAATCCATTGGTAAGTGTGATTACCTGCAGACACACAAAGTTCAAGCAATGCTGTCATCAGCATGTTTGTTTATTCTTTAAATTAGTGCGATTGTTCATCCAAAAATAAAAGGTTCGTCATCATTTACTCATCTTGTTCCAAACCTGTTTTTCTTTCTTGGAACATAAAAAGGGCTTTTCACACGGTGTCAAACCTGTGCAGTGTGAAACTATGCAGTGTTGAAATGTAATTATGACTTGATGCTTGGCAACAGACAGCCAATCAGGTGCTTCATATTCACACATTTTGGACAGTCACGGAAACACTGTGCATTATAAACAGTAGTTTTAGCGTTTGGGGGAAAAATATTGAATGGTGATGGAAAACGGGTCAATTGGAGTAGAGAAGAGACCGCTTCATTCTGACCTTTTTATAGTAGGAAAATTTGCAATAGTACTGTCGGCAATATATTATAGGAAGATGCACAACGCTAGAGCCTTAATTTAAATGTCGCATTCAGCATTTGACCAATCGATGGCACTGACACCACAAATATGCAAATAAGGAAGTTAACTCAGAGTTTAGGAATGTACAGTGTGTATATTTATAAATATACAGGAATAATAGTTAACCCTCAGTAAATTATGAGTGAATTTTGTGAAATATGAAGCAAGATTTAGGGGGTTTAGGGGTCCATACAATTAAAGTCAGTGGGGTCCAGTATTGTTTTAAAGCCCATTGACTTTGTGTGGACAAAACAATTGAAATATTTTTCAAAAATTTTCTTTTGTGTTCTACAGAACAAATCTAAACTGAAATTCCCACTTTTTTTATAATCTAATCCAGTGGTTCCCAAACTGGGGTACAAAATGCTGAGTAGTTAATTTTAATTCTACCTTAAAATAATACTACAACCGTATAATACTAAATGTATTTCTAACTGCCAAAATGCCATAAATCCAGTACATTTAATGAAATCATTTGCAGTCAAAAATGACTGTATCCACAGAAGCAGCATGCATATGATAGATTGCGTGCAGAATCTGCTGCCTTAAATTGCGATAAATTACTGTCGTTCTCGACAATGCACCTTTGTAAAAGTGGGGATTTAGCACTTAAATCGAAATGAATCCATTATCTGTTTCCATATTTGTTCTTCATGCGATTAAGACTTTAAAACTTTCTCCGATACAAAACATACCTTGTGTGAGTTCTTGTATTTAATGATGATAATGAGCAAGAATGAAATTGTTCCCAAATATCCACATGACTGCAAACGTGACATTATTATAGTACAACAGGTCAAAAAACGAATTATATTGTCAGTATTTTGCAATGAAATAATAGTTCTAATGAAAACCACAGCAGAACTACAACACGTCTGTTTCGCGAACAATTCTGCGGCTTTTAACGAATCCTGAGTCAATGATTCAATGATTAATTCACAGCCACTTGCTTCGTTACTGAATGAATGACTCGACGACTCACTCATTAAAACAGTGACTTGCTGCCACCTACTGGTGGTTTTAATTTAATATTTAAAGTTTTACTTAGATTTACCATCATTGCATATTCTCTGTTAAACATTTTTAAATTAAAACATTATTTATTTTATAAAGGTAAAAATATGCACTGGAAAATCAATTTAGCGGGCAAATATTGTCCCTTAATGGTAAAGGTGTGACTGCAGTCGAAGTGACAGAGGGGGTACGCAGAAGGATGGTAATCCCTTCAGGGGGTACTCCAAGCTAAAAAGTTTGGGAACCACTGATCTAATCGATTCACAAAGGATAAAGTCTGATCCTTTTTTAGGGCTTATTTAAGCTTCCTTTGTCTTTTTGAAATATGTCACACAATGGGTTGTGAACGCCATTCATGTTGCTTAATTTAAAAGGGCTTGTATTTTGTTCAAAACAATACTATATGGAATAATAATGTTCTGTCTCATCTTTTATTTTGATGCCAGGGTTTTTGTGTGGGAACATGGTTCTTGATAAGGATGGAGTCAGTACAGCGGCTGTTGTGGCTGAGATGGCTGCTTATCTACACACCAAAAACCTTTCTTTGAACCAACAACTATGCAACATCTATGAAATGTGAGCATCTATTCTGCTACTTTTTTTTTTTTTTTTAAGTACTTATTAGTTATTAAAGATTTCAAAGAACTGAAATATTTTAGTGTTATACTGTACCATTGCTTTCACATTTTACTTTGATCATATGTGTTGATTTTTTTTTTTTTTTTCTTCACTGTTGTACTGCAGATATGGCTATCACATTTCCAGAACATCCTATGTCCTCTGCAATGACCCACCCACTATTTATAGAATATTTAGCCGTCTGCGCAACTTCGGAGGCCTGGGTGTATACCCAGGATTATGTGGTGATTACTGCATCACACACATCAGAGATGTGACCACTGGTTATGACAGCAGTCAGCCTGACAAAAAATGTGTATGTCATAGCAGATCTCCTGAATCTTTCTTGATTTTAGGTCAATGACAAACCGTTTGATTGGAATATGTTTCCCCCCCCCCCTCCTTTTAGGTCCTTCCATTGACAAAAAATAGCCAAATGGTTACATTCACATTTCAGAACGGCATTGTTGCCACACTTAGGACCAGCGGGACTGAGCCAAAGATCAAGTACTACACAGAATTCTGCGCACAACCAGGAGAACGGTTTGTATTTTCTATTAGAAGTTTTAAAATGGATAATATTTTTGGTTTATTTCAATAGTCCACTTGACACATTAGAATATTTGTCATAAGGCAGTCTGCTTAATAACACTTTATTTGTATGTTCTCCCAACAGACATTTTAATGACTATAAGTAATTTTGCAAGTACATGTCTGCTAGGAGTGCAGTTGTTGTAGTTGATCCGTGATCCATAAAGACAGGTCCCAAAGTTCACCACGCATGTGATTTGCAGATTAACTACAACATTTCACCATCATAGAGTGAAAGTTTCTGATTTCAATGTGTTTTGTCTTGCCACTTTACAAGTGCAGCGTTTTAGACAGTGTGCGAACATCGAATTGATTCCTCTTTCACGTGTCCTTGCACTTGAATAGACACATACATACAGAGTTATGTCAAAATACCCATCCCGGTGTTCTCTTGAACACAGTCGGTTTACGTCTTAAGTGAACGCAAACAGTCGAGAAAAATCGGATGTGTATCAGTATATTGGATCTGTGCATTCGGTCTTAAAGTAACAGCAGCCTGTAAATACCTGCTGTTGTCTATGTCAATGTCCGCACATAGTATACCTTCATCAAATATGTTCACTTCAAATCTGCTAAATCCCAGCATCAGCCCATTCAGAAATACTGGTTCATTGGCAGAAACTGCTAAACGCCACTTCCCTTTGTCAGCAAAAGCCTCTAAGTCCACAGAAGAACCAATCAGAAGACGCAAATCAAATCATATGATTTCAGGATGAATGATGAGCTGACTTTCAATTGCACAGCTGCAAGATTTTATTTTATTTATTAGATTTTATTTTGTCCATCATTACAGTGGCAATGACAGGATTTCACGAGTAGCAAGTAAACACAACAGTGTTCCTTTGGCTGCTGTAAAACTGACAGAAATAGATGTTTTGCTATGTCTTGAAGTGACATTTTTCAAAATAAGGCATTTCAATAACTGACTAATAACCTTTTCATTGCCATTAAAGTGAAATTACTGAACCTAAACATAGGAGCCTGTTATAATGCTCATTTAAAAGAAAACAGGTCAGATGGACTTAAAGGTTTTTGCATCTGAACTCTTCAATTGTACCTTTGTTTTATTCTATTTATCTGTGCTTGTAATTTTATTTGTTCTTTTGCTGTGTTATCGAAGTACTTAAAGTGTGCTTTATATAATAAAAAATGAAAAGTAGAGTTACAGACTTAAGGCTGGTCACAGACTTGAAGATTTTATGATCTGGGGGGTGAGGCCTGATTTGAGGCTTCTCGCAACTGACTTTTCTGACAAAAAAATCCTTAGTTGTGTAGTGCAATTTATGATTATTTTACTGCTCCCGATCATGTCGTAGCCAGCATGATCCCAGTTTGCAAATATCAAACATGTTTGATCACACGAGTCATCAATCAATGTGGAAATTTTACTACATTCGACAGGTGTGTGGTTTTGTGGTCCGGACGAATCTTATAGTGTGTGATTTCGGAAGATTATAATGCTAAAAATAGGTTGAAATTGCCCTTATGTCTGTGGTCTCCCACAGTTTTAAAATCGGTTAAGATTTGAAAATCGTCTAGTATGTGGCCTGTATTACCTGATATTCTCTGTTCTTAAACATATAGGTGAAAAATCCAATTTTATGAATGCATTTGATCTGTTTATTTATTTATTTTTAAATTTTATTGCAGCGACATCTCTTGTCTGGAGGAGGAGTTGAGAAAAGTGACCACTGCTCTAGTTGAAGAGTTTCTTGAGCCTGACAAGAACAACCTTCTTCGCAGATCAGTATAGCTTTATTTAACTTGTGGTAAGATCATTGTCCTCATGGGAATCTCATGTAAACCAGTCCAAAAGGCCTGTCACTGTACCGTCCTGTGAATGTCATTGTATTACTGTGAAATAATTTGAAGCATTAACACTTCATGGCTCTCAAAAAAAAAAAAAAAAAAAAAGTAAGTATGAATGCTTATTTATTGTAGTGTTTAATATGACAAAAAATATTGTCATGATCATTTTCTTTTCTTTTTTCCTTATCACAATTGAATGTGTCTTGCTCAGAGAAGTGAAATTACAAGGCTTTGATTTTATTTCCATAACATTTTTCAAGAAACCCAAACTTTGAGTGCCACATTGTTGCCATTACTTCTGTTGTATTAATCCCACCTGTTTTGACCTGTTGTTTGCTGGTGTCCACATTATATTACATGTATTATTTTAACCCATGATCTGCTCGTTGTTGTAAGAGGTTTTGCTGAGAGTTGCTGCTGCTACCTTTTTAAAGCTCTTTGAACATGTGTATTTGTGTTTTTCTCTCATAAACCTGTGTCGTATTATATAATAATGTGTTGATGCTCACATATGTGTTGCAACGTTTGTTGATGCTCACACGCTTTATGTATTGTTATATGCGTTGATAATCAGGAGGCAAGCAGGACAGCATCTTGTTGCTTCCCTGACTTCTGCTGGTTTTGTCATGCTGGAAACGCACAGAGTAAATGTACTGAATGAAAGAATCTGTGTTTTGTATTTGAAACTTTTGATTTCTGCTGTACATAGTTTGATGGGCATATTTGACTTTTGTGGGTTATATACACAATGTGCAAGTTGCAGTAAGTCATACAAGTGCCATTGCCTTGCAAGCAAGACAAGCAAGGCATTGGACTCTACTGATAGATTAAGAACTGGAGAAGGATAATTATTCACTCCCTAAACAAGAACTTTCAAAACAGTTCAGAAAAGAAAAGTTGGTCACGTTTCGGTTTTATTTCCTAACAGTTCTCCATCACATTTCTTTGTACAAATTTTTCTTCATTTTTCCAAAGGATCTTAAACTACTTTATTTATTTTGTTGTTCTATAACTATGCACTCTGATAGTTATTTCTGCCATACATTTGTTTTTGCCCACCATGAATTAGATTTATCCTGGTCTCAATTAATATTGAGTTGGTGCCATTTAAAGGGTTAGTTCTCCCCTAATAATTATGTCATTAATTACTCACCCTCATGTCTTTCTACACCCATAAGACCTTTGTTCATCTTCAGAACACAAATTAAGATATTTTTGATAAAATCCGATGGCTCAGTGAGGCCTGCATTGACAGCAAGATAATTAACTTTCAGTGCCCAGAAAGTTACTAAAGACGTATTTAAAACAGTTCATGTGACTGCAGTAGTTCAACCTTAATATTATAAAGTAATAAGAATACTTATTGTGCGCAAAATAAAAAAAATAAAAATAACGACTTAAACGATATCTAGTGATGGGAGATTTCAAAACACTGCTTCATGAAGCTTCAAAGCTTTACGAATCATTTGTTTCGAGTCGGTGATTTGAAGCAGTGATTTCAGTAAATGAGGTTTTGTTACATCATAAGTGTTTCAAAATTTCAGTAGTTCGCCACTGGGGGGCTTGACTTTGGCAGTTTGATACACACTCCGAACCACTGATTCGAAACAAAAGATCGTAAAGCTTAGAAGCTTAATGAAGCAGTGATTTTGAAATTGCCCATCACTAGATATTGTTGAATAAAGTTTCTTTTTTTGGTGCACAAAAAATATTCTCGTCACTTCATAACATTAAGTTTGAACCACTGTAGTCACATGAACTGTTTTAAATACGTCTTTAGTAGCTCTCTGGGTGTCTGAGAGTGTTAATTACCTAATATATCTGAATTTGTGTTCTGAAGATGAACGAAGGTCTAACGGGTGTGAACATGAACGACATGAAGGTGAGTAATTAAAAACAGAATTTTCATTTTTGGGTGAACTAACCCTTTAATATCCTTTGTATTGTACTGTTATACTGAGTGTATTTGAACAAATATCCTCTGTGTAATATTGTCCGATTGAAGACACTTCATTATTAGATCCAAATCAAAGTTCAAGAAATGTAAAGTATTTTAGTATTTTGAAAAAAATAATACATATTTTTGTTGACTTAACTGGTTGAGAGGGTCAAATAGAGTGTACCTGATTTTTGAGGTGGGAAAAAAATATTTTGTGCGAGTGATATTTTTGGAAAATCAAATGAAGAACCATTTTCTTGAGTCTAATGTGTACAAGTACAGAATGTTTTCTTCTTTCTGCATTATTGTTTCAAGTAAAATATTTATTTGCAGCGCAACCTTGACATTCCTTATGTACGCATTTCTACAAATAAATTGTATTTATAATGTGTTGTATTTTAACTTTCAAAGAATATGGGAAATAGCAACATTTTTTGTTAATATTTATGATCAGGAGCATTAAACAATCTATCTTATTAGGGCTTATGTGATTGTCATGCGCAAATCGCCATCACCTGCTTTCAAATAATAGACAGAGCCGTAGTTCACTGACAAGCCACACAATATCGCGTTCATTATCGAAGGCGATTCATCTGCGATATGAACACGATATTGCGTGGCTTGTCAGTGATGTCATGCGCGTGACAATCGCATGCGATATATCGGTCAGCCCTATTGGACATCATCTGCAGAGGAACAGCATTTTAAAATTACATTTTCTGTCGATAAAATTAATGTAATGCTGTTTCCAATGACAACCTCATTTGCCTACATTGAGCTTGTGTTCTCCCTGAAATTCTAAAGTATTATATGTAAATATAACTGAAATACAGACAAATCATGTGAGATGAGGCAGTTCCTCTTTTCTGTGCCTGTTTATTATGTGGCAAATAGGTCACAAATCCACATCCAAATTGATGGAAATGGGTGGATTAAACCGGTAGTCCTCAACCAGGGAACACGAAAGGTTGAGAACCACTGCACTAATTATATTAACCTTGACCATTTCAATATCATAAATTTCAGTGATGCCTGCACTGAAATTAAAACATAATTATATGTTAGTGTGGCAGTTTTTAGTGGATGCATTATAGGTGCACCTTGGTGCCTGCCCAACCAGGGGCCTGTTTCAATAAACTCTGAGTTTACTTACTCTGAGACAGGAAACTGAGTTCCCTTTCAGCCGGTCATGTTGACATTACGTCATAGACTGAAGAAACGGGGTCTTGCCTGAGAGCCCAATCACCTTTGAGTGTTACAAAACGAGCCAATGATACGAAGAGTATCTTGGTCTGCAGAATTTGCATGCGTAAGCTCCACCCCAGATGGTGGGTAAATAAGGAGCAGCGCGAGCAACTCGCATTCAAGCTTTGGCTTCAGAGCCGAGCTTTCACCTGAGTGTGTTTTTCAGAACGAGTCTTCAGCGGTACTGGTGTGACGTTGTGATTATGCGGTTCCAGTGTTCCTGCTTCCTGCCTGTGTTCCCCTGAGTGCTTCAGTGCCTCTGAAAGAGCAAATTCTCTAAAAGAGCTTCACGGGTCTAAACGGTTGCATCTTTTTCAAGATGTCTTACCGCCCGTGCGTTTCTGGGTGCAGTTATTACATGGCTTCTCTTGACTGCCATGATCGCTGTCTCGCGTGTTTGGGCTTTCAACACGCTGAGGTGGCTTTCATCCCAGGTGAAAAAAAAAAGTACACTTCTATAATGTACTTAAAGTGCTCTATTTTCTTGCACTAATTTTGTACTTAATATACTAAAAATTCTTCTTTAGTACTTCTTAAGATAATCTTATGTAGCAAATTAGCTCAAAATAAATATGAATAATTAATCATAACTAGTTATAATTAATTATTAATATTTTAATCAGTCAATAAAATTAACTTAATGTAATAAAATTAATATTACAATCAATTAACCTGTTGTTCAATGAACACACAGTGTTAATTGTTTATTAACTAAGAAATGTTCATTTCCAGGTTATGGGAAATAACAATCTTATTCTACTAAAAGCCTGTAGTCAGGACCGACATGAATAGGGACTCCCGTACATGAGCGCAAAACACGGACAACCTTACGTGTGACATGAACAAGACTTTATTAACTAGACTAAACACTTAAACTACTCTAACATTCACACACATACATGCATACAGTTTACCAAGAGAGAGAGAGAAAAAGCAGAGTACAGGAAGCAAGAAGTTACAGCATTGTTGGACATTCAGCAGATCAACAGCCTTGAGCAAACCATCAGTTTAGTTTTAACAGGCCCTTCTTTAAAAGGGGTAAGGATACTCAATGTATCCGATAATGAGACTAAGTTTGATACTTGCATGTCTCTCCAAGTTGAATTAAAACTGTCCTGATGCAATTTGTGGAGGCTCCTGTTGAATCTTTGCTGATATTTTCTTGACGAAAGAGAACCGGCTGGATTCAGAGGATCTTTGGTGAATGGAAGGTCTAGGCCGAGGCCTGGCACAAGCTTGGGGTTCCTTAGAAGCTTCTAGCTTCTTAAAGCATCATCTTGACGTCAGCATTCATCAGTAAAAGAGAAGAAGAGGAGGAAGAGCAGGAAGAGAGGGGGTTCCTTGTGATCAGTGAATATAAGGGGTGAAGATGTCACACCCTCTTGAGGTGTCTGAGCCAATAAGGAGTTCCCCTTTCAGAGGGAAGTTTTACGAGTCTTTGTTCTGTAGCAAGATATTAGCATAAGACACTGGATTGGATGAATGAGAGAATAACCTTCTAGATTCTTATAATACTAATGTGTCACAGAGTTAGTAACATGTGACATAAATTACCAAATAGGAAATGAAAGTTGGAGTCCGTAGATACCAAGCATGCTGCCAATGTGATCTCAGTTAACTATACATTTGCAACTATGGAACATTAATACCAAAATAGTTCAAAAGAGAGAATTAATACATAGAATAAAGCCTATAAAAGGAAAGTCATGAGATGGGAAACTTGGATACATGTTTATACATTTCCCAAGTGGTTATATAGAGAATACATAGGATTAAGAGAGTTTATTTGTCCTTCTCAGGAAGAATGAGTCACTAGTCTCTCCAGAATTCTTCTGGATCATAAAAGTACCATATAACTGTAACAGGACACCTAGGTTGGCCTGTGTGCTAGCAACATTGGGATGCTGGTTACAGTTTTAGGGGGATGAGTTCAGAGAACTTTGATAGGGAGAGTGAGTTTATGGGTAATTCATTAAATACAATGAATAATTGTGTGGCTGATTGGTCCAGACGTTACATCCCCCCTTTCGGTCGTTGTTGTTCTTTCTATGGACACCAGCGAGCGACGTTGAAGGTGTAGAAAGATCAGACACACCACTGGCACACAAGGCTGGAAGGCTGTGATGGGCTCTGGTTGTATGTGTCTCCTGGAGTGGTGGTCGTTCCATTGCGGTTGATGTAGACAGTAGACAAGCTCAGGTCTCTGAGCTGGTGTTGTGTGAGTGGTCAGAAGCTTGTACTGCTGAGTACTCCTCAGGTAAGAACTGTTCAAGGAGCTATCTTACTAGCGTTAGAAGCTCCTGCAGGTCCGATGCAGGCGTGTCCAGTCGTCCTTGGGCTGCCTGCTGTTGGAGATCCTGCTGTGTCTGCAGGGAGAGGATGCTCCCATCCCTGGCTTCTCCCTGTGGTAGGTCTGGTACCTGGGTCTGTCTGAATTAATCCTTCTCCTTCTGCAGCTGCAGAGGATTTCAGGAAAATGGCTGATAAGGTGTCAAGCAGAAGGCTTTGGCCTCCCCCTCTGTACCTCTGTGCTTGGCTGGGGGAGGTTCTTCTGCTGACTCCATGCGGTGAAGTGAGACGTTTCTCCTGCAGTGGTTCTGTTTGCTGCAGGTAAGAGAGTCTCAGTTCTCTTTTCTTCTGTGTCTCTATTCTGTCAGGTCCTTGTGTCTGTCCCGAGCCTCCATCTCTAGCTGGTCTATGTGGCTTTTAGCATGCATCAGCTCCTTGTGAGTCTCTGTGATCTGGAGTTTGAGGTTGTCCACCTCCTGTTTCAAAACAGCGAGGATGTGGGCCAAGAAAAAGTTGACTTCAGTCAGATCATTGTGATCACACCTCTGGTTTGAGTCATCTGCCTTTACTTCTCTTCCATCTTTGTCCAGTTGCTTTTGGCTCCGGTGCCGTAATTGCTCAGCAGCACTGGTTAGGAGGGTGTTCCTCACGACACATAGCCAGTCCTTTTGGTCTGCCATCTGGGCAGTTAGGCTGAGCATCTGCAACATTTAGGCACGCTTGTGGTGAGAGTAAGGGCAAGAGACTACTGCAAGATCAAACAGAATTTAGGGCTAAAGGCACAGTGAGCAGCCAGGTGTATAAAATACAGCTAGCTTTAATAAATGACTTAAGATGGTTCTTGTGGCCAGATTATTTCTTAGTATTTCTTACTGATGGCTCACAACAGGCTTGACCTCCGAACAAATGGAAAAGAGAAAGAGAGAGGAAGAGGAGAGCTTTCCTATTAGATTGTGCTTATTAGTGGTGCTCAAAATTATGCCATAGCAATCATTCGGATTCCTTTGTAACTGGCTCATAAAATTGAAGCAACTGTTGTAAATAAACAAAATCAAGAAGGAGAGTATGTCTAGTTACTTGTGGTTATATTGGGAAATTAAACCACACAAGACTAAACAGGAAAATGTAAATAAATCACATAGATGAAAGAAATACTAGTAAAAACAAATAGCTGACTGCTATTATAATTAAAATCAATAAAATATTTAAAGAAGTGATTAAAACAGCAGAATGACCTGGTATTGGGAATAGTCAATAGCACTAGTGATTAACAATTAGATTAGCTTTGGAAATCACTCTATAGTTGGTCACAGCTGCAGCGTGTTCAGGACCACACCATGTGTGTGTCCCTCCCAGAAGTTTAGTCAACGTGTTATTGAAATATCTCAATAAATCCTAGAATTCTTCTTTAGTTAAACAGTTTACATGTAATTAAATTTAGATTTAATCACCCTAGTAACTGCAGATTTAGCTGAACAGTGTTCAGGGAGAAATGCACCTAAGTGCAGGTGAAATTAGCTGAGAAGAATTAAAGGTAAGGAAAGAAAGAAATCAGAAAACCAGGAATGTGGTTAAGGGAAATTGGTTTAGATCAGTTCACACTGCATACACACAAGCTATAGTTAAAGGCTTCACGTAAATGATGCTAACCACTAACTGTAGAAGCTATTAGTTAGCTTAGCCTGAGGTGCAGGGCTGCTAGGTGAGGTTAGCTTAGCCACCTAGCCTGGTTTGTTTACAATATGGCATCACAGGGTGATGAGTTAGCACTTCCTGTGACAAGTCGTTGTCATGGGAACCAATGCACATTTGGGCAATTCAAACAGTTTATTGAGACTGTCTGCTCATTTCAAACAAGTTACGTATAGAGTTAAAATGTGACGCTTATACTTTCAGATTTTCAAAAACTTGATATTACATTCAGTAAAATGCAAATATGTTTTGGCATTTGCAAATTTTACTCATGTAAACTCTTCTCTCTACTTTAAACAACGTCTTGTACTTGTTTAAAGGGTAATTACACAGTTTGCTGTAAGTCAAAGCTTGTTTAAGCATATATAGTTAAGTCCGTCTTGTGCATGAATACTGATATTCCTTTCAGCGAGTGAAACACAGTTTTGGTCAAAAGATAGCTATGCTTGTAGGTGCAGGCAAAGTTTAGATGAATGACATCAATCTTAACTATAACAGGGGAGCATTACCCAAATCTACATTTATATAACACTGTACTGAGATTCATTCATCAGAAACAGGTTAAGCAATACTGCAATTGGTATTTCTCCAACCAAAGCAGAATAATCAATTCTGGTACAGTTTACATGCCGCTGAGCTGAGATTCCTTCGTCAACACAGGCTTACGCTCTAATACTGAGATTAGGATTTCTTCGCTAAAATCAGATTAACTTTACACTGATACCATTTGAACATATGCTAAAATGTGTCAAGAGTAGACTCTTTCAGTTACAGTAGAGATGTCAATTCAAGCCATCACTTTATCAGCATCTAACAAGCCAGCAATTAGTGACCAAAATGCGCATCGTCTGACATATTCTGACTGGAATTATCAAATGCACACTTTTAAATTGACAGTGGTTTAAGCTCATAATCTTTGTTTATTCATGCCCGCATTCTCCACCATTACTGTAGGGAAAACACCCTAGGAAGTAAAATTAGCTCAAATGAAATATTTAGGGAATTATAAAGAATTGTTTAGATTACGACCGAGCAACTGATTCGTCCAGCGTTCATTTGCTCGAGCCGTAATAAGCTCTTGTAACGGATATAAATATCCAACAATCGTGAAAACACTGATTAGAGCACGGTAACTTGATCACAGTTTAAGACATTAAATCATAAAGCACATAATACAAGACACTTTCCTTTTAAAATCTACACGAGATTTTATTTATTCTAACACAAACTAATCTAACACAAAGGCACGCACATACACACACACACATTCATACGCGTTGCAGTAAGAAGGAAATGAGAGAGAAAGAGTTTTGAAAGAGAGAGAGAGAGAGAGAGAGAGAGAGAGAGTGATCTGATTAACCGAATTCCTATCAATGCATTTCAAGGACCAGAACGAACCATGAATCAAATGCACCAGTTCAGTTTTGGTCTGGAGGTACTTGCTTGCGTTGACTTAAAGGTGAATTTCCCTCGTCGTGCAGTGAGGGGTTTCCCAAGTCGATGATTGGTCCAGATCAGGTCCGTGTGGAACAATGAAGGAAGTCTCTTTGTCGCTGGAGTTGAAGCGGCAAAAGTCGTTGGTTGAACTTTGCGGCGAAACGTAGGACACGAGACTTTCAGCGGTAAAGGAAAATTAAGTAAAGAAAAGAAAAGTGAGTGAAGGTTGGATGGCTTGAATGGGCGGCTGGTCTGTTATTCTTGTTACTCCATTGTTCTTGGTACTCTGGTCATGGTTTCTCTTACCAGAACTAACCAACTCCAGTTCGTTTACTAACCAACTTCTCTCCATCACTATCTTGCCATATGATTATTTAAACTGAGTTGTTTGTCACACCTCAGAGGAGTCTTGGCCAATCAGACATTGACCCGTTTCAAGAGGGCCTTCCTCTGCCCCCAATAAAACCTAAGTGTTACATCCCGGTCTGTCTCTGCTTTAGCAGAGTGCCATTTTAACATAATTGCTATTAAATGGAATACAATACATTTTAAACAGATTTCATTCAAGTCAGAATATAGGAAAGGGAGAAAGAATCAAATTAAGTCCAAATGAGGCATACTTACAGTCATTCAGTCAAGAGTTAATGCATTTACACGAATTGTGAGTGTTCTAAAGCCTAACTGTTTACAGGTAGTACTTGTGGACACATAATGCAAAATGTATGTAGTTAAAAGATGTTTGATAAGTCCGTTAAAATTGTTGGAACAATTTTGAAGCAGATTTATTTGTTCAACAGTCTCTTTGGCTCTCCTGTGAAGTAAGGAAACAAAAGGGTCTGGATTGTCTCTCTGTCTTCTTGGGTGACCCTTTGGTATGTCGCTTCTGCTATCAGGAAGCATGTGTCGTAAAAGTAATCAGCCTGGCTTTATCTGCAGACGGTCCGGAGCCGGAACCTCAACCTCAATTCTGAATTAGAATTATGTTTTGAAAGAATCATCTAAATGATTCATTTGTCTGGTTCGTCCACAGTTCTTACACTTAAGAACATCTAAGTTTACTCAACTGTGTTATTTTGAGACACCATGAAATATGAACTAAAATATGCTTTTAATATACTATCTGTATTTTAAAAATACGTTATAGAAATGTACTTTTTTTCCACCTGGGGTGGACTGTTCATGTTCCCATTGCAGGAATATGACCAATAAAGTGTTTCAATCAAGACTCGATTACCTTAACCCTCTGGGGTCTGAGGATTTTTGGGGCCCTGGAGAAGTTTTGACATGCCCTGACATTTGTGCTTTTTTCAGTTGTTCATAAACATATTAATGACAAAAGTGTCATTACACTGTATTCAGCACAAACTAGGCTACAATAATATGTGAGGAACATGTATGTACATGTTTGTGTTTGGAATAACGTTTATGCATGGTTATTGAAAAAACAAAAAACTTAAGTCACCGAAATAAGGCCAAAAAAATATATTAAATCTTTGTTTACAAGACTTCTTGGTATTTCAGGTTGTAGACTAGAGTTTTTGCTTCAAAATGATGTAAAAATTATCCTGCCTACTAGTTCATATAAAACAATAGAGAGATTTAAATTTCCTAAAACACTTTTTGTCAAGAAACACAGTATGCGTGTAGGTGTGAATCTTCATGAATAATGCTGTGATTCACACCTGAGAAGACAAAAGATTTGCATAATGAGCTGCATAATGAGACCTTTCAGTCAGGTAGGCTATGTGAAAAAAACCCTCTGTGATCATGCTGATAACTACGGAAGAGGATTAGGGCCAAGCAATAATAAAAAAAAAAAAAAACTCATTAAATTTCCAGAAAAAAGTGGAGATAAAATATTGAGAATAAACTTGTTAAATTACGAGAAAAACTCGTTAAATTTCAAGAAAAAAGTCGAGATAAAATGTTGAGAATAAAGTCATTAAATTACGAAAAAATTTATTCGATTGTGAACAAATTTGTTAAATTACGAGAAAAAAGTTGTTAAATTTCGAAAAAAAAGTCATTAAATTTCGAGGAAAAAAAGTCAAGATAAAATGTTGAGAATAAAGTCATTAAATTACAAGATAAAAGTCATTAAATTATGAGAATTTAACAACATTTTTTTCATAATTTATCAAATTTGTTCTCGCAATTTAACGACTTTTTTCTCGAAATTTAACATTTTTCTCATAATTTAACAAATTTGTTCTCGTAATTTAAAGGCATTTTTCTCGTAATTTAATGACTTTATTCTCAACATTTTATCTCGACTTTTCTAGAAATTGAACGAGTTTATTCTCAACATTTTATCTCGACTTTTTTCTGTAAATGTAACGTGTTTTTTCTCGTAATTTAATGAGTTTGTCAACATTTTATTTCGACTTTTTTCTCAAAATTTAGCAAGTTTTTTCTTGAAATTTAACAACTTTAATCTCGAGATGGTTTTATTTTTTTTATTATTGCTTGGCCCTAATCCTCTTCCGTAGATAACAGGATGTCCACTCTTGGTAAAAAAAACACAATTGTACATCATGTGAAGAAAATTTTGTATAGGCCTATTTTAAATTACAGTACCAGTCAAAAGATTGAACGCATTTCCATTATAATGTTTTTAAAAGAAGTCTCAAGTCTCTAACTAAATAATGGTTCCCTTTCAGTCGGTCACGTTCGACGTACGTCAGTAGTGACCGACGAATTGGGATATCGCTAGAGAGCCCCTATCAGCTTCGAGAGAACTAAAACAAGCCAATGGAATTGGCGTGCGATATTTGCATAATGCGCACCTCCCCTAACAGGTGGATATAAAAAGGGGGGCA
The DNA here is from genome assembly GCF_024489055.1 of Chanodichthys erythropterus. NCBI lineage: Eukaryota > Metazoa > Chordata > Actinopteri > Cypriniformes > Xenocyprididae > Chanodichthys > Chanodichthys erythropterus. Next base: position 36,875,349 of record NC_090237.1, read on the forward strand.
GATGCAATCGCACTCTGTCTTTCGCTTCGGAGCCTACCTGGTGTCCTGCGGCTGTTTGAACTTCAAGCCTCTGAAGAAGTTTCGGCGCTTGTGTTGGTGTGACGACGCCTGCAGCGAGGTCGCGAGTTGGAGTGAGCCGGGTGGAAACATCCAATGTTTTCCCAGCGTTCCGCTGTAATTCCACTGGTTGGTCTGCGATTTGGTCTGGTTCCTCCTTTGTTTTTCTAAACACGTCGTGACGCTCCCTGTGTGTCTCGACACAAAAGAGCTGAAGTTTCCCCTTCTAAAAGAGCTTCACAGACAGACACTGCGTCTTTTTCAAGATGTCATTCTGTCTGTGCGTTTCTGGAGGCGGTCGTTTCCTATCCTCTCTGACGGCCACGATCACTTTCTCTCATGTCTGCTTAGCGTGCTGAGACTGTGTTTGTGGGTGGTCATATTTTCTTATGGAAATATGTCCACGTCGGCGCGTTGTTTGCTCGCCTTTCTCGTAAGGGCTTGAGCGCTCAGCGCGCCGTGTGCCGTCGAATTGCCGGCTGACAGCGCGCGTTGCCACGGCAACCCTGCGCGCTGTCTGGCGCTCTAGATGCACGGTCGAGACTCGGCTGCCTTTAATGAGGTGGAGTCCCCTCACTTATTCCCCGATCTAGTTATTTTTCTGAATCAGAAAAGTGCTACTTTGGTTAATAAGCCTGGGTGACCAGAGGATCACAGTGGGGCAATACCCGCCGACTCATTCTCCGTGGGCCCCCCACTCCTCTAGTGCATCGCAAACATGTTGTGACTATGTTCGTGGGTGGATCATGTTTAGATACATGGCCACGTCGGTGCCCAGGGTGCCGTGTGTCGTCCAGTTGGGCGGCCACGTTCACTGTCCAACATGGCTGGTAGCTTCTGCATGTGTTGCTGGTCCTCCTTAAAATAAATATGGAGGACCTAACATCTTAGTCAGGGCTCCAGCAGAGGATCAGATGTCGACTGCTACATTGGAGAGAGTATTGTTGGGCTCTGAACATGAAGATGAGGCTGAGCGTCCCACGGTTGTGGCGTGCTCATGCCGAATCGGATTCAGACTTGGCAACCATGCTTTCCCGGGCCCCCGGGGGTGTCGTGCGACGCGTACTCGCCTTGCCGCGCCCCTGGCTTAGCCCGGATGTGCATGAAAAAACTTGGCAGTTTGTGGCCTTTTTTGGCGTTAATATGGAACGCCAAGAGGGTCATAATCTGCACTACAAGTTTTTCTCTCACTACCCCCTAGGGTGGGGTGGCAGTGCTACGGGCACACCACCTCTGCCCTGCATGAGTCTTGGCCCCTGGCAAGTCTGCAGTAGGTCAAAGCACTCATTGCATGTGGGTAGTTCTGAGTCGGGGTTGAGCTACGCAGGATGCAAATCAAAGCGCAGGCCCCTGGCCAGACAATGTCCACCATGGTGGTCCAGAAACACCCCTGGCGAGTCTTGCTGGGATGTGCCGTCGTCAAAGTGTGCTTTCTCGATGCGCTCATCTCACAAACTGGCCTTGAACCCAGCCCGCTCAACCCGCAGTCACCTGACTAGCGGGAGACGGTCCTGGAGATATGGCGACCTGGAGCTGACGTAAACGGTTCTTTCTCCCCGGAGGAGGGCCGGGTGGAGAATTGGTCTGTTCCGCCGCTGGCTCTCCGGAGTCCAGCGGTACCCACTAAGAACTGTTTTCCGATCCTCTACGTCCCAAGAGTGTGGCTGGCGATGTGCAGCGCCCCGCGTTGCTACTCCCAGCCCCCTCTCACCTCGCCAGCAGGTGTCAGTGTGTTGGTGCAGGCCGCGCCCCGTGTGCCGTCTCCCATACGCACTGCTACCTCGCAGAGTCTGATCATACTCTGGGCCGCTACCACGCCGCCCGAGTCGGGTCCCCGTACTCTGGTTCGCTGCCCCACCCCCGGTACGTCTGTGGTGCGTTTGGTTCTGCTGGCTCGGTGTCTGGAGGCCTGGTTAGTGCCCCCAGCCCGTTCCGCTGGCTCATGCGTACTATCAGACTCGGCTATGCGATTTATTTCGCCCGGTGTCCTCCGGCGTCCAGGGGTGTCCACTTCACTTAGGTGTCGTTGGACATTGCACCTGTTCTCCGAGTGGAGATTGCTGTCCTCCTGGCGAGGGATACAATCGAGCCGGTCCCTCCAGCCGATTTGAAGTCAGGTTCAGCCCTACTTCATTGTACCCTAAAGGGCGGTGGGCTATGGCCAATCCTGGATCTGCGCGTCTTGAACCGGTACCTTCAGGCTGCCGTTTAAGGTGCTCATGCAGAAGCGCATTTTCGAGTGCGTCCGTCCCGGGGTTTGGTTTGCAGCATTCGACCTGAAGGATGCATACTTTCATGTCTCGATTCTGCGCTCGGGTCGAGCATGTCAGTACAAACTCCTACCCTTCGGGCTGGCCCTGTCGCTCCACGCCTTACACGGTTGCGGAGGTGGCCATTGTTCCCCTCAAGGAACAGGGCGTTCGCATTCTCGACTGCCTCGACGACTGGTTGTTCCTGGCCAGCTCGCGAAGCAGTTGTGCGTACACAGGGAGATGGTTTAGCTCACCTCAGCCTGTTGGGTCTTTGGGTCAGCTGGGACAAGAGCAAACTCGCCCCCGGGCAGAGGATCTCTTTTCTCAGTCTCGAGCTAGACTCGGTCGCCTGGATAGTGCGCCTCTCTGAGGAGCGCGTCCAGTCGGTGTTGAACTGCTTGAGTTCGCTCAAGCGCAGGATGGCGGCCCCACTGAAAGACTTCAGAGGCTCCTGGGGCATGTGGCATCTGCAGCCGCGTTTCGCCGCTCAGGTTGCTCCATATGAGGCCGCTTCAACACCGGCTCCGCGACTGGGTCCCGAGATGGCCATGGCAGCGCAGCACGCTCAGTGTCCTCGTGACACGGAGCTGCCGCCCTACCCTCATCCGGTGGTCGGACCCTTTGTTCCTGCGGGCGGGAGTACCCCTGGGACGCTGTGGTCCACACAGATGCCTCTACCACCGGATGGGGGGCCATGTACAACGGGCATGCGGTTCGGGTCTTGGACGGGGCCTCGACTGCATTGGCATATCAATTGCCTCGAGTTGCTAGCAGTATGTCTTGCACTGGGCCGCTTCAAGGAGCTGCTGTCAGACAAGCATGTACTGGTCCGCTCGGACAAGCATGGCGGCCGTTGCGTACATCAACCATCAGGCTGGTCTACGCTCCCGTCGCATATCGCAACTCGCCTGCCATCTCTTGCTATGGAGTCAGAAGCATCTGAGGTCGCTTCAGGCCACTCATGTCCCAGGTGTGCTTAACCGTGCAGCCTACGAGCTCTTACGGCAGCCTCCACTTGCGGGCAAGTGGCGGCTCCATCCCCAGGCGGTCCAGCTGATCTGGCACTACTTCGGCGAGGCCCAGGTAGTCCTGTTGCCTCCCCAGGAACTGCCCTCGGCCAGTGGTTTTCCCTGACCGGCGAGTCGCTCGGCACGGATACCCTGGCACTCAGCTGGCCCCGGGGCCTACGCAATATGCGTTTTCCCCCAGTGAGCCTTCTCGCACAGCTCCTGTGCTAGGTCAGGGAGGATGAGGAGCAGGTCTTGTTAGTGGCTCCATATTGGTCACTCGGACCCGGGTTTCGGACCTAATGCTCCTCACGACAGCCCCTCCTTGGCCGATTCCTCTGAGGAAGGACCTCCTGACTCAGAGATGGGGCTTCCTATGGCACCCGCGTCCCGACCTGTGGAACCTCCACGTGTGGTCCCTGGACGGGATGCGGAGGTTCTGGGTGATCTCCCGCAGGCGGTCGCAGACACCATCACTTCCGCTAGAGCTCCTTCACGAGGAGCCTCTATGCGTTGAAGTCGAACCTATTCGTTGAATGGTGCTCCTCTCGCAAGACGAGAGGACCCCCGATCATGCTCGGTCAGATCTGTGCTTTCCTTCCTGCAAGAGGGCTTGGAGCGAAGGCTGTCTCCCTCCACCCTCAAGGTGTATGTTGCCGCTTCGCTGCACATCTCCATGCAGTTGATGGCAAGCCCTGGGGAAACACGGTCTGACCATCAGGTTCCTGAGGGGGCGAGGGGACTGATTCCTCCTTGCCCACCCTCCTTACCCTCTAGGGATCTCACCTTAGTTCTTAGCTAACTTCGGCGTCATCCCTTGAGCCTTTGCAATTAATCGAGTTAAAAGTACTGTCTCTTAGACCGTCCTCCTGGTTGTATTGGCCTCATGTTAAGAGGGTAGGGGACCTGCACGCATTTTCGGTCGACGAATCGTGCCTGGAATTTGGGCCTGGGGATTCTCACGTCTTCCTGAGACCCCGGCCTGGATATGTGCCCAAGGTTCCTACCACTCCCTTCAGAGATCAGGTAGTGAACCTGCAAGCGCTGCCTTCGGAGGAGGCAGACCCAGCCCTAGCTTCGCTCTTTCCAGTTCACGCCCTGCGTGTTTACGTGGATAGAACTTGAAGCTTAGGACCTCAGATCAGCTCTTTGTCTGTTACGGAGACCAGCAGAAGGGAAAGGCTGTCTCCAAGCAGAGGATGGCCCACTGGTTAGTGGATGCCATCGCCCTGGCTTATGTTCCCAGGGCGTGCCTTGCCCGTTCGGGTTGAGAGCCCACTCCACCTGAGTGGCCTCTTCCTGGGCGCTGGCTCATGGCGCCTCGCTGACAGATTGTAGAGCTGTGGGCTGGGCGACACCCAACACGTTTGCTAGGGTTTTTAGCTTACGTGTAAGCTGGTTCTTCCCGTGTACTCGCTTCCACCAGCCGGTAGACGCGTTGAACCTGTGCTCGTGTCGGCTTGCAATGCCACTCCCGCCCCCTGGGCAGGATATGTGCATCTGTTGACTCCAGTCGTGTTCCCCGTTCGGTGAACCCTGTCGAGTTCCTCCACCTCCACCTTCGGCTCGGGCATTGCGGAGTGTCTGATGCCAGACCAACATCCATCTTCGATGTTGTCTGTTGGTTGGGTTCCATATGTTGCAATCCCTCTACGTGAGTGATTCCATATGTGTATTGTCCACGGTTACTCCCTACGGTGAGCCCGTGTCTTTCCCTTAGCAGAGCTTCTGCTTTCTCCTGTCAGATGAGTCTCCCCCTACTCAGGTGGAGCCATCCCAGGGACTCATATGCGTTCTGCCCTGCGGGCCAGTCCATATGTTTTCCATGTAAATTCCTTCCCCTCTGGGTAGGTAGTGGTTCCGCAGCGTTCCTTACGGGTTCGCTTCCCCAGTGTAGTCTAGTTTACTTAGTGGGTATATCGGAACAGCAGTAGACTTCCCGGCGTAAGCTCGCCCCTTCTCCGTCCCCTTGGTGCGACGGGCGGCTAGAGCCTGCGCTGGGCACTGGAAGGGGTTTCGTAACTGTGGCGTTTTAGTTGGGATCCCAATTCGTCGGTCACTACTGACGTACGTCGAACGTGACCGACGAATTGGGATATCGCTAGAGAGCCCCTATCAGCTTCGAGAGAACTAAAACAAGCCAATGGAATTGGCGTCGCGATATTTGCATAATCGCTGCACCTCCCCTAACAGGTTGATCTCCTCAGCGAAAAAAGGGGGGCAGATTGCAATCTGCACTCTGTTTTTCCACCTGAGGAGACAACCGGTGTCCGCACTGCATGCGAGGGTACAGCCAACTGTGGCCATTGGCTTGTTCTAGTTCCCTCCTTCAGGGAAGCTGATAGGGGTTACATAGCGATAACCGAGACGTTCCCTTTCAGTCGGTCTCCGTTCCCTCCTTCAGGGAACGAGGGTTACATACGTAACCGAGACGTTTTCTATTTTAATGTACTTTAAAATATAATGTATTTCTGTGATGCAAAGCGTCTGAACATTCCTACCTCTATGGCATTTCATATAGGCTACTATATTTGTTATACAGCCTAAATGTTAATGTGCAAAACTGTAATTTCTTAATATGCTTAACAGCATGCACATTTGGAGAACAATTGATGGATTCTCATATGTTTGTGTCAATTTTCTATACAGATGTCATGAGCCAGGTTTGATTGCTCTTGTTTTTGGGTGTCTTTTCCCTTCTCTTCTTCTTCTTCTTCTGTGAATTTTATTGGCAGTTTGCAGTGTTTGTGCATTACCGCCATCTACTGGACTGAGGTGTGATCACATTGGGTATTGAAGGAAGGAGAGAGGGAGAGAAAAAAAAAAAAAAGCTCAGCCTCCAGAAGAAGATTAGTAATAAATAAAATAAATAATATAATAAAATAAAAATAAAAATCAATAATAAAATAAAATAATAAAATATAACTCAATAAATAAATATAATAGGCTAAATTCTTCTTGCTAAATGTGTTTCTTTTAGGAACTCTATCACTGCTTTGGTAACTGCCTGTGTTTCAGGTAGACTCAACAGGTTGCTCAAAGTAACGGAATTCCTTGTTAACTTCTTAAATATTTCTCTCTCTTCAGAATACTGTCTACAAGTCAAAAGTACATGCTTCACGGTTTCTGTTTCTGTACAATATGGGCACATTCCTGTCTCATGTTTCCCTATTATATGTAGGCCGCTATTCAATCCTGTATGTCCCAACCTTAGCCTGTTTAACCAGATTTCCTCCTGTCTTGAGAGTGAACTGATCTTTTTAACAATTACATTCTGCTGAATACTATATAAATGTCTACCTTTTCCCTCCTTATCCCATTTATCTTGCCAGAGTTTATGAATACCATCTTTAATTATTGTTTTAAATTCTGATTTGCTGAGAGGAATCTGTACTTCAACTTGTTCTGCTTTTACTGCTTCTTTTGCCAACTCATCTGCTTTCTCATTGCCCTCAATACCTGTGTGTGCTGGAACCCAAGTGAAATGTAATATTATCTTCTGTTGAATTATCCTAAAAATCATCTGATGAACTTCATCCAAAAGATCCTGTCTGCATGCAGATTTCCCATTCTGGATACTAGTTAAGGAGGACATAGAGTCCGAACAAATAACCGATTTATATGGCTTCACTTCTTCTACCCACTGTAATGCTACTATGATGGCCATCATCTCTGCAGAGAAGATTGAGAGGTGGTTTGAAGTTCTTTTTTGTATTTTGACATTATATTTAGGAATGTATACAGCCACCCCTGTTTTACCAGTAGATTCTTTGGATGCATCTGTAAATATTTGTACTGTGTCATCATACATTACTTCTAGATACTGCTGAACACTTTGATACATTCCTGTCTTGATTATATTTTTTGCTTCTAGATTAACTACAGGGTAGCAGAAAAGCCAGGGAGGAATTGCGCTCAAGTTAACAGTTTTGCTACAAGATATATTATTTATTCCCATGTGATCTGCCTCTTTACTGCTATTCCATCCAAAACTACTATACACATTGCGACCATATTCCCAGCATTCTTCTAACACCAATTTTGTAGGATGTGTATTTCCATGCCCTTGTAGATTTACCCAATATGCTAGAGAAAGTTTTAACCTTCTAAGATTTAGAGGCATCTCCCCTACTTCTACTTGCATCGCTGAGATAGGTGATGTTCGGAAGGCTCCGCTACACAGCCGGAGGGCTTTGGCCTGCACCTTGTCTAGTTCCGCTAATGTAGTTTTTGCTGCTGTTTTATATACTATACATCCATAGTCAAACACTGATCGGATTATTGCAATATAAATTCTTTTCAAAGAAGCGCCTGACGCCCCCCAGCTGGAATTGAATATTCCCTTCTTATACCACCCATCTTTCTGATCATGCCCCATATGTCCTTAATTTTAATTCCTGTCCCAATATTACTACAGAACTCTCTCCAATATTTCCTTTTGGCTTCTCTTACAGTTCTTTTGACTTTAGCCTGTGCTGTTTTATACTTCACTAAATTATCAAATGAATGATTAGATTTAATAATTTTAAAGGCTTTATTCCTGTTTTTAACAGCCTCTCTACACTCCTCAGACCACCATGGCACCATTTTCTTCTTCTTTACTCCAGATGTTTTACCTATTGTTTCCTCTGCTGACTCATGTATTATGTTAATAATCATATTATTCAACTCCTCAATATCGTCACTCAGATTTGGCATGACTTCAATTAATTTACTGCTTGTTTTAAAATTATACAGCCCCCAATTGGCCTTTTTCGTTCTCCATCTTGGAATCCAATTTTCTTCAAAACTAACATTTTGATTCCTTATCTTAACCCAGATAGGGTAGTGATCACTACCCATTGCATTATCACTGCTCACATCCCATAAGCAAGTACCTGCTAGTTGTTGTGATACAAAAGTGAGATCAATTGCAGATTCTACACCACGAGCTGCATCATACCTGGTACCTCTTCCATCATTCATACACACTAACTGATTATCATCCATAAACTCCTCAATGATATAACCATTTCCGTCTGTTCTAGCACTTCCCCACAGGGTATTATGTGCATTAAAATCTCCACATATTATAATTTTGGATTTTTCCACACCACATACCCTCTCCAACGTATCTCTAATTATTTTTTGACAAGGATTATATAAGTTTATTATTCTAATTTTTGTTTTGTTGATCCATGCCTCAATTATAATTATCTCCAGCTCTTCACTACTGTTAATAGCTCTATAGTTAACACCATGTTGAATGAAGGTGACAACTCCACCACCCGTAGCAATAGTTCTGTCCTTACGTACTGCTGTATAACCATACAATGTAAAGTCAAGTGAAGGTTTTAACCAAGATTCCTGAATGCATATAATGTTAGGTTTATCTGAAAGCTCCTGGATATACTGTTTTAGTTCTCGACCATTTGCTATTAGACTCCTCGCATTCCACTGTAGAATGATTAGCATTATTAATCTCCACCACCACATGTTGATTGTGAATCTGATATCCCCGTTATAAGTGTTGCGTTAATGATCTCTACTGACAACTCTTCCATTTCCAAGTACTTTTCTGCCGCTTTTGCAATTATCTTAGTTCTCTCTGTTCGGCTACCTGCTTGAGCGGAGCAGTTAATGACTTCCACCATAAACACTACAAACTTTCTTTTTTCCACTATAAGTGTGTCCTTGGTAACATTGCAGCTTTTGTATATGCTTTGAACTGGGAGTTGACTCACAGGTGCTACTCTACTATTATTGTCATTAGATTTTACCTTCCTAATTGCTTCAGCATAAGTAAGCTTTTCTTTTACCTTCACGTTCTGAATCTGAAACGCTTTTTTATGTGCATCACATCCTTTGTAGGCAGCACTATGCTCTCCTCCACAGTTACAACACTTGATTTTAACTCCTCTCTCACATTTCCCGTATTCATGTTCCCCTCCGCATTTGGCACAACGAAGTTTACTCTTACAGGCTGTTGCAATGTGCCCAAAGCGCTGGCATTTAAAGCATCTTATAGGAGGAGGGACATATGGTCTTACTATATACCTGACATACACAATTCTGATTCTTTCAGGAATTTTGTCTCCCTCTAGAGTCAACAAAACAGACAGGCTAGGCCCCTTAACACCATCTATAGTGAAAGGTAAACGTTTAACTCTCATTACTCGCACTCCTCTGACATTAACCCTGATTTCTTCTTCAGTTATCTCAGTTGATACTCCAGATATTACACCCATAACCTTCGCTCTCTCTTCCCACACTTGTGCCTTAACCTCCTTCCCTAGCAATGTATTACATTTCATTAGTCCTTGTTGCTGAATTCTATTTCTACATATTATCAGTAGATTCCCGTCTCGCAAAGTTTTAAAAAATTGAACATCACCTACCATCTTGTGAATAGCTTCACTAACCTTCAAGGGATTTAACGTACAAGGGGATTGAAACCGCATAATAACTTTCATTTCGGATCTTTGTTCTTCCTCTCCCTTTTCTCCGTCATTTTCTCTCTGCTTCCTTTTTTTCCGATTCACTACCCTCCATTCTTCGTTGTTTGAATTTCCCTCGTTACCCATGTCTACCTCAATGTCACTTCCTTCATCCGCCTCACTTCCTGCACCTCCCGGACCACACCTCATTCCTCCCGACTTAGCCATCCCCGTCGCTTTTCCCTTCTCTTTCACTCACCTTTCATTTGTTTCAGCTGCTTCCCATTACTCGCGCTCCCGCACCTGTTCTGTGTCTTCGCGCTGATTGCGTTTCCTACTTCTCCCTGCTCTTTGTTCTTGTCTGTGTCCGGGAATTGTTTGATGTGAGTGTGATGAGCTCTCGCTCATTATACTTGACGCTATTTGTGTGTGTATTAGCAGTTATTTATCTGAGTCTAAGTCCCAGTCTTATGGCGTGGTTGTTTCCATCTGCCTACGCTTCACTTCTGTTGGACCACACTACAGTCGAGGATCTGTGACTCAGGAAGCTGCTGTATTATCCTTTACTCTCCAGCTGCAGCGCGTCTTCTATATCGTGCCTGGCAGTCTGCTTTTGTTTATTGTTGGAACCAAGTAAACTCTTGCAAACTACCTTCGCCTCTGGGTCATTGACGCTCACCTGACAACAAAGGAGTAATATTTATTCAATATTTATTGTCATCACTATGAGCGCTGGATACTGTGTTTTCAATTCATACTTGCAGCCGGAGGGCGGTCTGTGCTTATTAGTCCACAAATGCCTCCTAATGAAGAATAGGCCATGTGACATTCCAGGAACTAACAGAGGCTTCCAGAGATTGCTATAACATGCAGATAGACACTTTTGAAGATAATAAATACATGATTGTGACAATGTATACATGTATTGCCTCAGAATTTGCAACTGAATAGCGCTCGCTCCGTGGGCGTGGCCGCATTAGCAGATAATGAGCTGAATCACTGGCGTTTTTTTTTTCATACGGATTACATAAACAGAATTTTTTTTTTTTTTTTCGATTTGACTTACACAATTTAAAACCTGACATTTCAACATTTCTTTAGACATAGGTCTAATTTTTTTTTGTCATTAGTATTCACTAAGTTACAGTTTATTTTCGGAGAACTATCAGATTGGACTTCGTTCAGAGGGAGACGACAGATCACGCATCATGTTATTTTTTTTTTATTTTACAAAAAGCACAACATTTTGTTTTTACTCTGAGTGTACACAAATAAAAGAAGATATTTCACAGATTAACTCCCTCGGGTCGGCGGTCACGCCGGCGTGATCACCGCGTTTTTTTTTCTAACCAGTGTGAAAGAGACTCAAAATACTCTGTCAATGTTGCACATACAGTTAAGAGTTATACACCATTTTAATCTGTGGAATATCTTCTTTTATTTGTGTACACTCAGAGTAACAACAAAATGTTGTGCTTTTTGTTAAATAAAGAAAACTAACATGATGCATGATCTCTCGTCTCCCTCTGAATGAACTCCAGTCTGATAGTTCTCAGAAAATTAACTGTAACTTAGTGAATACTAATCACAAAAAAATTAGACTTGTGTCTAAAAAAAAAACGTTGAAATGTCAGGTTTTAAATCGTGTAAGTCCAATTGAAAACAAATATTCTGTGTTTATGTAATCTGTATGAAAAGAGAGCCATGTCAGAAATCCGTGATTCAGCTCATTATCCGCTAATGCGGCCACGCCCACGGAGCGAGCGCTATTCAGACGCAAATTCAGTCAATACATGCATACATTGTCTGAATCGTGTATTTATTGTCTTGAAAAGTGTTTTGCATTGCCATAGTTAGCGATCTCTGTCCTCTGTTAGTTCGGTTAGTTCCTGGATTGCCTATTCTTCTTTAGTGCTCAGGCATTTGTGGACTAAAGGTGTACAGGTGTATTTCAGTGACTTAAGTTTTTTGTTTTTTCAATAACCACGCATAAACGTTATTCCTTCAAAAACACAAACATGTACATACATGTTCCTCACATATTATGGTAGCCTAGTTTGTGCTGAATACAGTGTAATGACACTTTTTCCATTAATATGTTTATGAACAACTGAAAAAAGCACAAATGTCAGGGCATGTCAAAACTTCTCCAGGGTCCTAAAAATCCTCAGACCCCTGAGGGTTAAAATGGTGTATAACCCTTAATTGTATGTGCAACATTGACTGAGTATTTTGAGTCTCTTTCACACTGGTAAGAAAAAAATCGAGGTTGTATCGCCGGCGATACCTCAGACTCCAGAGTGTTAAACAGTATCGAGACCCCTCTGCCACACCCCGATCTAGTTCCTCTTCTCATGAGAAGGTTATTTCAAGCCAGGGTGATCTGAGGGTTACAACCCAATGAGTCAGCCTCCTCAGGGCACTCCCCCGTCACAAGCACCTTGCTGGTCTTACTGTGGGACCCAGCGTCTCATTTGGGGCTCCAGAGGATGATCGTATGTCGATCGCCACATCTCAAGGTGGGTTTGAGTCCTCAGAAGATGAGGATTCAGCTGTGTTGCCTCCCCCTGGGAGGTCTGCGTTGCCCGAGTCGGATCCCGAGTTGACGGCCATGATTGCCCGGGCAGCTGAGAGCATTGGGCTGGAGTGGAATCCTTCACCCTGTCCCGAATGCTCAAGGCTGAATGATTGGTTCCTGGGGGCTGCAAGGCTGAATGATTGGTTCCTGGGGGCTGCATGCGCTGGTGAATGCCAGCACCCCCCACCGGTTCCTTTATTCCCAGCTTCCCAGAATTGCATGAGGAAGTTATCAGTTCGTGGAGGGCACCTTTATCTGCCCAAAACCATTCTGGTGCTACCTCTGCCTTCACCTCCCTTTGATGGCACGGTGGCCAAAGGGTATGCTGGGATACCCCCAGTGGAGCGCTTGGTTGCAATGCAATTGTGTCCTCCAAGCACCTCCACCTGGCGTGGCGATCCCAAGCTCCCGTCCAAGGTCTGTAAATTCTCTTCCACGCTTGTGGCTAAAGCTTACAGAGCTGCGGGTCAGGCCGCTTCCACCCTGCATGCCATGGCCACCTTGCAGGTCTATCAGGCTAAGGTGCTCAAAGGGCTGCACGAGGCTGGTGCTGACCAGGGAGCCTTGCAAGAGGTGCGCACTGTTGCCGACCTCTCCCTCCGGTAGACGAATGTCACTGTACGATCCATTGGTCAGGTGATATCCACTTTGGTGGTCCAGGAGCGCCACCTTCGGCTGACTCTGGCAGATCCCCCCCCCCCACGATCTCCTCCTCTCCCGCTCAGCCGCAGCGAGGAGATGGTCGCGGGAAAACAGCATCTCAGTCCTGAGATGGGCACCCCGGAGTCGGAGATGACAAATCTACAGGAGATGGTAGCAGGACCGCTCCTTCCCCCGGAGGAGGGCCGGGGGAGAATCCTTTGTTGCTTTTTGCCACTGGCTCTGCTAGTCAATAAAGAGCTGTTTCCTCTACCTCCAGGTCCCAAGAGGGCGTGGATGACAGTGTGCGTTGGTTCACCACGCCGCTCTCGTCCCCCACTTCCCTTGCCACCTCCACAAAGCCAGCCCGAGAACGCGTTGACTTCTCACAGAGCCTCCTCTGTCACCCCTCATAACCAGACGAGTGCAGGGACGCTTGAGGGACGCTATGCCTCCCATATCAGGGCCATCTGTTCTGTCTTGCTGCTCCACCGTGGGTACGCCTGTAGTTCCTCTGACCCCGCTGGTATGGTTTCTGGGAGCTTGGTTAGAGCTTCCCAACCTGTCCCGCTGGCTCATTCGAGCGATCAGGCTCGACTATGCAACTCAATTCGCCCAGCATTCCCCCCAACCGAGATCAGTTGTGCGAGCATCACTTCAGCTAAAACTTTGTCTACCAGACAGGCGCATGCCTTGAAGTGGAACCTCTTTGTCACTTGGTGTTCTTCTCGTCAAGAGAAACCCTAGAAATGTCCGATCAGGTTAGTCCTTTCCTTTCTCCATGAAGGGTTGGATCAAAGGCTGTCTCCTTCCACCCTTAAGGTCTATGTGGCCGTGATTGCAGCTCACCATGACCTTGTTGAAAGTAAGTTCCATTTAACACGGATCTCATGAACACAAACTCGCAAGTCCAATCATTAGTCAAAGGTTATGGCTAAAGCAATTTAACAAAACCGCCCATGTTTGCTATTGTTGAAAGGTACCCATGTAGCCCTCTATAGTTACAAGATAACTATATAACAACTTGAATAAAGTTGAGACAGTAACCAGAGGTTATAGCTAAAGCGATTTCACAATGCTGCCCATGCTTTCTATTGTTAAAAAAGTAACCCATGTACCCCCCTATAAGCCTTCACTTAATCTACTTGAATCAATAATCTAATATATTAATTCCATAATTCCAGAGTAAGTCAGAATAAATCCAAATGTAACCATTTTTTAGCCATTATTAGTCAGGTAAATGTATCATGCCAATTACATAATTCCAAGACAATCGATACAAAATATCAAATGCTCAGAAACAGTGTAAAAGATGTACCTGGCATCTGGAAAGTAGATTTTGGGTGAATTTCAGGAATGGGTTAAGGGAATGAGATGTAAATTGGGACAATGCTGATTTTGTTTTGGATGGGGATGCTCATTTGCAAGAGAAAGTTCAAATGTTAATTTCCTTTGTTTTCTCAGAGAGTAGCCTTTTTATATATGTCTATAAAAAACTTTAGACACAGATACTTTATTCTGAATATGAGCTATGATCTACATGGCTAGTGTTGTTAAACTCATCGTGAAGCTCCACATTGAAACCGATCATATGTGTACTCCACGTGTATATCATAACAATTATATTTTTGACGTGTTCGTATTCAAACTCCAGTTCTGACTGCATCGCGGGCAAAATACAAACAACACACATGTGCTTGCTGTGCTGGGGAAAACATGTATGCGGCTCATGTGTTTGAATGCAGAGGTGAATGATCAGCACTTTTGTGATATTTGAATTCTCCTGTTTCAACTGTTTCATTAACATTTAGAAGTTAATGCAAAAACTGCCTTAGGTGTAGCTTACATGTTTGCATAGGCCTACAATTTGTTATTTGAGTGTTGATTATTTTATCTAAAAATATATAGCGATTGAATTTAGGCTAATATTTTGGGCTCAGTTGTTAACCTTTAATATTATAGCAGCATAATGTTCAAGTAAGGGCTCCCTACGTAGTATATAGCATTAGCAGAGAGAATTTTTTTATCCTTAAGAAACTTATATTAAAATAAATTATAACTAAATTTAAAGACAAAACCACAATTTGTTCAGTAAACCACTGTTTAATAATAAAAAAAACGATTTCATGTTTAGTTTTCTCCGCACCTGCTGTACCGAAAACCGTACCGAACCATGACTATAAAAATCGAGGTACGTACCTAACCGTGAGTTTTGTGTACCATTACATCCCTAATTCTAAGAATAAACTGGAGACATAATAAGCAGGTTCACATCTGGATTGGAATAAATCATAGCTTTAAAATCAAGAATGCGCTTGGAGTCAATAAAACGAGCAAGAGAAAGGGCAACGCCCATGTCTATCTGCGAGCCCCAAGATCTGAGTCACCGTTCTTCTCAGTAGCAGAACCCGAACAACGAGGTGCAGACAACAGGCTCCCACCTCATTTTATTTTGTAACACATTATTTGACAAACTGTATTTATTGTCATGTTATTATGCACTATTATTTTAAAAATATTTATCACAAATTAGGTATTTCATTAAAATGCTTTTTTTTCTCGGTTTAGAAAGGTGCAAATTTTAACAATCTGTGTTACACTTTGACAGTAAATTAAAACATATATTTCATTAAACATTAAATATATGTAGGCAAGCTTTGTTTACAATATGCATTGCCTATAATGTTTGCCTCTTTTTCTTTTCTTCATTTGTTTATGGTTTTACATAATAAAGACCATCAATAATCAGCAAAATCTAAGACTGTTTTCTGGAATTTGTCTAGTTTACTCATTGCAAGCTGGTTTGAAAATAATAGTGTTAGTATTCTTGCATGGAATCACTTTTATTTTTATAAATAACATAAAATAACATTCAGTCAGACAATATTATGGTTCACATGCAGTGTGTGTGTGTAGGTATGTGTGTATAAAAAAAATAAAAAAAATTCTAAATAACACAATTGTGTTACACAATTGACACTAATATCATTTTTAAAAGATTCCATAGAAGCTATATTATATAGTTATTAATCTGAGCTGGTAAGATATGAATGGCCCCTTCATTATTTCAGTTAATAAAGTTAATCTGTGATTGTTTTACCAAAACCCTTATATAATTTTTTTCCACAAAAAAAAAAAAAAAAAAAAAATAATTACTGAAGAGATCATTTAATGAAAACAGGTATAGAATTCAGAGAGGTGAAAACTATCACATTTAGTGCATAAACCTTTAAAAACTAAAAGGCGAGTGATTGCGCGATTGAACAAATATCTTTACATTTATTCAAACTTGGTTTTCTGTTTCTATTACAACAGAAACAAAGCAGGCTATTTGGAGGCTTTTATAAGATGTCTAATTTTTTTGCGGATATCAGGAAAGTTTAGACCATAAACAATAGGGTTTACAATGGGTGGTACAACAATAAATTCAAGTGAAATGACAACATTCAGTGCTACAGGAAGTTCCCCATTCACAAATCGACTCAAAGTAAGCTCACAAAAAACAGCAACTGAGAAATTTAAAAGAATCACTATGTGTGGAATACAAGTTTGATATGCTTTGCTCCTGAACTCTCGTGTGCTTCTTTGACAAATAATAATAATTCTGACATAGGTATATATTATAAAACTCAAAGGGATAAAAATGGTAGTGATCAATACAATCAGGCCATAAATATTATTAACTGTATTGTTTACACATGAGAGTTTGACAATTTCATAGTTGTGGCAGTACACCCTTAACATTTTGTTACCACAGATTGTCAGCCTGCCAGTCAAAACACAACCAATACCAACAAAAGTGATTGGATAAAGCCATGCTATAACTATTAGAAAAGCTAGTAACCGTGTAGTAATTATGTTGTTGTAATGCAAAGGTTTGCTGATTGCAACAAACCTATCAAATGCCATTAGCATTAATATTGTAAGCTCAAAAGATGCATATGAGTAAATGACAAAAGTCTGTATGATACATGCTTCAAAGGAGATTTTGTGTGTATCACAGAGCAGGTCTGTCAGTAACCTTGGGAAAAAGCCAGCTGTACCATATACAGAGTTGATGGACAAGCATGAAATCAGAATGTACATGGGCTGGTGCAATGTCTTTTCCAGAAATATTACAAGAATAATTATGACATTAAAGTAAATGACAGCACAGTAAAAAATAAACCCCAAAGTGAAAAAAACATATTTTATGCTCCCAAGATTTTCAAACAACATGAAGTAAAAGTATGTTCCATTCTCCATTTTCCTTTCACATTGACCTGAAAAATATGAGCAAACAAAATTTGTGTTTTTTACATATAAATAAAGAAAATATACTTAGAATATTTAGATTCATTGTCTTATACCATTTAATGTGACCTTAAATTTAAAGTCTTAAGTTAGATTAGTAATATAACAATTATCAAATTAAATGAATGTCGATTTATTACTGTGCTAACCAGTCTAATATTTTTTTTTTTTTTTTTTTTTTTTTTTTTTAGAAATACCCTCTGTTATATACTCTGAAATGACCATCATTGCATCTTCAGGTAATGAGCTCTATTTGTGTTCTGATTTTGTGGGACTGTGGAGTCACCAATGTGTGCTACTGTTTTTATGGTATCTAACATGACTCAGGAGGCCTGTTGTGGCATAAGTGCTGCAAAGTCCTCTGAGGTTTGATTTCACTGGAAACATTTTAGCCTATATGTAAAACATGCATAAATGTAGCATAATTCTGCATCTAGTGCTTTCCAAACTTTTCCAACAAATAATTAGAGCCAGCATTTTTCATAATTTTCTCAAAACTTTCATTGCACCCAAAATACGTTGTTGTATGAATATCTGAACATGTAATATATCAAAAAAAACAAAAAAAAAACAGAGCTTATTATAGCTTCATGGATTATTTCTTTTCAACTACTGACTGTGGCTAAGTGGGTAAGTATAATAAAAATAAAAAAAGAAAGAAAGAAACAGCATTTGAATAAAAAGCTGATAAAATTGTGTTTGTTTTTCTTCTCGAAGACTGTCTAAACATTTTTGGAGTAGATTGCATCAATCAACACCCCAGAGCACAGTCCTATAACTCTTTCTGGGTCAACATTTCATTATAAGGTTAGGCAGGTTTGATTTATATGCTGTTTAATGTTCATTGTTCATGTTATTTTGCATGTGCATACACTCTTAGAAGGAATGTGTAGAAAAATTACATAAATTATGTTTAACACTCTAATTTCACATTTTATGTCAATATTAACTAAAAATGTGTAAAACTTTTACACATATATGTGTAGTTTAAAAATGAACACAACTTGGGAATTTACTCACAACATTTAACACAATATGTGTAGACTGATATACTTAACACACTTCCTCCCGGTTTCACAGACACAGACAGCTTTAGCTAGTTCTAGACTGAAATGCGTGTTTGAGCTGAAAGTAACTTGCACTGACATATCTTAAAATGTCAAAGGGGTAACACTTTAGAATACTCTTTCTTACTTACTGCATAACTAATGAGGAATTACTGAAAAACTAATAGGTAATTCTTCATTAACACTCAAGTCACTACTGTTAACTACTTAGGAAGATTTTTCATTTTCAGTATATAATAGAATTTTATGATTTTGTTAAGTAATAACTATGAAGTAACTACTAATGAACAAACACAATTACATTGAGTTGTGGCCCTTTCTTATTTACTAAGGTTATCTATAGTACTATTATGAAAAGTGCAATATTAATAAAATACAATAATGTCAGGACACAGACGGAGGCAGAGGGGTGAGTGAACACAGATGTTTATTGAAACAGAGGCATGAACACAGGTAATAGAGATTGCAGGTGAGTAGATGAACAAGCACTTTAAAACAGGCACTTAGCTGAGAGTAATGAGAGTTCTTATTTGTAGGTTGGGAATATAACGTGGAGCAGGCGATGATGGCGAGAAGCTCTCTGTTTCCGATGTCATAATTTTGCTCTGCCAGGGATAGCTTCTTGGAGAAGATGGCACATGGATGGAGTCGTTGTAGGTCACCCTGCCACTGTGATAACACCACCCCGATCCCGGTGGGGAATGCGTCAACTTCGACGGTGAATGGTAGATCATGGTTCGGAATGACCAGGATCAGAGCGGTGAGGAAGGCTTCTTGGAGCTTCTTGGGCAGATGGACTCCAGGACAGAGACTTGGGCCAGCCTTTGAAGAGCAAGATGAGGGGTGCACTGAGGAGACTGTAGTTGTGGATGATGCAACGGTAGAAATTCGCAAACCCCAGGAAACATTGTAGCTCCTTGACAGTTGTGGGTAATGGCCAGTTGCGGATGGTTTCCACCTTCCTCTGCTCCATCTGGATGCTGTGTTGGTCTATGACGTATCCCAGGAAGTGTACGGAGGTGGTATGGAACTCACACTTCTCCAGCTTGAGTTATAGATGGTGTTGGCGGAGCTTCTCGAGGACCTGGGAGATGTGTGCACGATGTTTTGCCAGGATCCGGAAGTAAATGAGGATATCGTCAATGTAGGCCACCACAGAACCGGTTGAGGAACTCCTGTAACACCTCATTCATGTAGTTCTGGAACACAGAGGGAAAGTTGGACAGGCCATATGGTAGTGTTGTAGTCAAGACCACCTAAACCGAGACCAAGACAAGACCAAGACTTTGAAGGGTCGAGACCAAGTCAAGACCAAGACCAAGACGGGCCGAGATCGAGTCAAGACCAGTGCAAGTCCCAATAAAGCTCATAATCCCCACCCCCTTATGCTTGCGAGTTTGCTATGTGAAAATCGCTCGCGCACATTATAAAACCTTAATACCTCGATGAGGTATTAATCTAGACTACATCTACATTTAAAAAATTACAAATTCAGAAAAAAAAAAAAAAAAAAAAAAAAAATTACAATTTAAGGAATAAACTCTCATCTTGATCAACTACACACAGCACTTCAGCCTGCCCCCAAAACTCATTGAATACCACCAAATTTTTCGTCAACTTAAAAAAAGCAAACTCTGCTTTAATTCTTGAACATACAAAAGCCCTTAAAACAAGTTCAGGTTCAGTCGTTCCACTATCCTTAAGTTTATTTTTCCTTGTAATCCATATTGCCAGCTTGGCTTCACCAATTAAAAAATTAATTAAAGAAATTCTTTTTTTATCTGAGGCAACATACTTTGGGCCAAATATAAACATATTTTCATCCTTATCTTCTCCAAGCGTTCTAAGCCACCCCTTTAAGGTCTGAAACACCCCATTCAGCCTAGTACAATCTAAAAACAAATGCTTTAGAGATTCTTCATGAGCACAAAAAGAACATACTTTCCCCACAGTGGGGTCAACATGTTCCAAATATTTATTCGTCGCAATTGCCCAATGTAATATCCTCCACTGAAGATCCCCAGTGCGTTTTTCAATGGGTAACTTATATATAGATCTCCAACATTTCCTAGGAGATGCATCTTGCCCAAAAATATCTAACCACTTTGATTCTTTACAACTCTTCAATTCAAATTGATGAGAGACTTTCACACAAGATAAATACAAGGCTTTCTTTGAAACAACTTCAAAAGCATTCAGTTCAGGTATACAAAAAACAAGAAGTGATCCTTTTTCAGGTTTTTCATCCACTATCATTGAAATCTGAAGTTCAGGAAAACCTTCTTTCATTCCCCCCTATTTTTTATCACATCTGATTTAGTTTATACTTTGTCTGTAAACAGAAGGAAGAGCTGAAAAAATGTCCTTAATTACTTTTTCCATAAATCTAACAGACTTAATGCCTGTCAAACTGCACAATTCTTGAGGACTTTTCCACATGTTACCAACCATTAGATTAGACAAACATGTGCATCCTGCTCTCACCATAGAAGACTGCAAACTTCTCATTTTCAACACATTTGCTTGTATCTGGGGGTTATTAAAGAGTGGTTCATTCTTTAACCAATCTTCACAATTTAAATTCCTCTTTACTTGAAAAACAGAATTCCACACTTTCAATATTGATTTATAAAATGGAGAAAAATCCTTCCATTCCATATCTTTCAGGCTAATTAAAAACAAATTAAAATCATATTTAAAACAATTCATACTGTGTAACAAGAAACAAGCTGTATCAACCCAACAGATTTTTCCAGAGTAAAGCAACTTCTGTGCTGCCTGTAGCCTGAAGGCCTTGATTCTACTTTTAATATCTATTAGGCCTTGTCCACCCTCACTGACTGGTAAATATAAAATAACAGCTTTTACCCAATGCTGACCTGACCAAAAAAAGTCATTTATTTTCTTTTGTAAAAAATGAACTACTTCATCAGGAGGATTTAAGACATTTAGGTTATGCCAAAGTGCTGAAGCAGCTAAATTGTTTGCAACCAGGACTCTCCCCCTAAATGATAACTGAGCAAAGGTTCGATGGCTAAAGAATATAACATTCCTGACAAAGGGCAACCTTGTCTAATACCACTGACACTGGTTTACTTAACCCTCCTCCAACCTTTAGCATTGTAGAAACACCAGATTATAAAAGTTTGATCCATGAAATAAAAAGATCACCAAAACCAAAAGCTTTAAGGGAACTAAATAAATAAAAGTGACTGACTCTATCAAAAGCCTTTTTTTGATCAATTACAAAAAATCCAATATTGTCACCATCTCTTTTTGCAATATCTATTATATCACGAACAAGAAAAATGTTATCCATTATAGTTCTGTCCGGAATACAATAAGTTTGATATTCATTTACTATATGTTCTAAATTCAATTTCAATCTATTTGAAAGACATTTTGCCAAGATTTTATAGTCAGTACACAAGATTGACACTGGTCTCCAGTTCTTTAAAAGACCAAGATCCCCTTTCTTTGGTAACAAAGACAAAATGGCTCTTCTACAGCTTGTTGGCAGTTCTTTTTTCCTGTAAGATGATTTAAAAACCTCTTCTTTTAATAAGTCCCAAAACTGTTTATAAAAATCGTCTGGAAGTCCATCAATCCCCGGGGCATGTCCAATGGATAGTTGTTTAACAGCCTTTGTTAATTCATCAATATCAATTTCAAAGTCCAGTTGATTCCTTTGTTTATCAGTTAACTTTGGTAAATCTTTGAAAAGTTCATCCATACAGCCAATATCACATGGCCCATCCGAAAACAGTTCTGTATAAAAATCAATAGCCATTGTTCTCATTTCTTTAGGATTAGTCGTTACTGATCCATCTGATTTCTTTAAATGTAGCATTGCTTTCCGCGCTCTTCCTTCTTTTCAAAACTAAAGAAGAACGAACTTGGTGCATCCATCTCTCTCACAGAAAGAAAACAAGCTTTTATTAATGCTCCTTTAGCTCGTTCATGAAAAAGTGAGGCCAGAACTTTCTTTTTTTCATTCAGTCTTTCAGTTGATTCACCATTTTGATTAATTAGACTTCTTTCAATTGATTTGATTTCATTTTCCAACTCCATAACAGTTTTTTTAAAACAATGATTTGCATTTGCTGTATAATTTTGGCAAAAGATCCTGATGTGTGCCTTTCCAACATCCCACCAATGCACAACATCATCAGTCATCAGTCTTTCGCTCTCTCCATTTTGCCCAAAATAAATAAAAATTTTCACAAAAAGAAACAACAGCAATTTTACATAAAAATGCCAATAATAACTATGACATCTTGTCTTTTGTAAATTAAAAGCAATCATACATAAATGATGATCTGAAAAACCAGTGGGGTAAATACAGGCCTTTAAAATTCTATTACACCAGTCTTTATTAATATAAAAACGATCTAATCTAGCAAAGCTGATATAATCACTAGAAGATTTACACCAAGTATATTGTTTTTCTACCGGATGTTGTGATCTCCAAACATCACACAAATCAAAACTGCTTATTACATAATTTAAACCAGTAGCAGAAAGAGGACACGGTTCCTGTCTAAGGTAAAATCTAATGTGCAATTCCAGTCACCACCCAACACAAGACAATTATTTTTTTCATATTTCCCCAACATATTTTGACAATTTTTAAAAACTTTTATCCTTTCTGCACCACTATTAGGTGTCACGGTTCACACAGAAACAAGAAGGTAGATCCAATTGCAGCAGAAGCATTTATTAGAGGGTAATCCAAAGACGTAATTCAAAGAATAGGCAAGGGTCAAAATCCATGAAGACAGTCCAAACAAACAGGTACAATATAACACAAAGAAAACCAAACACAAGAATCAGAAGAACACGTAACATAAACAACGAACCACACCAAAGACAGAAACAACTCAGTATAAATAGACAGACACTAATGACATAATACAAAACAGATGGGTGCAATGACGTGAGATGATTAGTCCGGGAAGTGTGTATTGGGTAATGTAGTCCAAGTTGTGAAAACAAGAGTCCAGGATGGAGTGCCCTCTAGTGGCTGACTAGGGCACTCTCCATAGTGATCATGACATTACCCCTCCTCAAAGGAGCGGCTACCAGACGCTCCACCAGACAACAAAACGAAAAACACAAAAACTCAGGAGGGAGGTGGACAGGAGGAGGATCAGGGGGAGGGATGGTGGGCCAGGACCAGAGCCCCCAACCGAAGGCCAGGGGGGAGCCGGTGGAACAGACCATGGGGGCTCTAAGAGGGTCGGGGTCCTGGCTGAATGCCAGGGCGGCACTGGAGGAACTGACCAGGCAGGTTCCCTGGGGTCTGGAGTCCTGGCTGGTTGCCAGGGTGGCGCTGGAGGAACTGACCAGGCGGGTTCCAGCGGTTCCAACGGCCGTGGCAGTGGCAGCAGGGCAGGAAGCCTGGACAACGGTGGCAGGACAGATGGCTTGGTTGACGGCGGCAGGACAGAAGATCTGGGCGGTGGCGGCAGGGCAGAAGGCTTGGACGGCAGCGGCAGGGCAGACCAAGGTTGCTCCATGGCCGTATCAGGGAGAGCGGGCAGCTCGGTGACGGCCTCCATGGCCGTATCAGGGAGAGCGGGCAGCACGGTGACGGCCTCCGTGGCCGTATCAGGGAGAGCGGGCAGCTCGGTGACGGCCTCCGTGGCCGTATCAGGGAGAGCGGGCAGCTCGGTGACGGCCTCCGTGGCCGTATCAGGGAGAGCGGGCAGCTCGGTGACGGCCTCCGTGGCCGTATCAGGGAGAGCGGGCAGCTCGGTGACGGCCTCCGTGGCCGTATCAGGGAGAGCAGGCAGGGCTGGCGGCCTGGGCGGCGGCAAGTCTACCCCAGGGTGCTCCGTGGTCGTATCAGGGAGAGCGGGCAGCTCTGTGACGGCAGCAGGCTCAGGCTGCTCGAGCTGCTCCGGGAAGACAAAGAGCTCAGGCTGCTCGGGCTGCTCCGGGACGACAAAGAGCTCGGGCTGCTCCGGGACGGCAGCGGGCTCGGGCTGCTCCGAGTGCATACTCCAAGGCCGCCAAAACATAAAATGTGTGGACAGCCCTCTTGGCCATCACTGGACTGATAGGGAGAGCCTGCAGGACTGGAGTGAACTCACTGGCTGGAACGGGCTCACTGACTGGCGTGGTCACACTGGCTGGAGTGGGCTCTGGAGTGGACTCACTGGCTGGAGCGGGCTCACCGGCCGGAGCGGGGCTCACCGGCCGGAGCGGGCTCACCGACCGGAGCGGGCTCACCGACAGGAGCGGACTCACCGACCGGAGCGTGCTCTGGGAAAGCCTCCAGGCCTTGAGGGATGACTAAAGCCTTCCTCCTCCTCTTCCCTTTCCTCCGTGTGGGCAGCGGAGATCCAGCGTCCACCTCTTTAGTGGCATCAGGAACGGATTCACGGGCTGGAGTGCATTCTGGCTGGGCATATGTTGCCCACTGGGCTCTATGAGAGAGATAACTAACAAAACCCCAGAAGTCCAAGATTTGAAGCCCCTTCAGCTCCCATTGGGGCAACGGGTCATCCAGACCTGCATTAAAAATCTCCTTAAGCGCCTCATCATTGTAGCCCAGCCCCACCGTCCTCGTCAAGAAGGACTGGGCAAAGCACCCTACCTCCCAGCCGTTCTGATGTTAGGCCGTCAATGCCCGAACTCGAGCCATCCGCTCCCTCGTGGTGGCTGGCGGAGGAATCCGGAAGCTCATGCTGCTGGATCTGTTAATGGTGGTTCGTTCTGTCACGGTTCACACAGAAACAAGAAGGTAGATCCAATTGCAGCAGAAGCATTTATTAGAGGGTAATCCAAAGACGTAATCCAAAGAACAGGCAAGGGTCAAAATCCATGAAGACAGTCCAAACAAACAGGTACAAAATAACACAAAGAAAACCAAACACAAGAATCAGAAGAACACGTAACATAAACAACGAACCACACCAAAGACCGAAACAACTCAGTATAAATAGACAGACACTAATGACATAATACAAAACAGATGGGTGCAATGACGTGAGATGATTAGTCCGGGAAGTGTATATTGGGTAATGTAGTCCAAGGGTTGAAAACAAGAGTCCAGGATGGAGTGCCCTCTAGTGGCTGACTAGGGCACTCTCACTAGTGATCATGACATTAGGTGCATATACATTAACAAACACAAATGGAAAACCCAACAGATTAACCTGAACTGCCAAAATTCGACCTTTCTCTATTTCATCACTAGATACAAAAGTCATTGTAATTTTCTTTGAGAATAAAATGGCAACACCTTCTTTTGTATTAGAGCCATGGCTTAAAAAAATATGCCCTCCCCACCACTTTTTCCATTCTAATTCATTAGCTAACTCACTATGTGTTTCTTGTAAAAACATTATATCCATATCGTTATTTTCAATATATTCTCTCAACACTGCTCTTCTTTTACCATCCCTTCCTCCATTAATATTAATTGTTCCCATCTTAATACTCCCCATTAAAAGAAAGGAAAGATCAAGAAAGAAAAAAAGAAGGGTTAACAAAGAAAACAACAGAGTAAACACCCCAAGTGACTTCCTCATCAAGGAGTTATTAAACCTTTTTCAAGGGCCATTTTTCTTCTCAATTTCGTTACAATTTTTTTCAATCTAAATCTTTTTCTTCTACTTGATTCATCATAACTCGCCGTCTGTTGAATTTTTACAGCTTATTGCAAAAAATTTTTTGCATCAGGGAAAAATTTGTTAATCTCAATAATTTTTCCAAATGTCGCATCCAAGAAGTCATTAACCTCGTTCACTGTATATAACTGATCTTCACCAATTTGAGAAAGAATATCCGATGCTTCTGAAAAATTATCATCCTCCTCATTGTCATCTTGCTCATTAGTAGTATCAGTTATGTGGGACAAAAAAATCTGCCCAGTAACTTGTACATCCTTTGTCACAACCTTCGATAACTAAGCACGAAGACCCTCTTCATCACCATTATCACCATCACCAGCACCTACACACACATTTTCTCTCCTTTCAGAGCCACTACCAACTACACTTCCACTTGAATTTCTTTTCTTCTGATTACTCATCCCTTCACCTACATTTTCATCTTTGTTTTCCCTATCCATTATTGTTTTGTTTGGTTCTTCACTAATCTCTACATTTTTTCCTCATTCTGTACACTAGGAATGACTTCATCATTGTTTTCCAGTTGCGTTTTACTATGTGGGCAAGCAATCTTTTTATGCCCAACATCACCACATTCGAAACATTTCAAATTTCCGGTGCTCGCATAAATCATATACGATTTACCCTCATGTTTAATTCGGAAAGAAATATCAAGCGATGGTTGATCAAGAAACATAAACACATGATGCCTAAAAGTCAACACGTGTTTCAATGCTTCATTCCTACACCTCAATGGAATAATTTTCATTTCGTTGGCCATTTTTCCAAACCTCAACTATTCTTTTTCAATGTCACTGTTCAGTATGAAAGGGGACACGTTAGAGATCGTAACTTTTACAGATTGCGACACAAGTGGTGAAACAACAGTAAACGCTCCATTTATCCACACGGCAATTTCAATTAGTTTACTCACCATACTTTCATCTTTAGCCAGCACCCCCGCTTTTGGAAAATCCCCAAAAATGACAAAAGTCTTAGATCTTTTTAATGATGTATAGTTTGTCAAGGTAATTACATTAAATCTAACAGTAAATTTGAGCTAATTTAAACAAAGAAGCTTTGGTGCGTCGCGTGCCAGTGTTTGTTAACAGGTTAAGAGGTTATGGAAAATCACCACCGCTTTGTTCATCCGTGATGCTGAAATAATATTTTCGTATCCAATTTGCTCACCAACCGCGACAAGCACATCTTCTACATTTGAATCGGCGTCAGGTACACACCTGACTCCATGACGGAGCGAGAGTGAGGCAACACCCCCACTTGGGTGAGCCTCCATCTCAGGCCTCCGCCACAAAGTCTAAAAACTCCCCGAAAACGAAACTTATAATACTCAAAATTAGATTAATATATAAACTAAACAAAATAAAACATAAAAGAAATGAAAAATGGGGGAAAAAACTTAACAAAGTAGTAGAGAAACCCAACAATCCTCTCATCCGTTTGTTGCTCCCATAACCCAAACTCCCAACATGCAAAGCGAGAGAGAGAGAGTCAGGAAATGACGAGATAGATGCAAGGGCAAATGCAGTGAGGTGAATTTATTAGAAGGACAGCAGCAGACAAAGCCAGAAAGACACAGATTCAGTCCAGGGTATCCAGGCAACACCAAGTACCACAAACAATAGTCTAAGAATAAGATCCGAATTCGTCAGAGCATGAATCCAGACGATAGCAGGACTGAGGCACAACAGAGGGCAGGAACAGACTGCCTGAACAAACACCAAACTTCTGACAACACAGAACAGAAAATGCACAGGTTGAATAGTAATGTTAATAAGAATCAGGTGCTTCAAATGACTCAATCAGAGCTTACGCGCACAGAGAGAGAGAACAGAGAGAGACAGCGAGAGTGAGTCAGTGAACCTGACAACCATGACAGTACCCCTCCCCCCAGGAGCACGTCCTGGTGCTCCCAGTGGAACTTACCTGTAGATTGTAATCATCTATAAGAAAGTGATCCAATATGTCACTAGCAGGAACCCAACTTCTCTCCTCTGGACTGTAACCTTCCCAGTCCACCAGATACTAGAATCCGTGTCCCCTCCATCTTGAGTCCAAAATACGTGAAAAATGGGTTTCAATTTGGGAACATGAAATACGGAGTGAATCCTCCTGTACGTCGGAGGGAGTTTGAGGTGGACTGCCACTGGGTTAATGATCTGGACAAAGGCATGAGCAGAGGGGGCCGCAACTTCGGATTCCAGACTAGAACAAATTGGTGGCTGGTACTCTACACTACACTAAAAAGGCGAGAGGCCCGTGGATGACACTGGCAGCGAGTTATGTATGTACTCAACCCATGAGATTTGTTGGCTCCAGGAGCAGGGATTCTGAGACACCAAACATCGTAACACTTGCTCTAAATCCTGGTTAGACCACTCTGTCTGGCCATTGCTCTGAGGATGAAAACCATATATATATAATATATTGTTACAGACAGAAGGGCAGGAGACTACAGATATGGAAACAGATAACAGTTTATTGATGAACAGCTCATTAATGTCATTACATGACTCTAATTGGACTCTGGAACATTATATTGACTCGACTCTGTAACTGAGCGGCTCAGCATACACTGGTGGGGTAATAGAGGAGGATTTTAAGATGGCCGCCATCCCTGAGCCTCGTCCATAGATGGCCACCACTCCAGAGCCCTGTCATGTCTCAGCAGATCTTCCAGAACCTTGTCACGTCTCAGCAGATCTTCCAGAGCCTCGTCACATCTCAGTAGATCTTCCAGAGCGTCGTAACGTCTCAGCCAAGGTGGCTGCCACACCTGAGCCCTCAACCAAGATGGCTGCCACGCTTGAGCCCTCAGTTGAGATGGCTGCCACGCCTGAGCCCTCAGAGATTGCAGTGCTGGCCATTATGGCCACAGCCATTTGGTGTGTGTGAGCTGCACACACATCGAATCCAGTCCATGAATCCGCTCCAGAGCCCGCTCCAGTCCTTGAATCCGTTCCAGAGCCCGCTCCAGTCCTTGAATCTGCTCCAGAGACTGCTCCAGTCCATGAATCCTCTCCAGAGACAGTTCCAGTCCATGAGTTCGCTCCAGAGCCCGCTCCAGTCCATGAGTCCGCTCCAGAGCCCACTCCAGCCCATGAGACCGCTCTGAGGGGGGCTTTGTCATCTTTCCAGTCTGTGTTTCCCTGATTTGTGTGAAGACTTTTGTTATTTCTTGTCTTCTGCCATGTTTTGTAGTTTTTTATGTTGATTCGTTTTTCCAGGTGTTTCCTATTGGCCACTCCCCTTTGTTACCTTGTTTAAGGTGTTTCCCTGTGTTTATATATAGCCCTTGTGTTTTTCTTTTGCTTTTGTCAGTTGTTGATGGTGT
This sequence comes from Chanodichthys erythropterus, assembly GCF_024489055.1. Lineage (NCBI taxonomy): Eukaryota > Metazoa > Chordata > Actinopteri > Cypriniformes > Xenocyprididae > Chanodichthys > Chanodichthys erythropterus. Next base: position 36,904,632 of record NC_090237.1, read on the forward strand.
TCATGTGTTCGGTTGTTTTTCTTGGGGGGGGGAGTCTTGTTTTCTTTTTCTTCTGGATTTCTGTTGTCATCCTCATGTGGACTATTTGCCTGTTTCACAGTCTGAATTATCTGTTATTTGACTTTTATTAAATCTGTGTGTGCACTTGGATTCACCCTGGCCTCATCCTTGCCCATCCGTTACAATTTTAAAATTATGAATATATTTTCTTTAGTAAACACTTGTTCTAATAAAAAAAAAAAAGTGTTAAGAAATTGTGATAATTACCTCATTTTATGTTGTAACATTATTTGAAAATAGTTTTTTATTGTCATGTTATTATGCACTATTATTTAAAAAAATATTTATCTCAAATTAAAAGAAATTAGATACTTCATTAAAATGCCTATTTTCTGGTTTAGAAAGGTGCAAATTTTAACAATCTGTGTTACACATTGATAGTAAATTAAAACCTATATTTCATTGTAGGCAAGCTGTATTTGTATGGACTTTCCAATATGTATACACTGTATAATGTTTGAGCTTTATTTTTGCCTCTTTTTCTTCTCTTCATTTGTTTGTGGTTTTACATAATAAAGATCATCAGCAAAATCTAAGACTGCTTTCTGGAATTCTTCTAGTTTACTCATTGCAAGCTGGTTTGAAAATAATAATGTTAGTATTCTAGCATGGAATCACTTTTATTATTATTACTATTATTATTACTACTATTATTATTATTATTATTATTATTATTATTTCTATTGACAATAGATATAACTACACCAAATATCATGATTGGTAATCATTTGATAAAAAGTATGTGTGTATATATATATATATATATATATATATATATATATATATATATATATATATATATATATATATATAGCTCATATTCTGTAGTTATATTCTGTATTCCTTCATTCTTTCAGTCAAGAAAGTTAATCTGTGATTGTGTTTACAAAACCCCAATTTTTCACAGAAAAAAATATTTACAGGCTATTTGGAGGCTTTTATAAGATGTCTAATTTTTTTGCGGATATCAGGAAAGTTTAGACCATAAACAATAGGGTTTACAATGGGTGGTACAACAATAAATTCAAGTGAAATGACAACAGTCAGCGCTATAGGAAGCTCCCCATTCACAAATCGACTCAAAGTGAGCTCACAAAAAACGGCAACTGAGAAATTTAAAAGGATCACTATGTGTGGAATACAAGTTTGATATGCTTTGCTCCTGAACTCTCGTGTGCTTCTTTGACAAATGATAATAATTCTTACATAGGTATATATTATAAAACTCAAAGGGATAAAAATGGTTGTGATCATTACAATCAGGCCATAAATATTATTATTTACAGTATCGTTTACACATGAGAGTTTGACAATTTCATAGTTGTGGCAGTACACCCTTAACAACTTGTTACCACAGATTTTAAGCCTGGCAGTGAAAAGACCACCAATACCAACAAAAGTGACTGGATAAAGCCATGCTATAACTATTAAAAAAGCTAGTAACCGTGTGGTAATTATGTTGTTGTAATGCAAAGGTTTGCTGATTGCAACAAACCTATCAAATGCCATTACCATTAATATTGTAAGCTCAAAAGATGCATATGAGTAAATGACAAAACTCTGTATGAGACATGCTTCATAGGAGATTCTATGTGTATCATAGAGCAGGTCTGTCAGTAACCTTGGGAAAAAGCCTGCTGTACCATATACAGAGTTGATGGACAAGCATGAAATCAGAATGTACATGGGCTGGTGCAATGTCTTTTCCAGAAATATTACAAGAATAATAATGACATTAAAGTAAATGACAGCACAGTAAAAAATAAACCCCAAAGTGAAAAAAGCATATTTTATGCTCCCAAGATTTTCAAACAACATGAAGTAAAAGTATGTTCCATTCTCCATTTTCCTTTCACAAGGAACACTTTCACTGACCTGAAAAATAGAGCAAACAAAGTTTGTGTTTTTACATATAAAAAAACAAATAAACAATCAGCTTAGAATATTTAGACTCATTGTCTTATACCATTTAATGTGAACTTAAATGTAAAGTCTTAAGTTAATTAGTAATATACCAATTATTAAATTAATTTTTAATCATTCGAAATACCCTCTGTTATATACTTTGAAATGACCATCATTGCATCTTCAGGTAATGAGCTCTATTTGTGTTCTGATTTAGTGGGACTGTGGAGTTACCAGTGTGTGCTAGTGTTTTTATGGTATCTAACATGACTCAGGACGCCTGTTGTGTCGTAAGTGCCGCAAAGTCCTCCGAGGTTTGATTTCACTGGAAACATTAATTTATAGCCTATATGTAAAACATAAATAAATCTAGCATAATTCTGCATCTAGTGCTTTCCAATCTTTCCACTGCAAATAATTAGAGCTGGCATTTTTGACAATTTCCTCAAAACTTTCATTGCACCCAAAATATGTTATTGTATGAATGTCTGAACATGTAATATATCAAAAGAAAGAACAGAGCTTATTATAGCTTAATGTATTCTTTTTTTTTAAACTACTGATTGTGGCTAAGTTATAAGTAAAGGCACAAATTATGTTTAACACTCTAATTCACGCTTTTCGTGTCAATATTAACTAAAAGTGTGTAGAAAAATTAACCTCTTTTACACATATCTTTGTGTAGTTTAAAAATGAAGTATTTAACACATCATGTGTAGACTGATATGCTTGTACTGACATATCTTAAAATATGTCAGAGGCAGAGCATGATCATGAAAACTTTTTACAAGGGAGGATATGATTTGTGCTGAATCACGGCAGTGACCACTAGCAAGATTCTTTAGGTAAGCTGTGCACTGTGATTGGACAGTGCTAGAGCCTGGCATGTTTTTGACAGTACCCCCCCTTCCAGGGCCTGCTCCTGAGATGTCATGGTGGTCATCCTCTTCCACGTGGGGCAGGTCTGTTGAGATGAGTAACGTGGAAGGTGTCCAGCAAGTTGGGGTCGAGTATGTTGTTTCTGGGGACCCATGAGCGCTCCTTGGGACCATAGCCTTCCCAGTCCATGAGATAGTCCAGCTGACCACCACAGCGCCAGAAGTCCAAGATCTCGTGTACTTCATAGGCTGCTCCGTCGTCCAGGATGAAAAGGGTTCAGCTGCTGCCCCACCTGGGAGCCTTCGGCAAGGCAGACGCAGTCTGATGTCCATGGTTGACAGCCAGACCTTCTGTCCTGGTTGGTATGCTGGAGCGTTGGAACGGTGAAGGTCGGCTGTCATCCTGCGTCTGTGCAAGGCCTGTTGAAACTGGTGGAAACAGACCCTCTTGCCCTCTCAGAACCAGTAGTCGACTGATGGTACATCCGACGGTTCCACTGACCAGGGGAACAATGGGGGTTGGTAACCGAGTATGCACTGGTAGATTTGCGCGTACTCGGCCCAACCCAGGAACAATCTCTGGATCTTCCTCTCTGTCTGCCCGTTCAACTGCTGGTGGTATCCAGATGATAGGCTGATGGTCACACCTAGGAGTGAGAAGAATGCTCTCCATACCCGGGAGATGAACTGAGGTCCTCTATCTGATGGGATTTCCTCTGGGATTCTGTAGTATCTGAAGATTTGTTTGAACATGAGTTCAGCAGTCTCCATGGCTGTGGGCAGTCCCTTTAATGGAATCAAATGACAAGATTTAGAGAATCTGTCAACAATCACCAGAATACAGGTACAGTCATTGGAAGCAGGTAGATCAATTATGAAATCTACTCCTAGGTGTGACCAGGGTCTGTTGTGAATGGGCAGAGGATGGAGTTCACCGGAGGGAAGATGGCGTGGACTCTTTGAGATGGCGCATTCCTTGCATCCCTGCAAGTACCTTCTGACGTCAGATGCCATGTTCAGCCACCAGAAGCGCTCTCTTAGCAGCTCTCTAAGCACTCTCATTGACCCCCGGGTGGCCAGTGCCTAGTCATGTGTGGGCAGTGTGGATGAGTGGAGTGTAGCGTGTCCTGATGATATACTGCAAGCCTGGTGGGCAACCTGGCAGAGTGTTGGTGGAGGCATTGGAGGAGGGTAAGGTTTCCTCAGACCAGGTAATGGGGCTGACGATGAGTTTTTCAGGAAGTATAGTTTCAGGTTCTTTGGGATTTTCTTCTGGAGTGTACAGACGAGATAAGGCGTCAGACAAACTAAATCAGTTCTCCTGGATTTAGTTTGTCTCAGTTTCATCTGTTTCTTCATGTAATCACAGACAGATTCGATGATGGTGAGATCAGATCACTGTGTGGAGCACCAGCTGTTGTCAGACTCCTTGTGTATTCAAAAATCTCACTGGATTATTACAATTAATGGCAAAATTAATGTTTGGAAATGTGAATGGATATTTCCTATTGACACACTACAGCAAAATATATAAATAACTGGCTTAAAACCTTTTTTGGGGGGTGAAAATACTGACGTGCCTAAGACTTTTGCACAGTACTGTAGTTAACAGAGCTTGTTCGTTCCATCCGCTCTTGCCAGCAAGAGTCCTGAACTTAAGGGCATATTCATTCACAGTCATGTTGCCTTGTTTTAAATTATATAATTTCTCACCAATTGAAGAATCCTAGGCTGGTTTTCAAAAGATTTCTTTGAAGTAGTTTACGAAACTGGAATAAGACTGGGTGACAGCATTATTTTGGCCCAATGAAGTGCTTTGCTGCTTAACAGTGAAATAATGAAAGCTACCTTAGAGTGATCATTGGGAATTAAGTGCGGTTGCACATCCAGGACCAGCAAACATTGCAGGACAAAATCCATTGCAATCCTCTGCCGAACCAGGTCTGGCCATGGGACTGACGTAAACAGGTGGTGAAGGAGTGACGGCGGTGTTGACGGAGGTGATCACTGGTTGAGGTGCTGGTGGACTGGTGGTGAGTGCTCGGCAGAAAGCGTCAACGAGCTCGTGGAAGGGATCGGGGTGACTCATGCTGGTGTCGGAGACTGAGGAGTACAGTTAATGGTTGTTTATTGACACACAGCAGAGAAAAACAGTAGTGCAGGTGAGTATGTTGATGATCTTTAGGTGAATGGAGAGTGATAGATGAGTGATACTGTCCTTTGTGTTGTAGTGGTGAAGATCCTGGGCGATGGTGGAGAGATGAAGCAACGGAGATGACAGACAACTCACACAGAGACTGGAGACACAGGAGGAGATTTGGAAATGCTGGAGACAGGTAAGTAGATCAACTGGAGTCCTTGAGGTAAGCGTGAAGGTAAGTCTTGATGCGAACGAGACCGGACAGTGACTGAAGGTGTGTGAGTGTCTTTGATGTGGTGACTGATTGGCGTGCTGATTGAGTGCATGTGCGTGTGATCAGTATTCTGGTGAGGGAGTGCACTGTGATTGGACGGTGCAAATTTGCGTGGAAAACCTGATTCAAAACCCACATCTTTTTTACACTTTCACAACTGGTTCATTCACTGAAAACTGTTTTTTCAGCTTTTCAGAGTAGCTACTTTTAGCCAGATTGATCTCCTTTGATAGTCTGTTTCTGGCCTGGTTATACAAGATTTTATCCCCACTTCTGTAGGCATCCTCTTTGGCATGACAAAGCTCTTTGAGTTTCCCAGTAAACCAATGGTTTATCATTAGAGAATGATAAGAATGTCTTGGTAGGAATGTGCATATCCTCACGTAAACTGATATATGATGTTTCAGTAGATAATAATAATAATAATAAAATTTTATTTGTACTGCACTTTACATTTGGAACAAATCTCAAAGTGCTACAATTAAGATCATTTAAAGAGGATAAAATAGTAATAGATTTAATAGTTAAAAGTCATAAGTTCTCCTAAAAAGAAATGTTTTGAGTCCTTTTTTAAAAGTCACAATGGTTTGAGGTCCCCTCAAATGGTCGGGGAGGGCATTCCAAATCCGAGGAGCGGCAGAACAAAAAGCCCGATCACCCAATGTGCTGAGCTTTGTCTTGGGGATAAGAAGGCGGTGTGAATTCGTTGAACGGAGTGATCGAGTTGTAGTCGAAGGGGTAAGTAGTTCTTTCAGATAGATGGGGGCATTTCCATAGATGCACTGGTGGGTTAGAAGGGCGACCTTATATTCAATCCTGGCTGAAACAGGAAGCCAGTGAAGTGAATGGAGAATGGGTGTGATGTGATCATATTTTCGAACTCTCATCAGGATCCTAGCAGCACTATTCTGAATATACTGCAGTCTCTGCAAGCTTTTGTTAGGGATCCCGGTGAGAAGAGCGTTACGGTAATTTAGTCTGGAGGAGACAAAGGCATGGACCAGTTTTTCAGCATCTGCTAAGGTTAACATTGGACGGAGTTTTGCAATATTTCTAAGATGGTAGAAAGATGTCTTGCAGAGGTTTTTGATATGGGCTTCGAAACTGAGTTGTGGATCAAATCTTACACCAAGATTGGTGACAGTTGTGGAGAGGGGAATGTCATGATCAGAGATAGTTATACCAGTTATGGAGGAAGACTGGGTTTGATGTGGTGTGCCAACAAGAATTGCCTCAGTTTTAGAGCTGTTTAGCTGGAGGAAGTTGTGCTTCATCCACACCCTATTCTGATTTCATGTATAGTTGAGTATCATCAGCATAGCAGTGAAATGAGACTCCATAGCGGCTAATGATGTGGCCAAGAGGGATGATGTAAATGATAAAGAGAATGGGGCCAAGGACTGACCCCTGAGGGACCCCGCAAGTAACTGTGTGTTGCCGGGACCTTGCACTTCCAAGTGAAATGTACTCTGTTCTGTTTGTGAGATACGATTTAAACCAGTTAAGAGCAATGCCAGTAAGTCCAGTGGTTTGATGCAACCGGTTAAGGAGTATGCCATGATCCACTGTATCGAACCACATATACCACATCTGGGTCAAGGGTGGGTTTTTTGAGAAGTGGTCTGATTATGGCAGTTTTTAGGGCAAATGGAACATTGCCAGACTGGAGCGAGTGGTTTATTATAGTGGTAATCAGAGGACTTAGAACAGAGGAGTTTACTTTCACTAGTGCTGTAGGAAAAGGGTCGAGGGCACAGGTGGTAGGTTTCATCCTTTTAATTATTGTCTCAACCTCTTGCGGTGAAATTTCTGGAAAACAATGAAGAGGCTCCGAAATTGCAGGCTGTGAGTTGATAGTCAGGGTGGATAGTGGTGAAGATCCAGGAAAGGTAGAGTGAATTGAGTCTATTTTAGTTTTGAAAAAGTCCAGGAAATTATTACAGTGCTCTTCTGTAGTTTCTGTAATTTATGGGGTTTGTGGTTTGAGTAAATGGTTTATGGTGGAGAACAGCTGTTTGGAGTTTCCGGGACTATTTCTGATGACATTTGAGTAGAAATTTGACCGTGCCTTCATAAGTGACTTTGAGTAGTCCTTTCGGTGTTCCCGAAAAGCGAGCTTGTGAACAGTGAGACCTGTAGTTTTGAATCTCCTCTCAATGGCACGCCCAGGTGCTTTCATTTTTTGTAATTCACCGGTATACCAGGGTGCTGATCGGGTGAAAGTGACTGTTCTGGTTTTGACCGGGGCATGAAGTTCCAGAATGCTTCTGAGGGTGTTATTATAATAGTCTACTGAGTCCATGGGTGGTAGACAGTTTACAGAAAGGAGATGCTGGAGATCGGATGCCATAGACTCTTGGTTGATGTTTTTCAGATTTCTGAAGCAGATTTGGCGTTTGGGCTTGATGAGGCTGGACAATGAAGACATCTTCATGGAGATGGCCTTATGATCAGAAACTCCCAGATCATACACTAGAAGATTGCTGAGATAAACAGAGTTTGTAATAACTAGGTCAAGAGTGTGGCCCCTGGTATGAGTAGGGACATTGACAAGTTGTGTCAGATTAAAACAGTCCAGTAATTGGAGAAATTCTGCTGCAAAACGACAGGTTGAAGAGTTGACATGAATATTCATATCTCCAAGTATAATGATATTAGCATACATTGTACAGAAGGTTGAAAGAAGATTGGACATCTCTGGAATGAATGATGGGTTTGGTTTAGTTGGCCGATAAATGAGAAGTATCATAGTAGAAAAAGGGTGCTTACATTTAAATGCAAGGCATTCAAACGAAGACAACTCAGGCAGGGTTATAGGAGACAAGATCAGATCACTTCGATGGATGACAGCCAGACCACCACCACCATGCCTGTACTGCGGGCTTTCTGTAAATAGCAGTAACCAGGGGGACAGGTCTCATTTAAAACAGAATAAACATCTGGTTGATGCCAGGTTTCTGTAAGGCACATCATATCTAAACACTTTTCTAGAATATGATCATGTATGAGGCAAGATTTATTTGTGATGGATTGTGCATTAAAAAGTTCAATCTTGATATTCGTTGCAGCAGTGTGTCTCTGTATTGGCCGAAGTAGACTGAGATCCACTCCACGTTTTCTCCGGTTTCCATCCAGGTCAGTGCGTAGCGTTGTCATGGGAACTCCAGCGCTACTAGTCCTATGAGTGACGGCGCTCTGATGACGTGTTCGAAATGCGACAGTGCGCACGCCAGACCAGATGGATGAGATGTTGTGATCAGACCGGGAAAAAACAAACTTTCGACGGCAACTTCTGTGAATATAACGGGGCCGGCGAAGGAGTCCAAGTTGTTTAATGACAGATGTACACTATGGAGTGGTATAGTTGTTGAATTTCTTAAGTTGAATGCCTGAGTAATTCAGCATTATGTCAGTCATGGAGAGTGGTCTGCTAGCCGCAAGCCACGCTCGTGATGCACAGAGAAAAGCCAACAGACACAGCAAGCAAACAACCGTGACCATGGGTGAACACCTCACGATCATTGGCAGCGACCCCAGGCGAAAGCCCCACGGCAACAGACAGCGACGAACAGACACAGGAATTCACAAGCGATAGCAAACTGATAGGCGAGCAGCCGCTTGAGTCGGCGAAATCCGTACAGAACACATACAAATCCACATATAACTGACTGAACGTATTACTGGCCGATAAACGTTATGTTATAGGTTATACCATAACAACAACTGTTGCACTGTAGAGGGTTTTCAGTTAGAGAAGCGGCGAACAAGCCACGCCAGCGTCCTCTCCCTCCTCACCCCACCTAACCTCAAGTATCTCTAACCTCCCAGAGCAGCGAGCCAAGACGCAACTTATAGCCTAATTTCTGCCAAGATCGGTGGCAGTAGCTTCAAAAACACTCCGGTCACTCCTGTTACAGGTTTAGCTGATTTCAGTTTCTGCTTCTAAGTTGGTATGAGATGAACCAGACAGTGATGGGAAAGCCCCTGCCCCTTTGATTGCAAAAGGGAAAGTTTCCTTTGTGGTCGTGTCGTGACCCCCCGCGTTCCCATTATATTTTTCCTCCATAAAACTATTCAAAGAATAAAATGCATATGTAGTCTACCAAATTCTTTCATTCAAAAGACTACGCTCTTGTTGCTTAAAGTTTACTGATTTAATATCGCACAATAATATAATTTGCGTAATGAAACAACTAGTATTTCAGCATTACAGTTTGGCAGCCCGTCTGAGCATGTGCAGTATAGGATTTGAATGCACCAAACATTGTTAAAAAATTTACTTTGTAATGGATCTAATCTGCTATCATCGGGCTACAGGCTGCGGCGAGGACCTCTTGGGAAAATTCCATCAATGGCGAGGAAATAGTTAATATGAAGGGGTAGATTTTACAATCCCCTTCTTTTATAACAAATTATTTTTTAAATTAAATGAAATTCTGGTATTCTAATGCAATTCTAATGTTTCAGGCAATGTCTGTATTTGGTATCTGAGAGGTGACTTAGGGTCTGTCTGACCCATGTCAGCAAAGCAGTAACAGTGTTCACTCATTTAGCCAGGCTAAATAATAGATTATATGTAAATATAAATGTATAATTGTGTAAAATATTTACTGGGAATGTTACATTTACAGATAACATGTAATGTATACGATTACAAAGCATGGTAAGAGATAAAACAATGTTTGATTAAACAATGATTTTTGAATTTTTGCTGGATATCATAAACATTCTGTATTATCTATTTGATCCAAAACACAGCTATTTGGATGCTTTTATAATACATATAATTTTTTTGCGAATTTCAGGAAAATTCAGACCATAAACAACAGGGTTCAGGATGGGTGGTACAACAAGAAACTCTAGTGAAAGAATAATCGAGAGCCCTATAGGGAGATCCAAAGTCACAAACCGACTCAAAGTGACCTCACAAAAAAGAGCAATAGAGAAATTTAAAAGGATCACCATGTGTGGAATACAAGTTTGAAAAGCTTTTCTCCTGAACTCTACTGAGCTTTTTGTACAAATGATCAGAATTTTAACATAGGAATATAATATAAAACTTAAAGGCATGATAACAGTTGTGGTCACTATGAAAAAGCCAAAAACATTATTAATAATAGTGTTTGAACAAGAAAGCTTGACAATTTCCCAGTTGTGGCAATACACCTTCCAAAGTTTGTTACCACACACAGTCAGTCTGGCATTTAAAATACCAGCAATGCCGACACAAAGCATTGGATAAATCCAGCTCATAGCTATTAAAACAGATAAAATCCTTGGAGTAATTATGCTGTTGTATTGTAAAGGTTTACAAATTGCTACATATCTGTCAAATGCCATTAACATTAATATTGTATTTTCATTTGATGCATATGAATAAATGACAAAAGCCTGTAAGAGACATGCTTCACGGGAAACGGAGTGTGTATCAGACAGCAAGTCTGTCAGTAACCTTGGGAAAAAAGCAGCAGTTCCAAACACAGAGTTGAAGGACAAACATGAAATCAGAATGTACATGGGCTGGTGTAATGTCCTTTCAAGAAAAATGGCAAGAATAATAAAGGCATTAAAGAATATAATAGCACAGTATAGAATAATTCCCAAACTGAAGAAAGCATATCTTATGTACCCAATATTTTCAAACAACATAAAGTAAAAATACGTTCCATTTTCCATTTTCCGTAAAGCAAAGGATTCATTGACCTGAGGATGAAAGCAGACACAGTTCATGTTATTTATAACTTTAAAAAGATTGTTTGGTAATACTTAATTTTACAGTGTCCTTGTTACACATGCTACTACAGTTACTATAGAATAGTCACCTTCTGTGATACGATCTGACATTGCCATCCCTTTGTCTTCAAAGAATGTGTAAATGTGCAGATAATTAGCTGTAGCCTACTTGTGCTATGTTTTAGAAGAACTAAGAGTCATCATACATGCTATTTTTATAGCATAAAACATGTCTCTGAAGACCTTTCCACTGTGGCTCGATTTGCATAAACAGCACACCGGAAGTTTTTCTGGTAACACTTTAGAATACTGATCCTTCATTAATGAATAACTACACAGGAACAAATGAATAATGCATTATTAACACTCTAGTAACTACTATTAACTAACAATAAACTCTGATTAATGAATTAGTAAGTAATAGTGCTCAGTTGAAGGTGGTAGTTCACTATTAGCTAATCAGTAACTACTGTTTTTTTTTTTTTTTTTTTTTTTCATACCTCCCAGAGAACTACTAAGAACTACTATATACATGTTCATAATTAATGTGAATAATGCATAATGTATAATCAATTCTAAAGTGAAGGTCATGGTAACACACTAGTAATGACTGAAGTATTACCAAATACTTAAGAAGGAATTACTAATTATTTGGATCAGTATTCTAAAGTGAGAAACATGATAACTCTCTAGTAATTACTGGAGTCATTGTAAACTTTTGAGGTTTTTGTAAAGTATAGTAATAACTCAAGAGTTACTATATAACTCTAAAGTAACTACTTCTTATTTGGATCAGTATTCTAAAGTGAAGATCATAGTAACCCACTAGTAATTACTTAAGTGTCACTACATCCTTCTAAAGGAACTACTAATTATTTGGATCAGTATTCTAAAGTGAAGATTATTAATTACTTAAGTGTTACCAAATATATCATAAGGAATTACTGTACAAAAACATCAAAAGTTTACAAAGACTTCAGTAGTTACTAGAGAGTTATCATGTTTCTCACTTTAGAATACTGATCTAAATAATTAAAAATTCCTTCTTAAGTATTTGGTAATACTTCAGGCATTACTAGTGTGTTACCAAGACCTTTACTTTAGAATTAATTATACATTATGCATCATTCATGTTAATTATGAGCCTGTAGTAGTTCTTAGTAGTTCTCTGGGAGGTATGAAAAAAAAAAAAAAAAACAGTAGTTACTGATTAGTTAATAGTGAACTACCACTGACAACTGAGCACTATTACTTACTAATTCATTCATCAGAGTTTATTGTTAGCTAATAGTAGTTACTATAGTGTTAATAATGTATTACTCATTTGTTCCTGTGTAGTTATTCATTAATGAAGGATCAGTATTCTAAAGTGTTACCGATTTTATCAACTAAACACATTAAAAATGTGGCACAGTTGGTAAAACTCTTGTTACTCAAAACTCACTGATAACCACAAGCTATTGAACACTTTGCTTAAAATTACATGCTTTGAAGTCTGACGATGTAAGAATGTAACAACAACTAGTGTTGGCTGAAAATGTGCAGTCTGGTGGGCAAACACAGACACAACAAATGAGGTTGCGAGTCTTTGAAAAGTTTTTTTTATTTTTTTTTTATTAATTTTCAACACAATAGTCAAAGTGTCATTGGTGATATGGTACTATTGACTAGATTCATACTTGTATTCAGTTGTGTTTATCTTTTAAATGGCAAAGGTTATGTCTTAACACAGCCTTGACCACCAGATGGTGATAGTGATCTGTGCATAATTTAATAGTGTGCAGCATGTGCACCTCTCCTAATATTATGATTATAGTGTTGAATGGTTCATGCTTGAAATAATGTGGATATTCTCATTGTGATCAGTATTTCCTTGGCATTGTGTCTTGTTGTTGATGTAAAGTAAGAATGGTACAGTATGGTATAATAGCTTCTTCATATTACTGTTGCACAACTAAGCACTTTCTTGTATTAATAATAAAATAGTGATAGGGTTTTTTTAGTGATAGGGTAGTTACTAAAGCACTGATTTATGTTAATCTGCTCTGTGATAGTATTCATTCTTCATGTATTTAAGTATGTTTTTGTCTGATTAGTTTATTTATTATTTTTGTCTAATTATTACCATAATATGCAATTATAGCAAAAATAAATAAATAAATAAAAATAAATGCGTTCAGATACACTTCTTTAAGGCATCTCACTCAGGTGAAGAGAGACAGAGACATTGTATAATAGACAGGCATTGTATTTTTAAACAGACTGAATATGTGTATGTATGTGTAAGTGAAATCTGAAAGCTGGATATGAATATTCACCTTTTTTAAAAAAAAAAAAATTCTTTTTTTTTTTTTTTTTACTAAAAATGTGTGTGAAATGTCTTGAATTTAAATATCAATTGCTTAAATGACCATGTTGAATTTCAGCCCTTAAAAATGCAAGAATTTTAGCATAACTTCCATAGAGGAAATACTGAAGTGCCAACTGGACTAACTCAAGTACTGCCACATTCAGGGACATCTTCATTGCTGCTTCAGTGCCAGTTACCTGAATTTGACACTAAATAGGCTACTCATACCAAAAAGATATGGCACCTGAAAGGAAAACCATTAATGGCTTTTACCAATATGTAACCTATGGTGCTCATTGAACTGGATCAAAACAGTTGTCACTTAACAGTCTGATGCTGCATCAAGAAATGCAGCTCAAATCTCTGTTACACAAGGAGAAATCTATATATATATATATATATATATATATATATATATATATATATATATATATATATATATATATATATATATGTTCTATGCAGAGATGCTGCCAAGTTCTCTGGGCCCAAGCTCATATCAGATGGTGTAATGCACAGTGGAAATGTGTGGTCAGATGAGTCAATGTTTCAGCTTGTTTTTGGAAAAAAACTGACATCAAGTTCTCAGTCCCAAAGATGCAAGGGACCATCCAGACTTTCATTAGTGACAGGTGCAAAAGAAAACATCTGTCATGGTATGGGGGTGCATCTCTGCAAATGGCATGGGTGACTTGCATTTGGGTGAAGGTACCATTGACATGGAGTCATATATTTGGATTGTACAGAGACATAAACTGCTATCAAGATGACATCTTTCCTGGGTAGACAAAGCCAGGCCTCATTCTGCATGTGATACATCAGAGTGGTTTCTAGACACTCTACACCATAGAGTGGATGTGTCTGACTACCTGCCTGTAGTCCAGATCTGACTCTTATTGATAATGTACGGTCCATCATGAAAAGGAGAATCTGACAAGGATGACCACAGACTGTATCAGGCAAGATTGGGTAAAAATTCCATTTGCAAAACTGCAACAATTAGTATCCTCAATTTCCAAATGATTAAAAATTGTAATTAAAAGGAAAGGTGATGTAACACTGTAACGGGGCAGCAGACTCAATGGGATCCATATGCAGCTTTATTAAGTAATCGTAGTCGTACAGGCAATGGTCAAAGAACAGCAACAGGAACAACGTAGAACAGACTGAGACAGGGTCAATACCAGGCAGTAGGTCAGAACAGGCGGCAGACAGAGCAGAATAGTCCAGAGAACAGGCAGGGGTAATACATGGCAGGCGGCAAATGGTAAACAAGGTAGTCAGGCAGTCCAAGGTCATACACAGGATATCAACACACAGGGAAAACGCTCAGTAATGAATGCAGTGCAAAACAAGAATTTGCGAAGCATGATAGGTTATGGAAGTCCTTTTATAGTCCAGAGAATGCACTGCAGGTGGGAGGTGTAATCAGTCCAGGAGTGTGAGATGGGAGTTGTAGTTCTTAGACTGGTTAGTATTCTGGTGACGGTGCCCTCAGGTGGCGATCGGAGGGGACCACAGAGACCGTCTCTGTGACAAAGCCCCCTCCCTGCGAGCAGCTCCTGAAGTGAGGTTGATGACGATGCCGGGGTCTGCCGGGGGGCCGGACGCTCCGGATGGGTCCTGTGAAACTCAGTGATGAGATTTGGGTCCAAGATTTCGTCTGCATTGACCCAGGACCTCTCCTCCGGGCCGAACCCCTCCCAGTCAACCAGATACTGCAAGAAACGACCCCGGCGTCTGGAGTCTAGAAGCTCGTTGACCTGATAGGTCTCCTCGCCTTCCACGATGACAGGAGGGGGTCTCTGGTCACAGGTCTCCTCTAGGTCCTCCCCTCCTCACGGACCACCTGCGGGCTTGAGCAGAGAAACATGGAAAGTGGGTGAGATACGGTATTCAGAAGGTAAGTCTAGACGGAAAGAAACTGGAGTGATCTGTCTGAGAATTTTGAATGGACCCACATACTTAGGGCTGAGCTTTCTGCATGGCAGGCGGAGACGGAGATCCCTGGTGGAAAGCCAGACCATTTGTCTGGGCTGGTATGGAGGTTGGGGTCGATGACTCAGATCGGCCTGCTCCTTGGCTCGCTCTGCAGATGAATGTGGGCCTCATTCCAGACCTCCTCGCTGCGTAGTAGCCAGTGATCCACAGCAGATAAGTCCGTGGGTTCCCCGGTCCAGGGGAAAAGAGGAGGCTGATACCCAAGGATACACTTAAAGGGTGAAAGGCCGGTAGCGGGTTTGTGGAGGGAGTTTTGTGTGTATTCGGCCCAAAAGAGATATCTTCTCCAATCCGACTGGTTCTGGTGGCAGTATGAACGTAAGTATCTTATGAGCTCTTGGTTCAGCCTCTCGGCCTGTCCGCTGGCCTGTGGATGGTACCCTGAGGTAAGACTGATGTTGACGTTGAGCTTCTGAAAGAAGGAAGACCAGAGGTGGGAAGTGAACTGGGGGCCGCGGTCAGAGACGATGTCCTCGGGCAAGCCATAGAAGCGGAAGACATAATTACATAGGTGTTCGGCTGTCTCTAATGCAGTAGGAAGTTTGGGTAGTGGAATGAAGCGGCAGGCCTTCAAGAAGCGGTCAATTACGGTGAGTATGGCGATGTGGGACCAAGGGCGTTGTGGAATTGGCAGGGGCTGGAGAAGGCCTGTGGGTGAGTGGTGGAGAGACTTTGAGGTCTGACGTCTGTGGACATAGTGGGCCACCAGAAACGATTGGTTAACAGCTGGACGGTTGCGCCGTACCTGGGTGTCCCGTGCTGGGAGACGTATGGACCTCTTAAAAAAATAACTCGCTGACGAAGTGTAGAAGGAACATAGGTGAGGGAGGCTGGACAGTTGGGTGGAGAAGGCTCCTGCCGTTGAGCCTCAGTAATCTCTGTCATGAGATCCCACTGAACGGGTGCGACGAGAATCGTGGCTGGAAGAATGGGCTCATTGGACGGTTGTGTCAGGCTGGACTCGAACTGACGTGAGAGTGTGTCTGCTTTGGTATTTTTGGACCCTGGACGGCAAGTCACTTAGAACTGGAAGCGTGTGAAGAAAAGAGCCACCCTGGCCTGGCGATGGTTCAAACGCTTAGCTGACCTCAGGTATTCGAGGTTACGATGATCCGTCAGCACAGTGAATAGATATATGCTTCCCTCCAGCCAATGCCGCCAATGCTCCATGGTCGCCTTCATTGCCAGTAGTTCACGGTTGCCTACATCATAATTCTGTTCTGGAGGGGTAAGTTTGCGGCTCCCTTGCACTTGACGTCTGGTGGAACTCGCACTTCTCCAGTTTTACATATTGTTGGTGGTGGATCTTCCACTCGTCCCCCTCATGGATATGAATGAGATTGTAGGCACTGCGTAGATCGAGCTTGGTGAAGAGTTGTGCTGAACGTAACTTCTAGAGCAGCAGGAACCAGAGGCAGGGGGTATCGGAACTTAATGGTGATATCATTGAGCCCTCGGTAGTAGATGCAGGGTCTTAGTCCTCCGTCCTTTTTCTTGACGAAAAAGAACCCAGCGGAAGCGGGTGACGTGGATGGTTGTATGAAACCCTTGGCGAGCTCCTCGTCAATATAGCTCTTCATTGCCTCAGACTCTGGCTGGGAAAGGGGAAAAATGCGCCCCCTAGGAGGCGTGGTACCTGGTAGCAACTCTATTGCACAGTCGCTCTCACGATGAGGTGGAAGTTGAGCAGCCCAGGCTTTACTACACACCCCGCTGAGATCTTGGTACTCGGATGGCAATTTGTTCGGGTGAGGCGATGGTTCAGGGATGACAGGACGAGTGGGTGTCTGGATGCAAGCTTGTAGACAAGAGGTGGACCATTGAGTTATCTGATTGTCTGTCCAAGAAATCTGTGGGTTGTGTTCTCTGAGCCAGGGGGAACCAAGAATGAGCGGATGTTGAAGGGATTCAATGAGGAAAAACCGGAGTGATACTTTATGCAGAGAGCCGATCAGGAGCGTGATGTCATCAGAGGTGTACTGCACCCGACCGGTCCCTAGGGGGCATCCGTCTAACGCTGCCACTGCCAACACAGAATCACATGGAATTAATGGTATGTTGTGAGCCCGAAATCGATATCCATGAAATTACTGGCGGCCCCCGAATCGATCATGGCCTCTGTCTGAATCGTTAGATCATGGTATTTCAATGTAGCTGCAATCTTGATACTGGAGGAATTGGAGTACACACTCACTGCTGTGGCACCGCGACTGGTGGGTCTCGTGGGGCAGGAAGCTCGCATGTGGCAAGGGTGACCACAGTACAGGCACAGACGTTGCTGCATGCGTCTCTCTCTCTCTCCTCAACAGACAGGTGAGTGGTACCGATCTGCATAGGCGTGGGTTCTGGTTCGGTAGTCGGGAAACTGGACGCAGCAATGGGTGTGTGGCTCCTAACGGGGCGTCTTGAGTGAATGAGGTTATAAATCTGAATAGCGAGGTCGATAAATCCATTAAGCGATCTCCCCTCATCGCGACAAGCCAGTTCGGACTGTAAATCCATGTTGAGACCCTTTCGGAACAGGAGTTTAAGGATGTCATCAACCCACGTCGTCTGAGCAGCAAGTGTGCGGAAAGACAGAGCATATTCAGCGGCGGTTTGTTTACCCTGACGGAGCTCTAACAGAAGCTCACCAGCCTCCTTCCCTCCCTCGGCGTGCTCAAACACCTGACGAAAGTTTTGTAGAAAGGAATCGAGGGAGGAATATGATGACTGACCATTAGCCCAGACGGTAGTTGCCCAGTCGAGAGCCTTACCCGTGAGTAGGGTAATTGTCGGTTAAAAACAAGAAAGTGGCTGGTAAAAACATTGAGTGGCTGGTAGATTTTGAAATCCACCAGCCACAGTGGCCTGTGGACAAAAAAGTTTATTTCCATCCCTGATACAGAAGAATAGAGTCAAGTACAAAAATACAAAACAGGACTTAAGAGACATAACATAACATGCAGAGAACTATTAGTAATAATGCAGAAAAAAATGTTAAATGTGAGTTTTGAGTAATGATTTAAATTCAGAGATATTATTAGCACAACAGAGTGAGCGGGTGAGAGAATTCCAGAGTTTGGGTGCAATAACACTGAATGATCTGCCCCCCATTGAAGAGAGGCAATGCCGAGGGACAACGAGAAGGCCAGAGACAGAGGAACGTAGTGAGCGAGTTGGGGTGTAGGGGACGAGCATATTACAAAGATAAGGGGGAGCCAAGCCATGCAAAGATTTAAAAGCGTGCTGGAGAATTTAGAATTTAACTGGAAGCCAGTGGAGATATGTAATAGTAATAGTAAAAAAAAGGTAATGTAACCGGGGGAAAAATTACCTGTAATGTAAATGTCTAATTAAGATCACCATCCTACATTATGAAGATTACATTTACAGTATATATACTGCGTACACTGATAACGCATTGTGATACTGGTCCTTTAAGGTTTTGGTGAGTCAAGATCACACCTGAAAGTTGGTTCTCGTGAGAGTGTGTGTGAGATATATAAGTGATATAACCTCGGTTAACGCCAAAAAGGTGTTAAATATTCACTTGTATTTGAGAAATATTGCATCGGGGAGTCATATACCAAGGCGATTGCTTTGTGATTTGCGACAATTGATGAGGATTGATTGCGAGCTCACATGGAGAGTTTGTTTGTGCCTCAAGTTCATTTGTGAATCTTGAATCAAAAGCATAAGTGTTGTATTTGATTTTGTAATGTATTTCATAATGTAATATGTTATGGAAATTATATTGTGCATAAAGTGAGAAAACTGTTTATTGTATAATAAGTTCAGTACTGCTTTTCTTGTCAAATTCAGAGGGGAGAAATAACACTGAATAGGCCCTCTGTGAGATTTGGATTGTGTTCAATAATTCAGGGTGAGTAATTTATGTTTTATATTGAATCATAAATGCGTATTTTGTACATTTTGTGCAAATATTTTGAAACTTGTGTAATCTTGATTTGTGTTGGATTATTTGTTTAAAATTCAAGACTTTTTCTATGATAAAGCTAATACTGTGACAATTCAGTGATAGTTGAATGATGCATGTGGCTTTATTTATGCTACTGTTTTAATTTCAGGGGTGTAAAGGCCACTACCGTTGTAAACCAATTCTTATCTTACTTTTTATTTCTAAACATTTTTGTCTGTTCTGTAAACTCATTCATCTCCAACCCCAAAAGCCAAAGCTATTTTTTTTAATGCTGTCCCTTTGGTCACAGTCAAGAATAAAAGACCCCAAGTTTAAGTGTTTTGCCTGTGTTTTGGCCTTTATTTCTTACACTAGGCTCAGATGTTTAAGGTAAGATCAGAGGTCAAGCTATTATTATTATTATTAATATAATTATTATTATTTTACATTTAGACAACTATGTAAATGATGCATAGCAGGCCTTGGTACTGAGAAAACATACTAGGGGTGCAGGGTTTATGTCTTATGAAAAGTACCATTTTTATATTTTGCTATAAAGTAAAGTAAGAACTACTAAAAACAAATGCAGAACCTGATTTTGCTGAGTACAACATGTTCCTGGGTCAACATTTTTGTTGATCCTGGAACAACATTCAAATCAACCAATTAGATTTGAGGGACAAGTTTACAGATCATGTCAAGTTTAGGCTTAAAATCATGAATTGGTGCTTCTACATCAGTGTTATTCATCTATCACTTCCCTCTGATTTTTGGGATAACTTATGGGTAGGGTTAGGTTTAGGGGTAGGAATAGGGTTAAGACTAAATTTTCAGACTGGAATGTTGTTCCAGGATAAACAAAATATGTTAACCCAGGAACGCATCTAACTCAGAAAAATCAGGACGTGCAAAAACAAACAATGTACAAAAACTAGTAATTAAAACTCTCCCCATGAACACAAAACAAAGTTAACTAGTAATTTCAAAGTATTTTTGATTTTCCTCTTGTTTTCTCCCTTTCCCCCTGCCTTCATTGCTTATTTGTTTCAGCTGTTTGTCATTTCTGTCGGCGCTCGTGCTTGTTTGCGTCCGCACCTGTTGTGTGTCTTCGTTGATTGTCTTGGCCATTTCTCCCTGCTGTTTGTTCATGTCTTCGTCGGATGATTAAAAACCTGTGATTGGCGTTTGTCTTTGTTCTCTCCCAGATGTCATTAACCTTTGCTTGTGTGTCGCCCCAGTCTGAGTCCCTGTCCCAGTGGCTGTCTCGTGATCCGCCTGTCAGAGCCCTCTGATCTACAAGACTGGTTTCTTCCAACCGCCAGTCTTCATACACACCATATTCTGCCTGAGGCGCATCCAGATCGGCTACCTAGCTACTGTGCTCTGCGAGCTTACACCAACAAGATTGTTCTTATTTGTGTTACCCTGTTAACCAGCTGCAGCGTCTCTGTGTGACGACGCCTGGCAGTCTGCCTTAGTTGGACTTTTTACTGAACTGTTAATAAACTCTGTTTGAACGCTCCTTCGCTTCTGGGTCATCTGCTACACACAACAGAATCATCCGACCAAATGGACCCGGCAAATTTGGCATCCGTCTGTTCCGCCGTCAGATGGCAGGGAATTTTGTTGGGCAGACACGAGCTAGATCTCTCCACAAGAGCTTTCCTAGAAGGATTGAACCCCGATCTCAAGGATGAGATCTATGTGCACAAAGTCCCCGCTGCACTTGATCAGTGGAATTGGCTGTCAGACTGGACAAGCGATCTGACTTACGCCTGTTTCACACATAATCCGTCTGCAGTGCGTATGCGTTGCGTATTTTTTTACGCACCCATGTTAACGGATTAGAGCATTCACACTGCACGCGGTTGCGGTCCTTCATTGCGTTCCAGGAGCGGTGCGTCTGCAGCAGTGCAGTGATCGTTTACGTACCGAGTCTATTTTTGCTGTGCTGCAGATTGTGTGTGGGCAAAATGAACATGGATTGACCTGAAATTGTAAAAAAAAGAAAAGAAATTATGCACATTTAAACTACTTTGTACATTTAGTACATTACATAAAGATTTTTTTTTTTTTTAATGATTTAACGCCATGCCAGCAACAAGCTATATTCATTCCAAAAGGAAACATTTAAATTTCAGTTGTATCATTTCAAAACAATTATTATATTTAAAAAAAATTAACAGTGTTTACTTGCATAATGCGATCAGATATGTTTTTCCCCATCGTTGGAGGGAAACTCGCATCCCAGCAGGCAATGATGTGACAGGCGGACCTAAACCAACCTATTCAAAAACAAGGTGACATGGATGACACTCGTCTCATCGTTGAGGTGGAAAAACACAAAAGATTTGAATGCGAAGGAAAAGGCATGGGAAGCAGTTTCGTCGGCTGTTGGTGTCGACAGTAAGTTTTCAAATCTTTGTGTCATGTTTACGTGTACTAAACTACTCCAGCAACTGTCAATATATAAGCGTAATGAATATAACATTACGCACTGCAACCGTGTGCTGTGTGAAAGCACAATGGCTGCTTCCTGCTTCAGCAACACATACGCACTGCATACTAGGGGTGTAACGATTTATCGCAGTACGATATATCGCGAAAATGCATGCAAAAATGTTACGATATGCATCGTAGAGTGATGGCGATGCTTTTACGATATGACGGCAGTCTAATCTTATTGGTTTAGCTGCCGACGTGACCTACTCTGCAAAGTGGGAGTGAGAGAAGCCGGTTGTCACTGCATATAAATGGTGTGTCTCAATCAGCTCTCTAGTTCAAGCAGGTTTAAACGTTTCTCGCGTCAGTCTCTTGCTTGGTCGCGTGAGAAGAGTCGTTTTGCACAGGCCATGCACGTACTGCGGCTGTTCAGACCCATTAAAAGGAAGCGCTCGCTAGTAGAACGGGGAGTACTGTCGACCGCTACTTCGCATTCCCCACCTGGAAGTACTCACACCACTTTTCCTGTCACACTTCGCTGGACTGGCTCTGATGCTTCTTGTTTAGCCTTCATTGATTCAGGTTCGGAGGGTAACTTCATGGACGAAGCTTGGGCCCTAGAGAGAAACATTGCCTTATGCAAACTTGAGGATCCTACTCCTGTGTTCGCGCTTGATGGCAGCAAGCTGTCAGGAATTCATCACATCACCATTCCGGTGACTCTCACAGTCTCTGGCAATCATCAAAAGACTATTTCTTTTTAATTTTTTCGTTCTACTGTTACCCCTGTTGTTTTGGGTGTAACGATTCTTTACAGGTTTAATCAATTTATGGGTGAAATATATGAATATAATAAATCATAAAGCTTTATGATTAATTATGATGCATATATTGACCCAAGGGGGAATTAAACATATATGTGAATTAATTACAACAAAATATAATCAATTACATATATGATAAGTTCTGGTTTAATAATTATTTAGAGAAACTATATCAGTTTGTCCAGCAAACCGTTAGCTCCTCACAGACAATTATAAAAAATTATAAAAAAAAAAAAAAAAAAAAAAAAAGGTTCTTCTCTGGCCGCAAGAATCAACACAGCGTAAAGCAATTGGTGCAGGATTGAAAACGTTAGTGACCTGGTTTTTGTTGAATGAGCAACAGAAACAATCGAGCATGAATAATGTGTTTAATATATGAAAACTACTAATACTAAGAGCAGAAGTAAAGACAGGAAAATAGAGAAGAGAGGTTGCAAAACTTACTAACAGTCCTTGAGAGCCAGCACAGAAATCAGTTTCATTATCTAATAGAGAAACGGTAGTACTTGCATCAGTTTTGCGCGTTGAGTTTCGGTTCAGTGCTGCTGCAGTTCATTGGCTTCTTTCGTTTCTGTGGGAGGATTTGAACTGAGGACTTGAAAGTTGGTTTCACCGGAGATGATGGTCCCGAAAGATGAGCGCGATGGAAGCACGTCGCCGTGACGTCCGGGAGAGACGTGCGTGAGTGGGCGCGGAATGATTCAGGGCAATCGGGAGAACACACAAGAAAATGTTTGTGCCTGTCTTTTATGGACAAGCAAGTCAACACGCCTCCTTGGTTGAGATTAGCCAATGACATGGGTGCAAAGTTGGCAGGCCAAACTTTCCTTTGTCTTGTCTTGTGGCTTGATTTGCATAATTTATGAGCATGTTAGATCAGGGTACATTTTTCTTCGAAGTACCATTAAAAATAGAACAATGCATTTTACAGTTATGTAACCTACATCTCCGAATGAGGCGTAAGGAGAGCTTTAAATAGACACCAAGCTTGTCATGTAAGAAAAGCATATACAAGAAGTTATAGTTTACAGTCAAATGGAATCGTTAGAAATTAAACTAGCACAACTACAGTCATTTAAACTAAGTCTAAACACCAGTAAAACATACATGCACTTGGCATACACAATGGGTTACATTTAGGCATAATTATATTTTACACATACAGTCTTCAGTGCATGTTTGTGTGTCTGTGTGTGTCCGTGTGTGTGTGGTGTGTGTTTGGAATTTGGCTAGTCTGGCCTTTAATCTGCATGAGGGCCCTTTTGATATCCCAAGAGCTAGGAAATGGGGTTCTCTGTTTAACCTCAGAGCGTCCATGAAAGTGCCAAAGTGCTCGTCTTTCTCAGACTGGCCGTAGCCGATGTGAGATTTACAAACACAGGCTACAGGCTGTGTTCAGTCGTTCCTGGGCTGCCTCTCTTCCCCCTCATCGCCCGTACGACTGTAGTATTGAACTACTTCCCAGTACCACCCCTCCTCGCAGCCAGTTGTATTCGTTATCCGCACCTGAACGCAAAGCTCTCAAAAAATATCTCACTGAGTCTCGCCGTTGGTACCATTGTCCCGTCCTCTGGCGCAGGGTTCTTCTTCGTAAAAAAGAAGGACGGGTCCTTGCATCCCTGTAATGACTATTAAGGGTATTAATAACATTACAGTCAAGAACCGTTATCCCTTGCCTCTTATGTCATCTGCTAGATTTGAAATCTTACAGGGAGCTAAATTTTTTACGAAGCTTGACCTCCATAACGCTTACCATTTGGTTTGTATTAAGTAGGGCGACGAATGGAAGATGGCGTTTAATACTCCTTTAGGGCACTTTGAATATCAGGTTCTTCCGTTTGGCCTAGTCAATGCACCGGCAGTTTTTCAAGCGCTGGTAAATGACATCCTGAGAGACATGCTTAATATTTTTGTTTTTGTCTACCTGGACAATATCCTGATTTTCTTACCCTCACTCCAGGTGCACGTCCAGTAGGGCTGGGCGATATATCGAATGCTTTTGTCACGCGCATTTCGTCAGTAAAGCCGGTTCCCTGATTACGCGAAATCGCCATCACCTGCTTTCAAATGAAGCGGCATTTAATAGACAGAGCCGTAGTTCACTGATAAGCCACGCAATATCGCATTCAATATCGACGGCGATTCATATCGATATTGAACGCGATATTGCGTGGCTTATGTTCATCGCATTCTGCATCGCCTCTTAGAAAACCATCTCTTCGATTGGTGAGCAATTGTATAATTTAAAACAAGGTACTATGATTGTGAATGATTATGCCCTTAAGTTCAGAACACTTGCTGCTGCTAGTGGATGGAAAGAACAGTCTCTACACACGACCTACTGTCAAGAATTGGATCCACGAGTGCGGTTGCATCTCGCTGCATACAAGGATTCCATCGGGGTAGAATGCTTCATCCAACTCTCCATCCCCTTCGCCACTCGTATGCAGTCGTGTCTTGAAGAGCACCAGGGCCAGCCATCATTAACATCTTTCCTCCGCCATTCAGAATCCATCAGCCCTCCAGAACCAGCCAATGAAGCTATGCAACTTGACAACACCCAGCTGACATTCGCTGAGCGGCAGAGACGGCTGACCCAGAGATTGTACTTATATTGTGGTGCCCCTGGGCATGTTATATCAGCATGCCCCACTCGTCCTCCTCGTCCCATGGTGAGTGCCATTCTTCCTCCTATTAATAAGATGAAGGCACTCACTACCATTGTAATCCCTACTGCTGCTGATGTTTCCATTCCAGTCAATGCACTCCTTGACTCTGCGTCAGCCGGCAACTTCATCTCTGGCTCCCTTTGCCGCCAGTTCAAGCTCAAGACCACTGTTACGCTGTCCATCTACCAGATCCACTCAATAACCGGAAAATCTCTCAGCCGTAGATGGGTACATCAGTGTGTCAGACCACTGCAACTTAAAGTTGGCCTTCTTCACATCGAACATAAACATCTGCTGGTTCTGGAGGAATCCACCGATAATGTGATATTAGGGCGCCCATGGTTGGAGCAGCACAATACCGTCATCTCCTGGAAGACTGGTGAGATCCTGAAGTGGAGCGAAAACTGTTTCCCGAACTGTTTCCCTGTTTTACCTCTACATGTCTCTCCGTGTCCAGAACATCTGTCTATCTGTATCACCTCCATCGAAAGTCCAGTGGAGAAACGTTTGGTGGATATCCCTCCATGTTACGCCTCCTTCAGTGACGTCTTCTGTCCCAAAAGAGCCTCCAAGCTACCTCCACACCGGCCATTGGACTGTGCTATTGATCTGCTTCCGTGTGAGTCAGTACCCGTGGGAAGATCTACCCTTTGTCCATTCCTGAGGAGAAGGCCATGGAGTAATACATCAAGGAGGCACTAGAACAAGGTTACATCTGCCGTCTACTTCCCCTGCTGCTTCGTGCTTCTTCATGGTGAAAAAGGATGGAGGCTTGCGGCTTTGAATAGACTACCGAGCACTTAACAAGATCACTGTAAAGTTCTGTTATCCACTTCCCCTCATCCCAGTGGCTTTGGAACATCTCCGCAGTGCCACTGTCTTCACCAAGTTGGACCTCCGTAGCACATACAACCTCATCCAGATACGTGAGAGGGACAAATGGAAGACAGCCTTTGTGACCCCTACTGGACACTAAGAGTACCTTGTTATGCCGTATGGCCTGGTCATTGCCCCCTCCATATTCCAGGACTTCATCCATGAGGTGCTCCGGGAGTTTCTTCACAAGTTTGTTTTGGTCTACATCGATGATATCCTGATATACTGGCCGAACATAGCCACCACGCTGTGGGAATTCCCACTTCTGTTTCTTTCTTTTCCTCAAGGCTGAAAATTGTTCCTTTCATCAACCCTCAGTGCAGTTCCTTGGTTTACCACATCGACAGCAGTGGCATCCAGATGGATGAGGGGAATGTAGAAGCCATCAGGAACTGGCCAATTCCAACTACCATCAAAGAACTCCAGAGATTCCTAGGTTTCTCCAATTTCTACCGCAGATTTATCCAAGAATACAGTACCATCACCAGCTCTTTGACCAACCTCCTCCGCAATAGGCCCAAGTCTCTGTCCTGGACACCAGCTGCCACCAATGCTTTCAACACCTTAACCCTCAGGGGTCTGAGGATTTTTGGGGCCCTGGAGAAGTTTTGACATGCCCTGACATTTGTGCTTTTTTCAGTTGTTCCTAAACATATAAATGACAAAAGTGTCATTACACTGTATTTAGCACAAACTAGGATACAATATTATGTGAGAAACATGTATGTACACGTTTGTGTTTTTGAAGGAATCACGTTTATGTGTGGTTATTGAAAAAAAAAAAAAAAAAACTTAAGTCACTGAAATAAGGCCAAAAAATATATATTAAATCTGTGTTCAAAAGACTTCTGGGTATTGGAGGTTGTAGACTAGAGTTTTTGCTTCAAAAATGATGTAAATTTATCCCGCCTACTCGTTCATATAAAACAATAGAGAGATTTAAATTTTCTAAGACACTTTTTGTCAAGAATCACAGTATGCGTGAAGGTGTATTCATCATGAATAATGCTGTAATTCACACCCGAGAAGACAAAAGATCCGCATGAGGACCTGTAATGACCTGCATATTAATGAGCTCTTTCAGTCAGGTAGGCTGTGAAAAAACCCTCTGTGATCATGCTGATAACAGGATTAATGTCCACTCTGGACAAATAAAAAACATGATTTTTGTGATCTCATGCATGCACATATTATTGCACATGATGTGAAGAAAATTTTGTATATGCCTATGTTAAATTACAGTACCAGTCAAAAGATTGGACACATATATATATATATTTTTTTTAAAGTCTTATGTCTCTAACCAAATAATGGTTTTCTATTTCAATATACTTTAAAATATAATGTATTTCTGCGATGTAAAGCATCTGAACATTCCTACCTCTATGGCATTTCATAAAGGCTACTATATTTGTTATATTATATAGCCTAAATGTGATAAACTATACATCATTAAAAATATCTAAGACTCAAGCTTCACATTTTGACTCTTAAAATGTTATATTGACCGTAATTTCTTAATATGCTTAAAAGCATGCACATTTGGAGAAATATTGATGGATTCTCATATGTTTATATCAATTTTCTATACAGAGAAGTAATATTTATTCAATATTTATTGTCATCACTGTGAGCACTGGATACTGTGTTTTCAATTCATATTTGCAGTCGGAGGGTGCTCTGTGCACCTTTAGTCCACAAATGTGGCATATCATGTGACATTCCAGGAACTAACAGGCTTCCAGAGATTGCTTTAACATACAGATAAACACTTTTGAAGATAATAAATACATGATTAAGACGATGTATACATGTATTGCCTCAGAATTTGCGTCTGAATAGCGCTCACTCCGTGGGCGTGGCCGCATTAGCGGATAATGAGCTGATTCACGGGTGTCTGACATGTGTCTCTTTTCATACAGATTACATAACATTACTTAGTATTCACTAAGTTACACTTCATTTTCTGAGAACTATCAGAGTGGACTTCATTCAGAGGGAGACTACAGATCACGTTTTCTTTATTTTACATAAAGCACAACATTTTGTTTTTACTCTGAGTGTACACAAATAAAAGAAGATATTCCACAGATTAAAATGGTGTATAACGTTTAATTGTATGTGCAACATTGACTGAGTATTTTGAGTCTCTTTCACACTGGTAAGAAAAAAAACGAGGTGGTATCGCCGGTGATACTTTAGACTCCAGAGTGTCAAAGGAAGCCTTAGTCTCCGCTCCCCTCCTCATTCATCCTGATCCAGAGAAATCCTTCATCGTTGAGGTAGATGCTTCAACAACAGGAGTGGGAGTGGTACTGTCTCAGCAGGGGAACCCAAGTAGACTCCAACCATTTGCCGCCTTCTCACACAAACTCAACCCGGCAGAGAGAAACTATGACATCGGCAACAGGGAACATTTAGCCATCAAGTTGGCCCTGGAAGAGTGGAGGCATTGGTTGGAGGGTGCACAATATCCCTTCTAAGTACTTACTGACCATAAGAACCTGGAGTATCTCAGAGATGCCAAGAGACTGAATTCTTGACAGGCACGCTGGGTGCAATTCTTCACCTGTTTCAACTTCACTATCTCCTATCATCCAGGTCCCAAGAATGTCAAGGCGGATGCCTTATCTCGTCTCTATAATCCTGAAGAGAACACTGAAGAGCCGAATCAATCCTACCTGAAAAGATTATCGTGAGTCTGAAGCCACCATTCCCTCCTCCAATGCCTCTACCAACACTACGCTGGGTTGTCCACCAGGTTTGCTCTACATCACCAGGACACGGCACACTCCACTCATCCACTCTTCCCACATGTTGCTGGGCACTGGCCACCCCAGGGTCAATGAAACCCTCTTGCTGCTGAAAGAGCGCTTCTGGTGGCCCAACATGGCAAGTGAATGTGCCATCTCAAAGAGCCCTCGCCATCTTCCTTCCGGCAAACTCTATCCTCTGACCGTTCCCAACAGACCATGGTCACAGGAGTGGACTTCATCACGGACCTTCCTGCATCCAACAACTGTACCTGTATCCTGGTGGTAATTGACAGATCCTGTCGTCTGATTCCCTTAAAAGGTCTGCCTACTGCAATGGAAACTGCTGAGATCATGTTCAACCACATCTTCAGATATTACAGAATCCCAGAAGATATTGTATCGGACCAAGGACCTCAGTTCATCTCCAGAGTATGGCATGCTTTCTTCTCTCTCCTAGGTGTGACCGTAAGCCTCTCGTCTGGATAGCACCCGCAGTTAACCACTCGACTCACTCCATTCCAGTGCATGCTGGTTACCAACCCCCATTGTTTCCCTGTTCAGGGTAACCATCGGATGTACCAGCTGTCAACTACTGGTTCTGAGAGAGCGCGAGGGTCTGAGACTCTGCGCACCATCAGCTACTACGGGCCTTGTGCAGACGCAGGATGACAGCCGACCTTCGATGGTCCAACACTCCAGTCTACCAACTGGGGCAGAAGGTCTGCTGTCTACCCGGGACATCAGACTGCGTCTGCCATGCCGAAAGCTAAGTCCCAGATTCATTGGCCCCTTCACTATCACTAAGTAGATCAACCCGGTCACTTACCAACTCCAGTTACCTGCACAGTATTGTATTCACCCAACTTTGTATGTGTCTTTAATCAAACCTCACAACCCCTCTGTTCATGTTTCCACAGAGCCTGGTACAGAAGCTATATATATATATATATATATATATATATATATATATATATATTAGGAATCAGTTTTGAGAGGTTCAAACAATAGTTGTCTACATACTTTATATCAAATAATTACCAATCATGGAATTTGGTGTAGCTATATCTATTGTCAATAGAAATAATAATAATAATAATAATAATAATAAAAGTGATTCCATGCTACTAGAATACTAACACTGTTATTTTCAAACTAGCTTGCAATCACTTAACTAGAAGAATTCCAGAAAGAATTCTTAGAATTTGCTGATTATTGATGATCTTTATTATGTAAAATCAAAAACAAATGAAGAGATGAAAAACAGGGGAAAAAATGCTCAAACATTATAAACAATGCATATTGGAACCACAGCTTGACATATATTCAATGTCTCATGAAATATAGGTTTTAATTTAACACAAATTGCTAAAATTTGCACCTTTCTAAACTGGGAAAAAAGCATTTTAATGAAATATCTAATTTTATTTAATTCAAGATATTTTCTTTTTAAATAATAGTGCATAATAACATGACAATAAAAAACAATTTTCAAATAATGTGTTGCAAGATAAAATGAGGTAATTATCACATTTTCTTAACACTATATATACACATACACAGCACTTAATTTTTTTTTTTTTTTTCTAAATAGATAACACAATTGTAAAGAATTACTGACATATCATTTTTAAAAGATTTTTAAAAGAAAGAAGCTTATATTCTATAGTTATTAATCTGAGCTGATAAGATATGGATGGCTCCTTCATTGTGACCGTGTTTCCAAAACCCTTTTTTAAAAAAAAAAAAAAAAAAAAATTACTGAGGAGATCAATTAAAGTGGTATAGAATTCAGAGAGGTGAAAACTATCACATTTAGTGCATAAACCTTTAAAAACTAAAAGGTGAGTGATTGCGTGATTGAACAAATATCTTTACATTTCTTCAAACTTACTTCAAACTGTAACACTATTACAACAGAAACAAAGCAGGCTATTTGGAGGCTTTTATAAGATGTCTAATTTTTTTGCGGATATCAGGAAAGTTTAGACCATAAACAATAGGGTTTACAATGGGTGGTACAACAATAAATTCAAGTGAAATGACAACATTCAGTGCTACAGGAAGTTCCCCATTCACAAATCGACTCAAAGTAAGCTCACAAAAAAGAGCAACTGAGAAATTTAAAAGGATCACTATGTGTGGAATACAAGTTTGATATGCTTTGCTCCTGAACTCTCGTGTGCTTCTTTGACAAATGATAATAATTCTGACATAGGTATATATTATAAAACTCAAAGGGATAACAATGATTGTGATAGTTACAATCAGGCCATAAATATTATTAACAGTATTGTTTACACATGAGAGTTTGACAATTTCATAATTGTGGCAGTACACCCTTAACAATTTGTTACCACAGATTGTGAGCCTGGCAGTCAAAAAACCACTAATACCAACAAAAGTGATTGGATAAAGCCCTGCTATAACTATTAACAAAGTTAGTAACCGTGTGGTAATTATGTTTTTGTAATGCAAAGGTTTGCTGATTGCAACAAACCTATCAAATGCCATTAGCATTAATATCATAAGCTCAAAAGCTGCATATGAGTAAATTACAAAACTCTGTATGAGACATGCTTCATAGGAGATACTATGTGTATCATAGAGCAGGTCTGTCAGTAACCTTGGGAAAAAGCCAGCTGTACCATATACAGAGTTGATGGACAAGCATGAAATCAGAATGTACATGGGCTGGTGCAATTTCTTTTCCAGAAATATTACAAGAATAATAATGACATTAAAATATATGACAGCACAGTAAAAAATAAACCCCAAAGTGAAAAAAGCATATTTTATGCTCCCAAGATTTTCAAACAACATGAAGTAAAAGTATGTTCCATTCTCCATTTTCCTTTCACAAGAAATACTTTCATTGACCTAAAAATTAGAGCAAAGTTGTTTTTACACCATAAATAAACAAATAAACAATTAGCTTAGAATATTTAGCCACAGTGTCTTTTTTACCATTTAACATCACCTTAAATGTAAAGTGTTAAGTTAGATTAGTAATATAATAATTATTTAATTAAATTAATGGTTAGCACAGTTACACAATTATATAAATACTTTACAATCATTATTAGAAATACCTTCCGTTATATATTGTTATATATATATGAAATGACCATCATTGCATCTTCAGGTAATGAGCTCTATTTGTGTTCTGATTCAGTGGGACTGTGGAGTCACCAGTGTGCTAGTGTTTTTATGGTATCTAACATGTCTCAGGAGGCCTATTGTGGCATAAGTGCCGTAAAGTCCTCTGATGTTTGATTTCACTGCCCAGGTGAAAAAAAGTACACTTCTATAATGTACTTAAAGTTCTGTATTTTCACGTACTAATTTTAAGAAGTAACGAACAATGTTTAGTATATTAAGATAATCTTAAAAACATCTAAGTGTACTCAAGTGTGCTATTTTGAGACACCATGAAATATGTCTAACTAAAACACTCAGATGTTCTTAAGATTATTTTAATAAGTACCAAAAAAGACTTTTTAGTATATTAAGTGCAAAATTAATGCGTGAAAAGAGCACTTTAAATACATTTTTAGAAGTAATAAATTGAGCATAATTCAGTGTCTAGTGCTTTCCAAACTTTCCACTGCAAATAATTAGAACCAGAATTTATTAATCATTTTGACAAAACTTTCATTGCCCCCAAAATATGTTGTATGAATATCTGAATATGTAATATATCAAAAGAAAGAACAGAGCTTCAGCTTTAAAGAAAAACAACTTTTTATTATAGCTTTATGTATTCTTTTTCCCCCCCAACAATTAAATATGACTAAGTGGGTACGTTTAATTAAAAAAAAGCAGCATTTTGAATAAAAAAGCTGAGAAAATTGTGAGTTTTTTTTGTTTTTGTTTTTTTTCATCTATCAAAACATTGATTGAGTAGATCGCATCCATCAACACCCCAAAGCACAGTCCTATAACTCTCTCTGGGTTGACTCTGTAATGGATGGGAGCGGGACAACAGAGTTGGAGATCCACATGCAGGCTTTATTTACAGGAAGAGCGTAGTAATACAGGCAGTTGGTCAAACACCAGCAAACAGTAACAGGAAGGCAAGGCAAAAGAGTAATCAATA
Organism: Chanodichthys erythropterus; assembly: GCF_024489055.1. Taxonomy (NCBI): domain Eukaryota; kingdom Metazoa; phylum Chordata; class Actinopteri; order Cypriniformes; family Xenocyprididae; genus Chanodichthys; species Chanodichthys erythropterus. The sequence continues at coordinate 36,937,537 of NC_090237.1, forward strand.
GCACAGGCACAGGTCAAGACAGGCAGCAAATGATCAATAACAAGGAAACAGTCCAGAGTCAGAACACAGGCTCGGCAAGACAAGAGCAAGAACGTTCAGGAACAACCTCTGTGGTTGTGTCAGGACAACCAGACAGTTCTGGTACAACCAGACAAGGCAGACAGGAAACCCAGAGTCCACCTCCATAGTCGTCTCAGGGCAGACGGGGAACTCAGGGACAACCTCCATGGTCTTGTCAAGGCAGACAGGAAACTCGGGATGAACTCCGTGGTCATGTCAAGGTAGACAGGAAACACAGGGATGACCATGAGGCTGGATTTTAGGAATGGGACAGACACTGGACTGGACTCATGGACAGAGGTGGACTCAGGAATGTACTCCTAGATTGAGCCCTCAGCTAAGATGGCGGCCATGCCTGAGCCCTCAGAGATTGAAGCAAGCTCAAGAGCAGATTTAAGGACTGGTGCGGGCTCTAGAACTGGAGCTGATGTGTGTGCAGCCCACACGCACCAAATGGCTGTGGCCATAGTAGCCACTGCTGCAATCTCTGAGGGCTCAGGCGTGGCCGCCATCTCGGCTGAGGGCTCAGGCATGGCCGCCATCTCGGCTTAGGGCTCTGGAAGATCTGCCGAGACGTGATGAGGCTCAGGAATGGCTGCAAATACAGGAACGGACTCTGATGCAGCAATCACATGAACAGGCTCTGGTGAGGGAATTACTGGGTTTGGAGGTGCAGAGAGTATCGGGGTTGCGATAATAATGGAAGGCATTGAACTTTGTAACGATACAAGCTCCGTTGCCACCAGAGCTTGTTGAAGTTGGCCCTCCCCCCTAAAAAATCTTCAGATTCTTAAAGTTCTCTTCTTCCCCCACAGTGAACGAAGATCCAAACAAAATTAAGGCATAGTCCATAAAGTCTCTTAGGCCGCATTTACACTGCATGTCCTAATGCACGGATTCGATCTTTTGACCATATCCGATTTTTTTGGACGACGTGCTTACATTTCTTTTAAAAGTGACCTGTATCGGATGTCTCCTTTTTACACTGCACTTGGCGAAACGTACCAAAAATAACCTATATGACATCACAAATCAGTTTCAATGGTACATTGAGCTTAATTTATTGACATGAATTCATATAGAAACCTTTTTAATGCAATAGTTACATCCCTACATAAAAATAATACAAATTTTTCATGACAGTATACGTACGTAGCTCTGCTGGAAGCGTGCAAGTTGAATAATACTCGGGTATGGGTAGATAGTCACAGCTTCATGGGTTCGAATCCGCCGTCCTATACTAGTTTTTTTTTTTTTTTTCATTAAAACCAATGCATTCATCAGTGATTGTATGTCAAGGGCAGTTGCAATTTTATGTGCTTTTTATTTTGTGGTTTTTAATGGAACGAATAGTTAGAGTCTCCACAACGGGACTGAAGCGCGCGTCTGTGTACGAGCCGTCGTCACTGACAACAGCGGCAACAAGCACTCATTTCAATGTCAGATTACCTTTTATTTAACACAAACAAATGAAATTAATAATCTACCAGTCAACTAGAGATGTTCCATTTGTTATAGGTATGTCTGTACTGCGAAATGTTGAAGAACCATCACTTTTCAATGACGCAGGAGTCACATTTACAGGGGAATATCCGATCTGTCCGCTTACACTGCAGGCGCAAACGCCCATATCCAATTCATATCTGATTTATAACCACATATGAATGAGGCCTGAAACCGATCTGTGAAAATTGGAATCCATGCGCTTTTTTCCTGCTTACACGGTCGTGACTCATATCCGATCTGTGCCACATGGGAGGAAAAGATCGGAATTGGGTCACTTGAACCGTGCAGTGTAAATGGGGCCTTAGACTACAATTAAACTTCCCTTCTGGAAAACAGAATTTTATTGGCTCATTTAGTACAAAACGGAAAATGTCTTTTTACATGTGCTTTTACATGTGTCTGAGTGCATCTTATAAAGAGTCACTGATGGGAAACAGGTGTGAGTGTGTGATTGGTTCCTAGATGGGGAATTGTGGGAAAAGTCCATTAAATAAAGTTGGTGAACACAGATCCAGGGCATATGTAACAGAAATTACATTATAAGGTTTGGCAGCTTTGATTTAACACAATATGTGTAGACTGATATGCTTAACACACTTCTCCCTGGTTTCACAGGCTTAAACTAGTCCTAGACTAAAATGCATGTTTGAGCTGTTTTAACTCAAAGTAACTTGTACTGACATATCTTAAAATATGTCAGAGGCAGAGCCATTGTTTTGTCTCAAGATGAACACCAGTAATTTTATTTAGGGTACATTTATAAAAGCTACTTAAATGCCTTAATTTAACTAAGGACTAATCCTGGCTTTCTCTATGCCCTGTCTGTGAAACAAGGCCTTCAGCCCATAGTCTGATAATGACAGAAACCATTTCATTTTGTTTTAACTTTTATATTGTAAAACATTTATATCATATCACTTCATTATGTTAATCGACTACCCCTTGCATCAAAAATGCTCATGATCGTGAAAACTTTTTACAAGGGAGGATATGATTTGCGCCAAATCCCGCCAGTGACCTCCAGTAAGATTCTTTAGGTAAGTTGTACTTGAAATCATATTTTTACTTTATTTATTTTATTTACAAAAACAATATTTTCTGCTGCTGTTATAATAATACTGGTTTAAAAGCACAGTTACAATGAAGTTTTGCGTGCAAAAATGTAGCTGTCTTGCCAAAGCACGGCTCAACCAAGCAGCTTTATGTTGGACAATGTTGCGAATTTGCATGGAAAACCTAATTGAAAACCAACATCTTTTTTCCACTTTCACAAATGGGTCATTCACTGAAAACGGTTTTTCATACATAGACAGCTTTTCAGAGTAGCTACTTTTAGCTACTTTGATCTCCTTTATTACTCTGTTTCTGGCCTGGTTATACAAGATTTATCCCCACGTCTGTAGGCATCCTCTTTGGCATGACAAAGCTCTTTGAGTTTCCCAGTAAACCAATGGTTTATAATTAGAGAGTGATAAGAATGTCTTGCTAGAAATGTATATATCCTCACAGAAACTGATATATGATGTGACAGTATCTGTGAGCTCGTCCAGATGGTATGCGATGAACCAGCTGTGATGAGAGAGACCCAAATATGCGTGTGAGATAGAGTGATATGCATCCTTTATTGTGGTGTAACAGTGATCCAGTATATTACTGTCTCTATCCGTATTTTGGCAGTTCATGGGAGATATTTGCTTTGTTAACATCCCCAACAGTGATTAAAAGAGAGTCTGGGTACCTTTGCTCCATTACAGTTATTTGTTTTGCCACCTGTTGCAGCGCTGCACTCACACATGCATCTGGAGGGATGTACATATTCACGAGAATGAAAGAGGACAACTCCCGCACCGAGTAAAAAGGCTTGCAGTTTATGAAGGGCGCCTCTAAATTAGGACAGCATATCTTTTTCAGCGTTGTTACAGTTTGAAGTTGTTAGAGTTACTCTGACTGAGAATATTCCTACATAGACACACACAAATTTACTGTTTTTTGTTTATTTGTTTGTTTTTAGATCTACATGTTCTTTACACAGATACACTGCAGTCGAATGTTAATTAAGCATAAATACTATTAACGAAGGTTGTTCTAGTAGACTAATTTACACACATATGCACACACGAGTTAAACAGCAAGTGGATTTAAGCTGTGGCCAGTCACAGAAAGAAAGGCATTGTTTTGTATTGTTCTTTTGAATTGTTTCAGACAGTAAACCTGTTTTGAAGCATATTGAATGGTTTTGCTACTTTTGTTTCATTGTTACAACTTACCCCAGCATGTGTAACACCCTACCCCTGTAGTGGGGAAGATTGTAACAAAGGCACACTATGTATTTGACATCAACTTACAAGGGTTATGGTATTGTTATAGAGGTTTGAATGGATGTCTTTTGTAGTAAACAAATGTGGGTACTTAAAAGTTTGAGCACTCTAGTTATAATTTCAGTGAGTTACAGATGCTGATGCAAAAAGTGTTACAACCACACAGTTTCCTTTATAGAACAGAGAATGAGAACGAAAAAAACAACATTTTAATTCACACATGACCGAATTATTGCATATAAAACTGGCTTTCGGAACGGAACTATAAAAACAAATAACAAAGAACTACAGTATCACCCTGATAAACCCTGATAGTTATAGTTTCTAGTTTCCATTTTTTCATAAAACAAAATTGTAGTAGTTAATTTTATTTTCCCCCTAAAACTAATCAAAGAATAAAAAATAAGCAAATGTAGTGTACCAAATTCTTTCATTCAAAAGACTACGCTCTTGTTGCTTAAAGTTTGAATGCTGATTTAAAATCACAGAATAATATAATTTGCGTAATGATCTTATACTGCACATGCTCAGATCGGCTGCCAAACTGTATCTCAGCATTACAGTTTGGCAGCCGATCTGTGCATGTGCAGTATAGGATTTGAATGCACCAAACATTGTTAAAACATTCACTATGTAATGGATCTAATCTGCTATCATTCGGCTACAGGCTGCTGCAAGCACCTCTTGGGAAAATTGAATCAATGGTGAGGAAAGAGTTAATATGAAGGGGTGGATTTTACAATCCCCCTTTTTTTATTGTATAACAATTAGAGAAACTTTTTCTTTTTTTCTTTTTTTATTAAATGCATTTATTCTGGTATTATTGTTTCATGCAATGTCTGTATTTGGTATCTGAGAGGTGACTTAGGGTCTGTCTAACCCATGTCAGTAATGCAGTAACAGTGTTCACTCATTTAGCCAGGCTAAATAATAGATTATATGTATAGGCCTATGTATAATTGTGTCAAATATTTACTGATACATTTACAGATAACATGTAATGTATACGATTACAAAGCATGGTAAGAGATAAAACGATGTTTGATTAAACAATGATTTTTTGCTGAATAACATAAACATTCTATATTACCTATTACATCCAAAACACAGCTATTTGGATGCTTTTATAATACATATAATTTTTTTGCGAATTTCAGGAAAATTCAGACCATAAACAACAGGGTTCAGGATGGGTGGTACAACAAGAAACTCTAGTGAAAGAATAATCGAGAGCCCTATAGGGAGATCCGAAGTCACAAACCGACTCAAAGTGACCTCACAAAAAATAGCAATAGAGAAATTCAAAAGGATCACCATGTGTGGAATACAAGTTTGAAAAGCTTTTCTCCTGAACTCTACTGAGCTTTTTGTACAAATGATCAGAATTTTAACATAGGAATATAATATAAAACTTAAAGGCATGATAAGAGTTGTGGTCACTATGAAAAAGCCAAAAACATTAATAATAATAGAGTTTGAACAAGAAAGCTTGACAATTTCCCAGTTGTGGCAATACACCTTCCAAAGTTTGTTACCACACATAGTCAGTCTGGCATTTAAAATACCAGTAATGCCGACACAAAGCATTGGATAAATCCAGCTCATAGCTATTAAAACAGATAAAATCCTTGGAGTAATTATGCTGTTGTATTGTAAAGGTTTACAGATTGCTACATATCTGTCAAATGCCATTAACATTAATATTGTATTTTCATTTGATGCATATGAATAAATGACAAAAGCCTGTAAGATACATGCTTCACGGGACATTATGTGTGTATCAGACAGCAAGTCTGTCAGTAACCTTGGGAAAAAAGCAGCAGTTCCAAACACAGAGTTGAAGGACAAACATGAAATCAGAATGTACATGGGCTGGTGTAATGTCCTTTCAAGAAAAATGGCAAGAATAATAAAGGCATTAAAGAATATAATAGCACAGTATAGAATAATTCCCAAACTGAAGAAACCATATCTTATGTACCCAATATTTTCAAACAACATCAAGTAAAAATATGTTCCATTTTCCATTTTCTGTTAAGCAAAGGATTCATTGACCTGAGGATGAAAGCAGACACAGTTCATGTTATTTATACCTTAAAAACAAAACAAAACAAAAGAAAAAAAAAAGAAAAAAAAAGAAAGACTGTTTGGTAATACGATCTGACATTACCATCCCTTTGTCTTCAAAGAATGTGTAAATGTGCAGATAATTAGCTCTAGCCTACTTGTGCTATGTTTTAGAAGAACTACAGTCACCATACGTGCTGTTTTTTTATAGCATAAAACTGATGTCTCTGAAGACCTCTCCACTGTGGTTTGTTTTGCATAAACAGCACACCGGAAGTTTTTCTCAACTAAACACATTAAAAATGTGGCACAGTGGGTAAAACTCTTGTAACTCAAAACACACTGATAATCGCAAGCTATTGAATACTTTGCTTCAAATTACATGCTTTATAGTCTGAAGATGTAAGAATGTAACACAACAACTTGTGTTGGCTGAAAATGTGCAGTCTGGTGGGCAAACACAGACACAACTAATGCCTAACTTGTGAGTCTTTGAAAAGGTTTTTTTTATTTTAAATTAATTTTCAACACAATATGCAAAGTGTCATTGGGGATATGGTACTATTGATTTGATTCATACTTGTTCTGAGTTGTGTTTGTCTTTTAAATGGCAAAGGTTATGTCTTAACACAGCTTTGACCACCAGATGGTGATAGTAATCTGTGCATAATTTAATAGTGTGCAGCATGTGCACATCTCCTAATATTATGATTATAGTGTTGAATGGTTCATGCTTGAAATCATGCAAACATTCTCATTGTGATCAGTTTTTTCTTGGTGTTGTGTCTTGTTGTTGATGCAAAGTAAGAATGGTACAGTATGGTACAATAGCTTCTTCATATTACTGATGCACAACTAAGCACTTTCTCGTATAAATAATAAAATAGTGATAGGTTTTTTTTTTTTAAGTTACTGAAACACTGATTTATGTTAATCTGCTCTGTGATAGTATTCATTGAAAATGTGTTTGAAGTGTTTTGAATTGAAATATCCATTGCTTAAATATATGACCATGTTGAATTTCAGCCCTTAAAAATGCAAGATTTTGGCAATAGTTAACTTCCATAGAGGAAATACTGAAGTGCCAACTGGACTGACTCAAGTACTGCCGCATTCAGGGACATCTTCATTGCTGCTTCAGTGCCAATTACCTGAATTTGACACTGCATAGGCTACTCATACCAAAAAGATATTGCACCTGAAAGGAAAACCATTAATGTCTTTTACCAATATGTAACTTATGGTGCTGGGCTGGGTTTCCCGATAACGTTGTCTCTTAGCGTGCTACGAAGACTCTAAAGGTAGACCTTAACTGAAGATATATCGTTTCAAACATGAAAAGTATGAGCATGTACAGCACTCAATACTTAGTTGGGGCTCCTTTTGTCTGAATTACTGCAGCAATGCGGCGTGGCATGGAGTCGATCAGTCTGTGGCACTGCTCAGGTGTTATGAGAGCCCAGGTTGCTCTGATAGTGGCCTTCAGCTCTTCTGCATTGTTGGGTCTGGCATATCGCATCTTCCTCTTCACAATATTCTAATTTTCTGAGATACTGAATTTGGGATTGTCCTTAGTTGTCAGTTATAATCATCAATATATTATGTCTGTGTGTAATGAATGAATATAATATACAAGTTTCACTTTTTGAATGGAATTAGTGAAATAAATCAACTTTTTGATGATATTCTAATTATATGACCAGCACCTGTATATCTTCTTAAGTGCGACGTTACCAGGTGCTGAATTGGTTGATATCGATGGCTTGAGAATCGATAATTCACTCTATACAGGGGCTGCTTCACTGAGTTATGTGAGAAATCAGTGTTCCCATTCAGTCGGTCACGTTCGACGTACGTCGGACAGACCGACGAATAGGAATCTCGCTAGAGAGGCCAATCTACTTCGAGTGTAACTAAAACGAGCCAATGCACATTGGCATGCAATCATATGCATCAGCTGCTCGCCTCGCAGCGCGGGTATATAATGAGCAGCAGGTGCGTTGCATCTTCAGCTTTTCGCTTCGGAGCTGAACGGTGTTTGTTCCTGTTCTCTGCAAGCGAGTGTCTGCTAGAAGACGAGTCAAGCTTTTTGGTTGAACTTCTCTTTTTTTCCGAGTGCGGGCGAACAGCACAGCAGCGGGGTCGAAGTCCTCTCTTTTTCTGTTTTTGTTTCGTTTGCCGTTTTTGAGCAAATAGCTGTTTGACAGCGTCAGAAGGCTGTTCTCACGGCCGGTACGGTGCGCTTTTGAGCGCTGAAAAGCCGTTTTTACGGCTGGTAAGAGTGAGCGCCTTCAAAGAGAGAGAAAGCACACGACAGGCTGCACGCAATCCCTGTCTGTGTTGCGGTGGCCGTTCCCCTGCATGCTTCAGCACTTCTAAAAGAGTAAAGTCCCTGAAAGAGCTTACACAAGTAGATTCGCATCTTTTTAAAGACGACATCCTACTTGTGTTTCTGGATGTGATCGTTCCTGTCCTCACTGATGGCCACGATCACCGTTTCGCATGTCTGGGCGCGTGCTGAAATGATGTTCGTGGGTGTTCATGTTTTCATATGAGAACATGATCACGTCGACACGCTGGACGTGACTCTTCTTTCTCCGGGAAGCTTGAGTCCCCTCTGTTGTTGGCCAGCTGCCGCTTGTGTGTAAAAGCACAGCCGCGGGTCTGCCCGACACTCTGGGAGACCGTGGAGATCAACGAGAGCAAACCTCTCACTCCTCTGCGTGTCGTGTGCCGTCGAGCTGCCGGGCTGCAGCGCGGGTTGTCACGGCAACCCAGCGCTCGCTCGGCGCTCTAGATGCGCGGTTCCCTTGCGTAATCTCCATTGTAGCGCCCTCTCTGGTGCACCAGAAGAGGTCTACTTTGCTGATATGGCTTGGGTGACATGAGGTTGAGGGGCCAACCCCCTAGGGCCCCTCCCTCTCTAGCACATTGCAAGCTGTGCCGTTTCTGGATTGGATTGCTGGTCCTTTTCATAGGGGAACCTAGCATTTCATTCAGAGCTCCAGCTGAGGGACAGACGTCGATTGCAGCATCGGAGATAATGGTGTAATGGTGTGTGCTTATGCTGACTCAGATTCAGAGTTTACAGCCACGCTTTCCTGGGTCTTCCAGATGTGCATGGAAAACTTGGCAGTATGGGGGTATATTGGTGCCATAAATATGGAATGCCAAAGGTGCCAATCTGCATAAGTTTTTCCTCTCTCACTACCCTCTTGGATGGGGTGGCTGTACACAGACCACACCCACCCTGCATGTGAGGCCAAGGCACTCTTTTTGCATGAGGGTAGTTCTGTGCTGGGGTTGAGCTGCGCTTGTTGACTAACCGTGATCAAAGTCACGGCGCAGGCCCTCAGCCAGACGATGTCCACCTCTGTGGTCCAGAAGTGCCCCCTGGCTTACCTTGTGAGGTGTGAGAGGTTGTCAAGCTAAATGCTTTCTCAATGCTCCCATCTTACGAGGTGGCCTTTCGGTGACACTGTCGAGGACTGAGCCCAGCGGTTCTCCTCAGTTAGTAGCGGATCGGGGAGCTTCCCATGACAAACCATTGAGTTCCTCTTGGGCCGCCCCTCAGTCTGCTCGTCGCCAAGGGTGTCATCCCCTGCAAGAAACCCCGCTCAGCAGGCTCTGCTGTATCCATTGCGGGGAGATGACGCCTCCCGTCTCTGCAGCTGTTTAAGTGGTTGGTGAGAATCACCCCTGAGACGGGCGACCCAGAGATGGGTGGGGCTGCTCTTCCACCCCTGGAGGAGGGCCGGGTGGTAAATCCTTTTATTGGGTTTGTTTCTGTTCCGCCACTGACCCAAGAGGCAGCGGTACCCAAATTTAAAAGAGCAGTTCCTCCATTTCCAGGTGTGAAGAGGTGTAGTTGTTCGGGCTGTTTCAGTTCTTTTCGGACCACAATGTGTTTGTCTCTCACGCTGCTGAATTGTGGAGTCAATGTTTGACTTTCAGTTCTGCATGCGGGTGGCCTTCAAGGGCCTTAGCTTTAGTGTCGCTTTAAATTCAAACAGTTCCGTACGTTCTTTAACTGGCAAAGTTCAACAGCTGTCAGAGCCTCCTGAGGACTGGTGACCTCCCTCAATTGCTCTGCTCTGTCATGGTTCTTGCATCTGTCCTGTGCCTTCTCATGCTGAGTGGGTTGGTTCTCTGTGGAACTCAGTGACTTGCAGTGTTCGTTCAATTACCTCCTGTTGGAAGCCCGTATGAGCATGGGCTAAGGAGAAATTGAAGCTCCTTTTGGCTCAGGTCAGGTGTCAAGTGTCTGCTGGTGCTGCCGATCCCTTGCTCTGCTGTTGCAGGTTTGTTGACTGCTTTAGCTGAAGGGCAACCATCACATTGTTCCGCTGGGTCTCCAGGGGTCCTGGATGGCAGGGCTGGATGTACTGGGCAGACAGGCACACTTATGGGGACATGAGAGAAAGAGATAGCACAGGCAAATGCAAGTTCGTACAGCTATGTGGGCCATGTAGGAAGTGGCTAGCTGAAGTGAAGGAAGCCAGCATGAGACTAAGTTGTTTAACTATCTTGGATGACAGCTGTAAGCGGTGTTTACTGATGACGGTGCTGGTACACGTCATTACTATTACTCAGAACACAGATGATTCCTTTCCAGAGATTATCACCATAAGGTAAATAAATAGAACAAACTGGTAGAGAGAGAGAGAGAGAAAAAATGAAATAAGAAAAGGGAAAGGAAGGAAAGAGATTTCTTAGCCATTTAGTCTTGCTAGGAGATATGGTTAAGCAGGTGTCACTGGTTCAAGTGATGACCTAATCTCTAGACAAACAGGGAAAGACCAGATGCCTTGAGGTCGAAAGGAGAAGAAACAACGGGAAGAGTTTCTAGTTCTTTCCGGAGCCAAAAGTGCACTGGACGGTGACCGTACTTCATGTACTCAGTCAGCACTAAGGAGTGAGGAGGGGGAGCTGAGAGATAGGTGTTAGCGTAGTAATAACCTACAACTCATTACGCCTCATTAAGGAAACAACAGTTTCTAGAACTACTGTAATCCTATTAAAAAAAAAAAAAAAAAGGGAAGAGGGTGATGGTAGAATAACACAAAAAGGGTAAAAACAGAAGGTCCTTTTAGCTCTAGGGAACCTAAAGAGAAGGTGAACACCTAAGTTGATTTAATTAAATGCTAAGTTTAATAAAAACCAACTTGGCTGAATAGAGATATTCAGACTGAAACCAAAAGGAAGTGAACGAAATGACTTGTAGAGGAGGAATGAAGTTGGACAAAAATAGAATTAGAATTTCCTAATAGATTTAGAAATCTAAAAGGAAAGGTAAACAGACATAATTGATTTAGTTAACTTTTCAAATTTAAACAAATTCAACTTGGCTGCATAGGGATAGTCAGGTGAACAAAGTATTTGCATGAAGTAGAACTAAGATAGAGAAATAGGGTTAGGAAAAAAAATGAATAGATAAATAAATAAAGAGTAAACTCAGAATTTCCTTGTAGCTTTAGGAGACAGGAAACTAAACAAATTGATTTAATTAAATTTTAAATTTAATTTAAATTCAACTTGACTGAATAGAGATACTCAGACTTGACGATGTGAGTGATGCCACGCACGCACACAGACACACACACACACACACAAATGGTTTAAACCAGAGATGGGTGCCTTTGAGGTGTGCCATGTGAAGCTTTGGAATTCAAGTGAATTGTTTGTCTTGCATCAGTGATTCGGAGCGTGTGTCAAACTGCCACAGTCACGTGATTTCAGTAAACGAGGCTTTGTGATGCATCCTAGCAGTTTCAAAGTGTTTCAAGATGTCCATGGTTCATCTCTAAGTCCCATGAACCCATGTCTATACATGATTTGTACATGAAATGTGTCTAACACATTTAAATGACGCATTTGATAAAGGGAAGTGACGTATTGTCATGTTTTGTCTGATATAGTTCAGTTTTTATTAACAAGCACTACCGTTTACTGAAATATCATGTCTTGACAGAAACCTCATGTTTAAGGATATTAGATGATTCATTGATCACTTTTAATTGATTACAACTTAATAATAACCATTTGTGAATGGCTTATTAAAGATGTCTCGTATTCGTATATCTCTAGTATTCACTATGCTTACTGTTCTGACCCGCAAAGGGGCGTTTTGAGCGGTTCGAACAGTGAATCGTTTGTGACGCAATTGATTCATTTGATTCCGAGCTTCACAACGCTTTGTGTCCCCATCAACAGTTCAAATCAAAGTCCCTCCTAAAAGGGATCCCAAAGTCTATAAAGTCTTCGGCTTGAATGCTTCGCGCTCGTACGTGTCTAGGTGCTAGAAGGGTGCTAGCAGCTTTTAGTCGAGCTAAAGGGTTTTAACTTGTAGGGTATACGTGTAGGATTTCTATAGAGCTAGATTTGGCTACAGAAGGTTTGTTGTTTGCACAACAGTCTGTGATGTGGGTGCTGTTATCAGACTTTCAGAGGTGTCTGCTCTCCACGCTCTGTTGTCATGCGTTGCCAGGAGACCAATGCCAGCCTGCAACATGATCAGAATAGAGCAGAATTCTAACCGTGCTGCAAGTCCGCATTGAGAACTCCAGTGTTGTCACGCATAACTCACAAATCACAACAACACATCACTTCACAGAGAGTGGCGAATTGCTAGTTAGCTAAGCTAGAATTTACACCACAAATTCATTGCGTGCGTTTCATATGTGCGGTCCAGCGCATTAATATGAATACGGTGACGTAACGAATAGTAAAAAGGCCTTTAATCGGTGAATGGGGAGTCTCGCCCAGAACACCATTACAAATTCTGTAGTGAGATTTCTTCGTCACACAGGTAAATTTATGCTGCTTAATCTGGAATTCCGTCATCAGAAAAAGGCTTATGCGTTTACCGCTGAAAGTGGGGATTTCTTCGCCCAAGATCAGGGTAGTTTATTTGTTCGTGCTGCTAATCTGAGATTCGATCGTCAGAAAGACTTATACATTTAAAGCTGAAAGTGGGGGTTTCTTCGCCCAAGTTCAGGTAAATTTATTCTAATACCCTTTGTATGCGCTGCTAATCTGCGATTCCCTCGTCAGAAAAGTCTTACGCTCGTTTAGCAACTGAAATTATGATTTCTTCGATAATTTCAGGTTAGCTTCTTCGTGCCATTTAAATATGCATTATAGCATCGAGGAACGTTCTGCCGTTCAAGGGAATGCGCATTCAAGCCCTAGTTTTGCTGATTTTATCAGAAATTCGTATGTGCATGTATAAGATGTAAATAAAGATTATCAAAACACATGATTGATTACTGGTCCATCTGCAAACGATTGCTTAAAATGATGCCTTTCGTTCTCCACCAAATATGTAGCGAATTAACTCAAAGGGGAAATATTAATAATTATTTATAACTCATTATGATTATTAATTATGATTAATTATGAATATGCAAATCCGTTAATCAGATTAACTGGACATAGCTACATTAAAATTAATATTACAATCAGTTAACCTGTTCGTCCAGTAAACGCTCAGTGTTGATTGTTTATTAATTCTAAGAAATGTTAATTTCCAAGTTATGGAAAAATAATATTTCTTATTGTACTGTACTACTCAGAGCAGGTAGTCCGGATCTATCACTTAAGCGGCAATTCATTAGCAGACGGAGTCAGAACCAAACATGTCCTGTGCACAATCTTTATTAACTAACTCACAAACACATAACTAAACTAACAAACACGTAACATAACATACACAAAGGGTCACACACACATACACAAGTCAGAATGAGTAATGATAGAGTTGAACCGGAAGAGATGCTGTTACTAGAGCTACATGAAATGTCAAAGGAAATCTGGAAAGGAATCATCAGTTTCCTCAGCAATAGCAACGGTACATCTTACAAATTAATACTAAATTGCTATTTAGTGTTAAAATGTACGATACTTGCAAGGTGCCCTTAGGCTGAGGAGCATCGGCTCTGCCATCTGAGGAGAGGTCTTGAGGATTCAGCCCGGAGTTTTTATCAGTCTTTTCCATGTTGGATGAGGAGCACATGGCTCATTTGTAGGCCGAGGCCTCGCCTAGGCCGGCCGCAAGGACAGTCCGTTCGGTCGTTCAGGAGCAAGGAGAAAGAGAGGGAGTGGCACTATCCACTGACTTTTAACCTCTGGTCAAAGCCAACCTCTTAGGAATGATGTGGGCCAATGAGGATGTTGTATTTCCGGGTGACATACACCTCCCCTTGTTGGGGCTTTTATGACCGATTAAGATTAAACTGGCTGAGATTTGAAGAAGGACTATTACAAGATCCTTGTAATACTTATGTGTTGCGCAGGTATGGACATACCGCATACACAAACATTCAAATCTTCCCGCTGGGAACCCGTAGACACTAAACATGGCATGATTGAAGTTACCTTGCATGTCATACCACTTAAAAATCATAAAACATGTAAATACGATGAGTACAATACAACAACAGTAATAATGGATACCATTTCATGAGAAGGGTTCATTTATAGCACAGTCTGTCTATACATTAATGCCATAGAGTCTGTGTTCTGTGTGGAAAATGCAGGGAAGATGCAGATTTTCTGTGTCTCTACTCTGTTCTCCATGCGGCAAACACATTCCTCAGCGCAATAAACTTGTAATTGAAAACTTCCCGGGGGATGGGGACAGACTCCAGAGTGAGCTTAAACTATTGGTTAACTAACCAATAATTGTGTCTGATTTGCCTCAGTCATTACAGAGGGTTTGGAGAGCAGTGGGAGGAGAAAAACCTCACCACTCTCATCCCCCTCTTCTGTCGCCAGCGGACAGCAGCGAGCAGCGGGCAGCCAAAGCCTCGACTGCTCCCTCTGTCCATCCATGGAGCCAGGTAAGTGTTGCCTAGCACACTGTGACGCCGCTTCGGGCCGCCTCACAAAGAGAGCCCCCCAAGCCGCATCCCTGTTCCACCTCGCTGCCCTGCTGCGGGTACACCGGTGGTCCCTTTGGTCCCGCTTGTACGGTCTCTACGAGCCGGGTTAGCGCTCCCCAGTCCGTCTCGCTGGCTCCTTCGGACCATCAGGGTCGGCTTTGCGATTCAGTTCGCCCGGCTTCCCCCCCAAGTTCAGGGACGTCCTCTTCACTTCAGTGAAAGAGGCCGATGCCCCTGTCCTGCGTGTGGAGATCGCAGTCCTACTGGCGAAGGACGCGATAGAGCCGGTTCCTCCAGCCGATTTGAGGTCGGGATTCTACAGCCCCTACTTCATTGTACCCAAGAAAAGCGGCGGGTTACGACCGATATTGGACCTGTGAGTTTTGAATCGGAGCCTCCACAAGCTACCATTCAAAATGCTCACGCAGAAACGCATTTTCGAGTGCATCTGTCCCCGAGATTGGTTTGCAGTGATCGACCTGAAGGACACGTACTTCCATGTTTCGATTCTTCCGCGACACAGGCCATTCCTGAGATTCGCGTTCGAAGGTCGAGCATATCAGTACAGAGTCCTACCCTTCGGGCTGGCCCTGTCTCCCCGCGTCTTCACGAAAGTCGTGGAGGGAGCCCTTGTTCCCATGAGAGAACAGGGTGTTCGCATTTTCAACTATCTAGATGACTGGCTCATTCTAGCACAGTCTCGGGATCAGTTGTGCGAACACAGGGACTTGGTGCTCAGTCACCTCAGCCAGTTGGGGCTTCAGGTCAACTGGAAAAAGAGCGAACTCGCCCCAGTGCAGAGGATCTCTTTTCTCGGTATGGAGTTGGATTCGGCCGAACAGATAGCACGCCTCACAGAGGAACGTGCTAGGTCGGTGTTGAACTGCCTGAATACGTTCAACGGCAGGACAGTGGTCCCTCTGAAGTTCTTTCAGAGGCTCCTGGGGCATATGGCGGCTGCAGCGGCTGTAACACTGCTCGGTCTGCTTCATATGACACCGCTTCAGCACTGGCTTCACGGCCGAGTTCCGAGATGGGTGTGGCAGCGCGGCACGTTCCGGGTGCCAATCACTCAGGAGTGCCGCCAAACCTTAAGTCCGTGGTCGGACCCTTTGTTTCTCTGGGCAGGAGTGCCCCTAGAACAAGTGTCCCGGCATGCTGTTGTTTTCACAGATGCTTCTGCCACCGGCTGGGGTGCCACGTACAACGGGCATGCAGTCTCAGGGGTTTGGACGGGACCCCATCTGCATTGGCACATCAATTGCCTCGAGTTGCTGGCAGTACGCCTTGCTCTGAGCCGCCTCAAAGGCCTGCTTCGGGGCAAGCATGTACTGGTCCGTACGGACAACACTGCGACCGTTGCGTACATCAACCGTCAAGGTGGTCTACGCTCCCGTCGCATGTCGCAACTCGCCCCCCATCTCCTCCTGTGGAGTCGGAAGCATCTGAGGTCGCTTCGCGCCATTCATGTTCCCGGTGTGCTCAACCGTGTGGCCGACGAGCTATCACGAGCTGCGCTGCCAGGAGAGTGGCGACTCCACCCCCCAGGTGGTTCAGCTGATCTGGAGAGAATTCGGAGAGGCTCAGGTAGACCTGTTTGCCTCACCAGAAACCTCCCACTGCCAGTTGTTTTACTCTCTGACCGAGGGGACAACCTGGACAGATGCACTGGCTCACAGCTGGCCCCGGGGCCTGCGCAAATATGCGTTTCCCCCAGTGAGCCTACTTACACAGACCCTGTGCTAAGTCAGGGAGGACGAGGAGCAGGTCTTGTTAGTTGCGCCTTACTGGCCCAACCGGACCTGGTTCCCAGAACTCTCACTCCTCGCGACAGCCCCTCCCTGGCCCATCCCTCTGAGGAAAGACCTTCTTTCTCAGAGACGGGGCACTCTTTGGCACCTGCGTCCAGACCTCTGGAAACTCCATGTCTGGTCCCTTGGACGGGATGCGGAGGTTCTAGGTGACTTACCCCCTGAGGTACTTAACACCATCACTTCGGCACGTGCACTGTCTACGAGACGTGCTTACGCCTCAAAGTGGAACCTGTTCGTCGAGTGGTGCTCTTCTCACCGGGAAGACCCCCGAAGATGCTCGATCAGAGTCGTGCTTTCCTTCTTGCAGTAGGGTTGGAGCGTAGGCTGTCCCCCCTCCACCCTCAAAGTGCATACTGCTGCTATATCCGCTTACCACGACCACTAAAATCTGTTGGTCAGCACGACCTGGTCATCAGGTTGCTTAGGGGGGCGAGACGGTTAAATCCTTCTCGTCCCCTCTCCATACCCTCTTGGGACCTCACTCTGGTGCTGAGAGCACTTCAGATTGCTCCCTTTGAGCCTTTGCTGTCAGCAGACTTAAAGATTCTGTCTATGAAGACTTTGCTGCTGGTGGCATTGGCCTCCATCAAGAGGGTAGGGGACCTGCAGTCATTTTCGGTCGACAAATCGTGCCTGGAGTTCGGGCCGGGTGATAGCCACGTGGTACTGAGACCCCGGCCTGGCTATGTGCCCAAGGTTCCTACCACTCCCTTCAGGGACCAGGTGGTGAGCCTGCAAGCGCTGCCCTCGGAGGAGGCAGACCCAGCCCTGGCTTTACTCTGTCCAGTCCGCGCTTTGCGACTGTACATAGACAGAACCTAAAGCCTCAGGACCTCAGACCAGCTCTTGTCTGTTATGGAGGCCAGCAGAAGGGAAAGGCTGTCTCCAAGCAGAGGATGGCCCACTGGATAGTGGATGCCATCGCCCTGGCTTACCAAGCTCAGGGCGTGCCCTGCCCGCTGAGGTTGCATGCTCACTCCACGAGAGGTGTCGCATCCTCCTGGGCGCTGGCTCGTGGCGCCTCGCTGACAGACATTTGTAGAGCTGCGGGCTGGGCGACACCTAACACGTTCGCTAAATACTATAGCCTTCGTGTCGAGCCGGTCTCCTCCCATGTTCTCGCCACAGGTCAGAGGCACGGAGAGGCCCCGGCTTAGTGTCGGCTTGCTGCGCTACATGCGCTTCTTTTCTCTAGAGAGTCCCTACAAGGCAGACCCTGTCGAGTCCTCCGATATCCCTTCGGCAGCCGACGTGGCGGAGCGTCTGGCGCCAGGCCTATACTCCGTTGTATCCTTGAGAACCGGGTTTAGGATGGGTTCCATATGTGTGACCCTACGGGGATCCCATATGGTTGGTTCCACGGTTGCTCCTAAACAAAGCCCGTGTCTTTCCCTCTGGGAGAACCTACCCTTCATCGGGTTGGAGTCACCCCAGCTCTTCCATATGTAGCACAGCCCTACAGGGTTAGTCCATATGTACTTCTCCACATAACTCCTTCGGGGAAGGATGTGGCTTCCGCAGCGTTCCTTTCCCAGCGAAGGGTACGCTTTCCCAGCGTTATCCAATAGTCTCACTGAATGGGTTTTGGGGAACAGCAGTGATCGACTCTCTCTCTGTTAGCCCTGTCCCACCATCCTCAGGCAAGGGGGTTCAGGTGGCTTACAACAGAGCGCTGGAAGGGGGCAGCTCCTGTGGCGCTTTGGTAGGGATTCCTATTTGTCGGTCTGTCCGACGTACGCCGAACGTGACCGACTGAATGGGAACGCCTCGGTTACAAAGGTAACCCTCGTTCCCTGAAGGAGGGAACGGAGACGTACGTCCCGTCGCCACAGTTGCTGTACCCCGCTGATGCTGCCGCCTATCCGGTTCGGCTCCTCAGCGAAAACCTGAAGACGCAACGCACCTGCTGCTCATTATATACCCGCGCTGCGAGGCGAGCAGCTGATGCATATGATTGCATGCCAATGTGCATTGGCTCGTTTTAGTTACACTCGAAGTAGATTGGCCTCTCTAGCGAGATTCCTATTCGTCGGTCTGTCCGACGTACGTCTCTGTTCCCTCCTTCAGGGAACGAGGGTTACCTTTGTAACCGAGATGTTCTTTATAAAAAGAAGCACTTCAGAAGTAGAAATTGCATTTAACAGGACTCATGGTATGTTATAAAAGTAATCCAAATTGCAAACTAAATCTATATTGTAATTTATCTATATTCTGGGGGCGCGGAGCTCCCATCAGCGTGAGTTTAAGGTGACCATTATTTAGAACAAAGTTTTAATTCCTAGGAGATGTGTCATGCAGATGGCAGACATGTAGGTATCGCGTTTATATTGTTTTGTAATTTTTTTTTTTTATTCAAAATATTCACAAACTTGTTGACTATATCATGAATTTTATGATATATTCCGATTGTAAAATATGTGAAAGTGAATGTGTTTTGTTGCACGATGAGTTTACAGGGCAGTTAGAGCTGTTGGATTTACAAAATCTTCCCCAAAATACACAATGTGTATCTGATGTGAATAAAACACTTTATCAAATTATAATTGAAAGGGTTATTGTTGCAGCTTCCAGACATATAAACTATACATGTCTTTTTTATGCAGTAGCCTTCTTAATTCAAATGTGTATTAAAATGTCTGAAACCTAAAACCAACATAATTGTATTACGCTACAAAGGCTTCTGGAGTCCTTTTTTTGTGAGAAAATTTTACTTCCGCATGTGAAACATGCCAAATCGGAAGTGACATAACTGGAAGGAGTGCAATCAATATAAACAATAGGACAATGGATCGCAATGACAGTTCAGACACTGAGGAAATTGTAAATATTTATTCATACTGGTTTAACAAACCACAGCCATACAATTAGATTGCTATGTGGTCAAGAGAGCAGGGACAGGCCAGCATTAGACAGAACAATGGTCAAAAGAGACAAATTGAGCTGTGGTGTGAGAACAAGTAGAGTAGGACAGAGACCGGTGTTAGCTTATAGATAGAAACTAATAAACTTAATATCCGTCCACACTAATGTTACGTGACGTTTCTCATCACGACTGATTTGTTAGTTAGCAAATGTAAAAAAAAAAAAAACAAGACTTACGGTAACAGTTACACAATTCACATTTTCTTCTCTCTGACGGATCCGTGATCATGTCTCCCGCCGGCGGCCGAACATAAGTAGTGTTACTGTATGTGTTTCATGTATTGTTACCTTTATTCATTAATTATGTGTTATGAGTTTATTCCGTGCCGATAGTGTGGGGATGCATATGACGTCATGATTTTGTAGTTGTGTGAACTTGAATGTATAGACCCTTTTACAGCCCACGTGATCAAATGCATTTTGGCAACGGAAGTGGTGTTGTTGCCCATTGGTTTTAACGTGTTAGCAACTCTGAACGTTTTTCAGGGCTCTCAAGCAGTGGCGGCTTGTGCAAAAATCTTTTGGTGGGGTGCAATTTTTTTTTTTATATATATATAAATGCAGGAATGAATAGGCTAATTGTTAAATAATCATTTAACAAGTGATATAATCATGTATCATTATTGATTATCTAAAAAGTGGAAAATTCAATATTTAAAGCATGCCATAGGGCTGGGATCTAGAAATATATATCTGTATTTAATTTTTTATTTTTTTTTTAAATTCACATTCTGCCCAAGATTGTCCTAGAAACAATGTTCATATTAAAGGCTATAAAAACCAAACATGAATGTAACTGTGTACTATATGATATATTATGTGCAAAAAAGGGGGTCAAATCACATTAGGCCTAGGCTATATTCTAATATTCTAACTTTACAATCTAAAAACAAAATGTTTTTTAAAGCAGAAGTTAAATACACTAAACTAAAAATGAAAATAAATAAAAACAATAGAACAGACTAATTATTATTATGTTGATTACCCTATTAACAGTCACTTTACACAGTTACTGCTATTGCACAAATACACTGTTGTATTTTAGAAATTCTACATATGGCATAATTATGTTCGCCAACAAAAACAAATTTTCAACAACAAATATTTTTAGCAAAATGTATTTGACTCAGATTGAACTCCGTCTGTTTGGCGTGCATACTCGCGGCGGCGCTCGTTCACGGAAGTTTGTGCTTGCAGCCAGGCTCGTCCACGCCTGGCTGCAAAATGGAAATATTTTCTCGACTTTCTAACATTTGCAGATGGAGAATATACCTGTGAAATGTAAACATGCACTGAGGAAATTATTGGATGTCACTTCAGCTTAAAAAAATATTATTAATAGCGGTATGTTAGTTTGCACCAATCGCCGCACAAGTTAAGGTTACGTATGATGACGAAAGCACGTTAGTGCTAGCCCCCCCGGAACCCATAGAGAATGCATTGCAGTGCCTGCAGTTCGAAAAAAAAAGTTTTTTGAATGGAAGTCTATGGGAGCACTCGGGGCAAATCTCTACCAGGCTGAAATCGCCCAAAAAGAGGCGGTACTCCACAGAGCGTGACTCGACGCTGATTGGACTATATCCAGAGCATGATCCAGAGGCAGAACATACAGCCTAGCAGTGACAGCTAGCGTAACTCTGTGGTTGAATGTGATTGAAAAATCCTTCCCTTTCTCACTTTGGTGGTGCGTTGCCCAATTGCCCTAATGAAGAAACCGCCCCTGCTCTCAAGTGTAACGCACTGAGCGTGACAGTCACTCATTTCGGTCTTTTGTCACGCACTCCCGCCACACATTGTATTTCTCACGCAGAAAAACTATTTTTCATATATTTAATATGCCGCAGCGCCGGGCAGGAATCAAGCGCGTCTCCCCTGGAGTAGCCTGCCACTTATCAGCCAATCAAAAAAAGAAAGAGGGTACACAGTAGCCAATCAGAAAATAGCACTATTGTATCTGGGTAAGATTTAACGCAACAGCCAATGAAAAAAAAGCATATCCTGGAATTGTTCGCCATCATCCTCGTTCACCCACAGAGGAAAACAGCTCTGAGCATCACTTTGAGCACATAATAAGTCATGATCTCCTATTTTAATGTTACAACAAATTCACAGCTTGTTTGACACAAACAATGAAAACTTGACTGCTGTTAGAGAATGTTTCCCAGATAATCAGCATCAGTTTTTCATGAGTGTCTAAACTTAGTCAACAGTTTTACAGCCTGTTCACTGAAAACACCTGATCAGTAGTCTAGACCTAGTTATATTTTCGTTATCACACGATGACTGACATTTTGTCACATTAAACATCTCTCTCTCCAAATAGGCTTAATAATTTTATTAGCACTAAATAAATTATAGTGTATTACATCGTCGATGTTATTGGTCACTTTAAAAATCATGTCATGTTGTTGGATATTTGTCATTCTAGTCTTTAAAACTTGAGAGCCCTGGTTTATGTATATATATATTTGGCCACTGTATTTGGCCATCTGCTAACGTCTTCTATCCACTCGACTACACGGATCTGATAGCCGGATACCATTTGATAAAGTCAACTTTTTAAAATAACTTTATCTGTCTGTGTTGCTTAATCCGCTCGCGAAGCTGTAGATATATATATCACTTTCGGAGTTGCTAACACGGTTAGAACCTATGGGGAACAACACCACTTCCGTTGCCAAAATGCGCGCGCATACGTTGCAACGTCATCATTGTGTACAAACAGTAAAAGGGTCTATATGTTTACAGTCAAGTTTACAGACATGGCATGAATGAAATTGGAGTATTTATATTACCAGCACATAATTCAAAACTGTTTTGTGTGAGTGTGAGACATGCATTTGTGTACATTTTCAGTGTTGAAATTGATTCACATAAAAATGGCGAAGAAGCATCACGTGTGTAAGTTTATTCATCTAATATCATAATTTACTGTAGCATTACAATGTTGAACTCCATCATATGGCCGGGATGATAATCCTCCGGTCTAAAGTGAATGCGTTTATTGAAGCAGATGCAGAAGTGAAGTCCCGTCTCTTCACCTGCACAAAACACACCCCGGCACGGAAAATAGCACCGTCCTTTTTCTTGTTAGTGAACCTCTGGACTCAGTGTCCAGGCAGGCTGAAGTTTGTGCCGCCTCCACAAACACAATAAATTACAATGACGATGATAAATAGAATACAAAAACTACCGAAAACACACTGATTCATGACCGACATTATTGAATACCAACCTACTCTGCACTGAGTCAACACAGAGCTCGGCGAACGACTCCCTCTCGTGACGTAAAATGATGCAACGCTGAAAAAAAAAGGCGTTTTTTACAGAGACCGTCACTTTGGCTGCGTCCGAAAACCTAGGTAGCTGACTTGCTGCCTCGCTGCCTCGCTGCCTTATCAAGCAATGACTTGTAAGGCAGCGTTTGTGCGTGAAGGCACCTCAGATTTCGGACAGACTTCTGAGGCAGCGTAACAGTTTAATGATCTACAGCAATTTAGCGTGAGCTTTGGTGAGAACTAAACAAATTTTTAATTGCTACAGTAGTAATTTCTCGCTAGAAATTACATCAAAAGTGGAAAATGTTGGTCAAAAATGTACATTTACTCACAAACTAGCCAGCAAATGCAACTTTCAGATGCCATCTTTATTTTTCTAGCTCAACTGTCTCAGAATGGAAAGCACTGGATTGTGGGATATCAAAGGTAGCAAAGGATACATCTATGTTTCCTTGAAAAATCAATCAGATGAAGATATCCCAGGAGACAGGAAGTGAAGCTAACATTGGATTTGGACGTGCCTTAATGCCTTCCTACCTTGAAATGTGTCCTCAGAAGGCAGCATTTTCCAGTTTTTGGATGCAGCCCATATCTACTAAATTTGTGCCCTTATGTCCTGCAAAACATTTTTAAACCCTGCAGTACCTTTTCATATGGTATTTTTGTTCAAGGTTATATATTTATCTGGAAAAAAATGTTTAACCTGCAATATGCACTTTAAAGGGTTAGTTCACCCAAAAATGAAAATTCTGTCATTAATTACTTACACTCATGCCGTTCCACACCCGTAAGACCTCCGTTAATCTTCGGAACACAAATTAAGATATATTAGTTGAAATCCGATGACTCTGGGAGGCCTCCATTGGGAGTAATGACATTTATTATTATTCCTTTATTTAACCAGGGGAAGTCATATTGAGACTATAGTCTCTTTTTCAAATGATCCCTGGCCAAGAAAGGCAGCACTTAAAAAATGTATCAGCACCCCATAAGCCATACAACAACACCTAACAAGGACAAAAGTTAAATACAACAACAAACAAAATATAACACAATAATATAATAACCAGGACAGGCAGAAAACAAAACAGAACAGCAGCCTATATACAATCACACTTATAGTTGAAGGTTTCTGTGACATATAATTTAAAATCATTAAGTGGGATAATAGTGCTTCAACTGTTTCTGCAAAGCATTCCAGGTTGAAGGGGCATTGTGACGGAAGGCAGTTTTACCAAATTCAGATTTTACAGCAGGTATAGTAAAAAGAATGCTATTTCTTGATCTGAGATTGTATCTATTGATGAGTAAAAAACTGAGGCAACAGACCTATCACTGCCTTATAAATAAAAATAAGCCAGTGATGCTGTCTACGAATTGAGAGTGGAGGACAACCGGATAAACTGTACAAAGTACAATGATGTGTAGAATATTCAGCTTTAGTAACAAAGCGTAAAGCAGAATGGTAAATAGAATCTGGTGAACATAAAACAGACTTTGCTGCATGCATGTACAGAATATCTCCATAGTCTATAACTGTCACAGAGTCGAACTCCGTGATTCCCTCCTCTGGCCATCGGAGGGAGCCCTCAC
The DNA here is from genome assembly GCF_024489055.1 of Chanodichthys erythropterus. Classification (NCBI taxonomy): domain Eukaryota; kingdom Metazoa; phylum Chordata; class Actinopteri; order Cypriniformes; family Xenocyprididae; genus Chanodichthys; species Chanodichthys erythropterus. The sequence goes on from NC_090237.1 coordinate 36,961,977, forward strand.
CCGAGTACTAACATTCTCACACACTACATTTCCCATCATCCCCTGCCTTGGACTAATTACCCACCAGCCGTACCTCGTTAACCAGAATATAAAAGACTCACATACACTACACTCAGACACAAAGTCTTGTATTGCTGTGGTGTACAATTCTGAGCGTTATTCTTCTGTCTGATCACCTGTTTCTGAACCTGTTGTTTATCGTTTACAAACCTCTGCTGCCTATCCCTGACTTGTGGTTTGTATCCTGACCTGTGAGTGTTATCTGCCAGCCCTGACCTTTGCCTGTTCTCTGTTAATGATTCTGCCTGCCCTGTGTTACATCTGTCTGCCCCTGATCTACCCCGCCTGTACGACCACGATCTTGTTTAATAAAGCATGCAAATAGATCCCAACCTGAATGACGATTCATTACAATAACAGATAAAAATGTAGCAGCAACAAATTAAAACAAGCCTTATTTCTATAATAAAAACCCAGTTTAACTCTCAGCTTTTTTACCATGTTATCTACATGGGGTTTAAATGTGAGCTTTTCATCTAATAAAAAAACCCAGATAATTATAACATGACACTCTTTCAATTTTTCTAGTCATATACAATGATAATTTCAGGCAAATCCTGTAAATTGCTGGAGTGAGTGAATGACATATATTTTGTCTTTTTAGAATTAAGTACCAATTTCAATTTAAGTAAATTGTTTTGTAGAACTGTGAAAGCATCCTGCAATTTCTTTAATGCCTCACATGGAGATCTATTTCCTCTCTCAAGATCCATAAAGTTACTAAAAACATTTTTAATGAGTTCATGTGAGTACAGTGGTTCAATGTTAATATTATAAAGCAATGAGAATATTTTTGGTGCGCCAAAAAACCCAAAATAACAACTTATTTAGTGATGGCCAATTTCAAAACACTGCTTCTGTCAGGGTTCTGTCACTTCTGTCTAGTTTATTTCTTGGTTTTGTGACAGAGTTTTTGTCCTGTCTTTGTGTGAGCATATGGTCTTGAGTGTTCTCGAGCTGTGCACTCTCTTGTCTGTATGTCTTGTTTCATGTTGGGAGCGTGTTGTTCGGATCCCGGCACTCATGTCTAGTCCAGTTTCGGTTTCGTGTTGGGATTCGGACACTCGCGCCCCATGTCCTGTCTTTTATTGTGAGCACACGGTTGAATGTACTTCCACTTGCCGTGCGGTCTTGTCTCGTGTTTTGTGAGTGCCTGGTTAGTTCTTATTGGCCAGGCGCTCTTGTGTTGTTGTGTTCTGTCATGTTATGTTTTGTGTGAACACGCAGCTTATGAGTTCTCATAGTTGCATGTTCATGTCTCGTTTTGTGTCAGCACATGGCTTGTGATTTGTTTTCGTTGGTCATGTGCTTGTGTTTTTGTTATGTTTGGTGTGAGCACATGGCTTGTCATGTTTTTCTTTGTGCCATGTGCTCTCATGTCTATTGTCTTGACCCCGCCCATCTTGTTACCTCATTATTGGTTCATTTGCCCCACCTGTCCTCCCTCATTACCTGCCTTGTTTGCTCTCTTATTTATTCTCCTTGTGTTTGCAGTTTTGTGCGTGTTCGTCGTCTAAAGCCGAGTTCAGACTGCACGATTTTAGCCCCGATTTTGGCTTGCTGACAGGTTTTGAGAAATCACTGACAAATGCCCGAAATCACAGGCAAATCGGTGCTCGTTAATGCGAGTGACAATCACGCAGTGTAAATGAGCAAAGACGTGATCTGAGAGAATCGCCGACGAGTCGCCAACGCCTGTGAGATATTTGGCATGCTAAATATCTGGACCTGTCGGCGATTCAAAATCCTGCTGTGTGAAAAGTGTTCTGACTGAAAACTACATCGGCGATGACCGACAGCCAATGAGAGAGCAAGATACAGAGCAGCGGGGAGTTCGGGGAGGAGTTATAGACCACAATATTAGCAAGCATGGCTTCGTACACATAAACATTACAATTCTATCAAACAGAAACAAAGCACAAAGCTTTGCTTGACCATCCGCAACAGCAGCACACTGAAACGTTATGTATTTTCCTCTAACTCTCGTTGCAGAACACACAATCCACGGTCTCCCCAACCATTTCCTCCTCCATATTCTTCTCTTCTTTTTCTTGTTTTCGCTGCAAATCAGCGCACAGGCAATTCGTATTGCAATTTATATAGCAATTGCTATATTATGAACCCAGTCTCACGTGAGAACTCGGGTCTTGCACGCGTGATATCGCGTTGTTTCCTTATCACATCTCGCATGTGTTTGGTTGTGAAATGTAGTTTGCATGCCAGACAGAGTTGTCGGCGATTCTTCCTATTATAAAGTCATGCAGTGTGAATCCTTCTGTCGCCGATCCATCGTGCAGTTTGAACACAGCAGTGACTGAATGCTGGCCAAGATAGTCATGCAGTGTGAAAAGAACAGTGACCCGACTACTTTGAAAATCATGCAGTCTGAACTCGGCTTAAGGTACCCTCATGTGTCCTGACTCTGTCTTGATGCCAGTCTTGCTGCCTTGTCTCCAGTCTTGTTTTCCCCCACGGGGTAGTTGTTGTTTGTTTTTGTTTTTGTTTTATTTTTATTAATAAAGAAAGAGCCCTTCAACCTGCATTATTGAGTCCTCGCTCCTTCCTCACCAAACCCTGACAGCTTCAGGAAGCTTTGGAGCATTATCAATCAGCAAATTGAATCATGATTCGGATCGCATGTCAAACCGGCAAACTCAGGGCAAACTGCTCAAATCACGTGACTCTGGCGCTCTCAACAGCAGATTTGACACACTGATTCACAATGCTCCGAAGCTTCATGAAGCAGTTTTTTTTAAATCGGCCATCACTATATACGTTATTTTTATTTTATTTTGTTTGCTGCACCAAAAATATTCTCGTTGCTTTATAATATTAATATTGAACCACTGTACTCACATTATATTATATTATATTATATTATATTATACTTTTAAGATTATAAAATTGCATTTTATAATGACCTAACAACTTTCATCTGCTTTGGGGCCCTAACCTATCATAACCGTACCTTAAGTATTACATCATAATAGTGTAGGGGGAGGGGGGAATCATAATATATAGAATATAATATAATAAAGCCATTAATATATGAATAAGCCATTTTTTGTCCGTTTTTATGCCAATCATGAATTTTTATGGTGATTTGCACATTTTTCCATAGACGAACAATAGGTATTCCAGATGGGGTGGGGTCAGCAGAGGGGGGGTCGGGGGTTATGGGGGGTGTTGTTTTATTTAAAGAGCTATTTGAGTAGTCAATGAAGAAAAATAAAGTACCTGATACATAAACCTTTGAAAATAAAATCATATTCTGGAGGTTTTTAATTGCTGGGGACAAATTGACCCCAGTGTAGAAAAAATGTTGCTGGATTTTGAGGGCAAAAGTGTGCTATTTTGAAACAACTAATTTTGTACTAAGTATATTTTAGTTGTAATTAAGTTGTATAAAAACACAACTTTAAGTATATTTAGTGTACTTTTGTGTGCTAAATTGGAACAACTTCAAGTATACTTTAAGTATATGCCTGTGTAGGGACTAATTACATGCTTGATTAGTGATATTAAAGTGTACTTAATTTGTGTTATAAATATATTTTATTTGTGTTATAAATATACTTTGTGTTATAAGTACACTTTATTTGTGATTTAAGTACATTACAAAATAATTACGAGTATCTTCCGAACACAAGTAATATACAATGAATATATTATTTTACAGGTAATAGTATTTACTGTATGCTCAGTACTTTTGGCTTATTCCGATACTAAAAATTACACATTTTGCAGTCAATAACAATACACTTTGTAATTACTTATACAAACCCGATTCCAAAAAAGTTGGGACACTGTACAAATTGGGAATAAAAACAGAATGCAATGATGTGGAAGTTTCAAATTTCAATATTTTATTCAGAATATAACATAGATGACATATCAAATGTTTAAACTGAGAAAATGTATCATTTTAAGGGAAAAATAAGTTGATTTTAAATTCATGGCATCAACACATCTCAAAAAAGTTGGGACAAGGCTATGTTTACCACTGTGTGGCATCCCCTCTTCTTTTTATAACAGTCTGCAAACGTCTGTGGACTGAGGAGACAAGTTGCTCAAGTTTAGGAATAGGAATGTTGTCCCATTCTTGTCTAATACAGGCTTCTAGTTGCTCAACTGTCTTAGGTCTTCTTTGTCGCATCTTCCTCTTTATGATGTGCCAAATGTTTTCTATGGGTGAAAGATCTGGACTGCAGGCTGGCCATTTCAGTACCCGGATCCTTCTTCTATGCAGCCATGATGTTGTAATTGATGCAGTATGTGGTCTGGCATTTTCATGTTGGAAAATGCAAGGTCTTCCCTGAAAGAGACGACGTCTAGATGGGAGCATATGTTGTTCTAGAACTTGAATATACCTTTCAGCATTGATGGTGCCTTTCCAGATGTGCAAGCTGCCCATGCCACACACACTGATGCAACCCCATACCATCAGAGATGCAAGCTTCTGAACTGAGCGCTGATAAAAACGTTCAACATTTGATATGTTATCTATATTATTTTGTGAATAAAATATAAGTTTATGAGGTTTGTAAATTATTGTATTCCTTTTTTATTCACAATTTGTACAGTGTCCCAACTTTTTTAGAATCGGGTTTGTACTTTGTATAATATAGTCAACATTTGAAGCAGATTAAAACCTTTAATAAAAGTTGTCCTAAAACCTTCTTCTTAGGACAACTTTGATTAACTTTTCTGATCCACTTCAAATGTTGACTACTGTACTTTGAATTGCATAATCTCCCACAATACAGTATTATAATTGTGCTACTATTTAACAAATTACTGAGGTGACATTTTCCCTAAGTTGAATGCATTTGTTTTCAAGGCCATAAAAATAAATAAAATGTAACAACTAATTTCATTAAATCCAATGGTTTTTATTTAAACTTAACATAGATTCAGCAAAACATACCATATTTTTCATTAAAGAAAAAAAAAAAAAAAAAAAATGGACCAATGGTGACCCTCTACACAAATACAAATTACACATTATATTCCATTTTCTGATGAGCTTCTCAATATTGTGTCTGATGACCACTTACACAGAGGCAGTTGACCGCAGAACCTCGTGAAGAACAGCATCTGTTAACAGAATATACCCAAGATATAAGGTCAGACCTTATGTTCACTTTTTATTTTACAGTAGTCTGTCTAAATCCTACATTGAACCAATACTATTTCTGAACAGTAAATGAGGATTAGCAGCAGGGAACTGTATCAGTATGGCATGTAGATATTGTTTTCGGTACATAGTCAAGCATACAACACTTTATGAACTAATATACAGAATACGGGCCGATTTGACCAACTGTCATGATCACCATCCCAAGCATCTTGCCCTGTCGGCACCACCCAAGCTCCTTGCCCATGATCCCGCCACGGCCTCCATTGAATTCCCCAAGAACTTTTTTGGGGGGGGGGGGGGGCATACACCTGAGGGTGGGGAGCTTGTGGGTGGGGACCCTGCACGGCCATGGCCAGCAACGGCCTTTGAACTGTTATGGCTGCCCATGGACTATAACCCACTATGGTCATTTATGGACTCTGTCTCACCTGTCCTGCGGTGGCTGCCCAAACCACCTGACCTGCCGTGGTTGCCCAAGCCACCTAACCTGCCGTGGTTATCCAAGCCACTTGACCTGTCGTGGTTGCCCAAACCACCTGACCTGCCGTGGCTACCTGAGCCACCTGACCTGCTGTGGTTGCCAGAGCCACCTGACCTGCCGTGGCTGCCCGAGCCACCTGACCCGCCGTGGCTTCCTGACACTCCTGACCTGCCCTGGCTGCCCGTTGCACCTGACCCGCCATGGCTGCCCTGAACCTTGCATTGGAGACCCTGTTCCCATCTGAGCTCCAATGCACCCACCCCCCTCCCTATTTGTGTCTTCTACGCCGCGAGGACGCGCCTTCCGGAAGGGGGGCGTTATGTCATGGTCACCATCTGTTCCTGTCAGTTCCTGGATTACATTTCCCACAATCCTCCCTGCCAGTCACATGTTTACTCCACACCAATCACCTGTTGCCACATACACTACTTACCTGTCTCCTGTGCTACCTGATCTCCCAGTGTGTTCCTCGTCTGTGTGTGAGTGCTCCTACGTCTCCTACGTTCTCCAGCTCCATCCAGTTCCAAGTCTCCACCATCTGCAATCACAAAAGGACCGTAAATATCACCAGACTTTACCATTGCTTATCTGCTCTACTCTGCTTACCATATCTGCTCACTGGTTTATCAATAAAGCCTACTTACCATTTGTACATCTGTGTCCGACCCCTCTGTGTCATAACAGAAGACCGGACCATAACCGCTAACCAGTATGAGCCAACAGGATCCCTTCAAAGCACTTGTGGATGCGCTACGCCGTACTCTGACCATCAATCCTCCAACGCCATCCACAATCACCTCTCCTTCAAGGGCACCTGCAGTCACCACCGTCAACACAGCCCCATCTCCTTCTCCACCTGTGTACGCCAGTCCCATTGCCAAACCAGCGACCTACTCAGCATCGGCGGAGGACTGCAGCGGTTTCCTGCTGCAGTGTGAATTGGTCCTGGAGATGCAGCCGCACCTGTACCCGAACAACATAGCCAAAATAGCGTTCCTCATCTCTCAACTCAGCGGCAAAGCATTAAAATGGGCTGATTCTATCTGGTCACAACATGGCGTGGTAACTTGGTCATATTCAGCCTTCATTACCCACTTCCGGGAGGTTTTCGGAAAAACCCATCTCTGACTCGACTGCTGGTGAGAAACTTTACAATTTAAAACAAGTTTCCATGTCCATTTATGATTATGCTTTGCAATTCAGAACGCTGGCTGCCGTAAGTGGATGGAATGAACAAGCTTTGATCACTCAACATCCGTTATCCCCTTCCTCTCGTCCCGGCGGCCCTGGAACATCTCCGTGGTGCCACTGTGTTCACGAAGCTGGACCTCCGCAGCACGTATAACCTCATCCGGATACGTGAGGGGGACGAGTGGAAGACCGCCTTCATCACGCCCACCGGCCACTACGAGTACCTCGTCATGCCGTATGGCCTGGTCAACGCCCCGTCCGTATTCCAGGACTTCATTCAAGAGGTGCTCCGGGAGTTCCTCAACCGATTCATTCTGGTGTACATCGACGACATCCTCATATACTCCCGGAGCCTGGCCGAACATCACCAACAGTTCGACATTTCCATCTCTTCCTGAAAGCCGAAAAGTGCTCATTCCATCAGCCATCTGTACACTCCCTTGGTTACATCATCGATCACATTGGCATCTGGATGAACGAGAGGAAGGTGGAATCCATCACCAACTGGCCAGAACCAACCACCATTAAAGAACTTCAAAGATTCCTGGGATTTGCCAACTTTTATTGCCGCTTCATCAAGAATTACAGCTCCATCACTCATCCTCTCACCAATCGTCTACGCCATCAGCCCAAGTCTCTGTCCTGGTCACCAGCTGCCACCGACGCCTTCAACCTCTTAAAGGAAGCTTTCACCACCGCTCCCCTCCTCGTCCACCCCGATCCAGAACTGCCCTTCATCGTGGAAGTGGACGCGTCCACCACCGGAGTGGGAGTGGTGTTGTCCCAGCAGCAGGGGACCCCAAGCAAACTCCATCCATGTGCCTTCTTCTCCCACAAGCTCAACCAGGCGGAAGTCAACTACAACATCGGTGACAGAGAACTTCTCGCTGTGAAGCTAGCCTTGGAAGAGTGGAGGCATTGGTTGGAGGGAGCAAACCACCCTTTCCTGGTACTAACTGACCATAAGAACCTTGAATATCCCCATGCTGCCAAGAGACTTACCCCTAGACAAGCCCGCTGGGCCATGTTTTTCTCTCGGTTCCACTTCACAATCTCCTACCGCCCTGGATCTAAAAATGTGAAAGCTGACGCCCTCTCCCATCTCCATGCTCCTGAAGAAAGTTCTGAAGAACCTGAACCGATCATTCCAAGTTCCCTCATCGTAAGTCCCATCACGTGGTCGGAAGAGACCATACCCTCCTCCAATGCCTCCACGAATCCTCCGCCGGGTTACCCACCAGGCTTGCTCTTCATCACCCGGTCACGACGCATTCAAATCATCCACTCAGCCCACACGTCACTTGGCACTGGTCACCCGGGGGTCAATTGGACCCTCTTGTTGCTTAAACAACACTTCTTGGTGGCCCAACATGGCGGCAGACATCAGAAGGTATGTGCAGGGCTGCAGGGAGTGTGCCACCTCCAAAAGTTCACGTCACCTACCAGCCGGCAAGCTCCTTCCTCTGCCCGTTCCAACCAGACCGATTCACCTGCATTCTGGTTATCATTGACCCGCTTCTCCAAGTCATGTCGTCTTATCCCTCTGAAAGGACTAACCACTGCTATGCAAACGGCTGAACTGTTATTCAACCATGTATTCCGGTACTTCGAAATTCCAGAAGACATTGTTTCCGATAAAGGACCACAGTTTATTTCCCGTGTCTGGAAAGCCTTCCACTCACTCCTAGGTGTGGCCATCAGCTTAACATCTGGATACCACCCACAGTCAAACGGGCATACAGAAAGGAAAATCCAGGAGATCGGCACAGACTGTCACAGACACGTCAGGCTCCACCATGCACCAATCAAAACGCTCCCAATCACCGGAATACTAATCACCATCACCTGCACATCATTATCCCCTTCATCACCACCAGTATATAGAGCACTCACACCCTGCACTTACTGTCCGGTCTCGTTGAGCTATACTTACCTGTATGCTTACCTCAAGGACCCTCGCTCCCTACTTACCTGTCTCCTGTGCTACCTGATCTCCCAGTGTGTTCCTCGTCTGTGTGTGAGTGCTCCTACATCTCCTACATTCTCCAGCTCCATCCAGTTCCAAGTCTCCATCATCTGCAATCACAAAAGGACTGTAAATATCACCAGACTTTACCATTGCTCATCTGCTCTACTCTGCTTACCATATCTGCTCACTGGTTTATCAATAAAGCCTACTTACCGTTTGTACATCTGTGTCCGACCCCTCTGTGTCATAACAGTATGTACATGTTTGAGAAGTTTTGACATGCCCTGACATTTGTGCTTTTTTCAGTTGTTCATAAACATATAAATGACAAAAGTGTCATTTCACTGTATTCAGCACAAACTAGGCTACAATAATATGTGAGGAACATGTATGTACATGTTCGTATTTTTGAAGGAATAATATTTATGCGTGGTTATTGAAAAAACCAAAAACTTAAGTCACTGAAATAAGGCCAAAAAAAGTATATTAAATCTATGTTCACAAGACTTTTGGGTATTGGAGGTTGTAGACTAGAGTTTTTGCTTCAGAATTATGTAAAAATTATGCTGCCTACTCCTTCATATAAAACAATATATTGATTTAGTTTTTGTAAGACACTTTTTGTCAAGAAACACAGTATGCATGGAGGTGTGAATGATCATGAATAATGGGCCGTTTACACCTGAGAAGACAAAAGAATCACATAATAATGACCTGAAATGACTTGCATATTAATGAGGCCTTTCAGTCAGGTAGGCTGTGAAAAAAAACCCTCTGTAATAATGAAAATAATGGTATTCTATTATATTCTTTAAAATATAATGTATTTCTGTGATGCAAAGTGTCTGAACAATTATGTTACCTCTATGGCATTTCATATAGGCTTTTAGCTTAAAAGCATGCACATTTGGAGAAATATTGATGGATTCTTATATATTTATGTCAATTTTCTATACTGAGAAGTAATATTTATTGTCATCACTATGAATGCTGGATACTGTGTTTTCAATTCATACTTGCAGCCGGAGGGCGCTCTGTACACGTTTAGGCCACAAATCCATATAAAGAAGAAAAGGAACTAGGAACTAACTGCAAGTCTTCTAGAGATCGCTAACCATTGCTTTAACATCCAAATAAACACTTTTCAAGACAATAAAAACATAATTGAGACAATGCATACAAGTATTGCCTCTGAATTTGCGTCTGAATAGCGCTGGCTCCGTGGGCGTGGCCGCATTAGCGGGTAATGAGCTGAATCTCGGACTTCTGACATGGCTCTCTTTTCATACAGATTACATAAACACAGAATGTTTGTTTTCGATTTGACTTGCACGATTTAAAACCTGACATTTCAACGTTTCTTTAGACATCATGTCATTTTTTTGTCATTAGTATTCATAAGTTACAGTTCATTTTCTGAGAACTATTAGATTGGAATTTGTTCAGAGGGAGAGGAGAGATCACGCATCATGTTAGTTTTCTTTATTTTACAAAAAGCACAACATTGTGTTTTTACTCTGAGTGTACACAAATAAAAGAAGAAATTCTATAGTTTCAATTGATATATTACTTATGTCTCTATGACAAGAAATGACGGAGTATTTTAAGTCTGTTTTGCTGCAATGTGAAAAAAATCCTGCAAAATGTGCCGGTGCGTTTTCTGACCTCAGGGAGTTAACTGGTAGCCTACAACTTACCTCCAAATAGCAGCACTTTTCTCCGGTTCTTTCAGGATCGCATAGGCCATGAAATTCCCGGTTGTCGTCGCCATCAAGGTCAGTCTGCGATGTCACTAGATTGAACTGGTCAGAATTCCCAAGATTGAGCGATATATTGCACTTTCAGTGTTTTATTAAATAAATTAAACATTGCAACAATATAATTCACCTGAGTGAGTAAGCGAGGGGGATTCAGACGAGGACCGTGATGTCAGAAGCTCTGATTGGCTGAACGCAGTGAGCAACAAAATCTGATTGGTCACAGATTAAGTTGAAGAGATATTTGAATTCCAAAGTCTCAAGTTTAACCACTCAACATATTTTTTTTTTGCATGTATCTTTACTTGTGCTGCTGGTGTCATGTTTAGGCTACGTTCACACACTTACCCCTAACTGATCTTTTTTTTTTCCTCGTTTTAAAAAGTATATGCGTCCACACGAAACCACTGAAACGACTCAAAATGATGTAGTATACATGCCAGACCAGTATGTGGTGCTGTAATTCTGCCACAGAGATGCACTTAAAGCAGCAAATAAGACTTGGAGCATGCGCATAAACCTTGCGCACTGTATACAAACTATAGTAAAGCTTAGAAATATTCACAAAAACGCATCTCGTACCTACAGATGCTTGTAATGCATTAGTCATACTGAAATAAATAAGCACAAGTAATAAAATGAATTCCAAGGATGAATAAGTAAACTTAAAAATATACTCAAATTTAACTTTAAATACACTACAACTTCAGGATATTAAATAATGTATTTTTTTAAATATACTTTCAGCACACAGTTAAAATATACCTCAAATATATTTTTAGAAAGTGCAAATGAATACACTTTTTAAAAAATAAACTGAACTGAACTTACACTTCAAGTATATTTTTCTAAAATATATTTTTTAGAAAATATACTAAAGTACAATTATTTTAAAGTGTGTTAAAAGTTGTATTGTGAAAATATGATGCTAATATACTTTATATATTCAAAGGTAGTACATTTTTTGTTAGTATATTTGCAATGTACTATAGAAAAAGGGAATATATTTAAAATACAATAACGTATACTTTTTTTTTTCATTAGTATACTGTAAGACTTGATTTTTCTTGCTAGACAAAAACTGAGATCAAATGCCCTGCAATAAAGCAATAAAACTAATCTTTTTCCGTTTTTGGGCCAATGCGGGGTTCCTTACAATACTTAGTAGTAACCTGTCATCCAATTTTTTTATATCAACTATGCATTCCTTTACTTTTGTGAATTGGTAAGTTTCATCAGGGCGCAAAGAAATATAGAGCTGAGTATCATCAGCATAACAATGAAAACTAATGCCATGCTTCCTAATGATATCTCCCGAGCGTAGCATGTACAGAGTAAAAAGCACTGGTCCTAGTACTGAGCTTTGCGGTACTCCATATTGAACTTGTGATCGATATGACCTCTCTTCGTTTGCTACTACAAACTGATAACGGTCAGATAAATATGAATTGAACCATGACAATGCAATTCCACTAATGCCAACATAATTTTCGAGTCTATTTAAAAGAATATTGTGATCAATAGTGTCAAATGCAGCACTAAGATCCAGTAACACTAATAGAGAGATACAACCATGATCTGATGATGGTGGGAATCAAGGGAGGTCTCAAGTGAGACCTTAAACCTTCCGATCAGAACTCGGGAGTGCAGTACTCTAAAGAACGACCCTCAATGCGAGATGACTGGACTCAATCGAGATGAGTTTTTAACACCTGTTTGTTTGCCACCAGTTTGCCACCTGTGTAACCTGTTGGAGTTTGGGTTCCTTGCCGCTGTTGCCTTTGGCTTACTCAGTTGGGGACACTTGACATTTGATATTCAATAGTGTTTTGATCTGCCTGCACAGACACCATTGTATGCGAACTGAACTGAGCTGAATGATGACATCACTGTTTACTCCAGTGCTGGTAAATTAACTAAATAATAATGATAATAATAATAATAATAACTATTGTTTATTACATCGGAATGAATCAATACTGAATTTACTTAAGATGGATACTAGGGTTGTGCCGATGGACGATTATCACCCTAATAAAATAACCCTTTCGCACGTAAGTTTGAAATGTTCTGGCTAACCCCCCAGCGTGAGTTTTTCAAGGCGACCGTTATTTAAAACGTATCACTTTATTGTTTCCATGGTGACGCGTCATTGCTTGTCATGTCACACAGCGCAGCGCTGTATGACTGATGATCTGCTTTTATTTCAGTTTTCCTTTTTTATTCAAAATATTCACTAATTTGTTAACTATAACATGAAATATCTGATATTCCGATTGTCAAATATGTGAAAGTGGATGTGTTTTGCTGTTTAAACAACTTTATAATGATTGCGTTAGTAGAGCTATACACGTTATGGGCGTCACCATGTTAGTTTGTGCCACAGGTTCTGTTGGATTCACAACATCTTATATGTATTTAAACATCCGAAACCTAAAATAAACATTATGTGGTTGAAAACACTGCATATTTGTGATATATGAAAAGTGCTGCGCGCGTCCATCTCTGGTTTAGAGATGGACGCGCACATTTGAATTTGGCAATTGATCACGTGATGCACTGCACTGAACGTTCTAATCACACCGGTGTGATCGTATGCGTCAAAGGGATAAATAAAGTAATAAAGTAAAAAATATATATATATATATATATATATATAATTATATAATAACGAAAAATTAAAATACACCCCCCCCCCCCACCCCCGACTATATCATTGTCCATCATGATGTTTTACTGTAAACATCGTCAACGGCCAATTTAGGGGACATCGCCCAACCCTAATGGATACTGACACCATTTTCTTTAAGAGCTGCTGTGCAGCCAAAATTATATGCCAGTTAGCACTGTAGAGCTGTTTTGACACAATCTGCATTGTAAAAAGCACTATATAAATAAAGGTGACTTGACTTGACTATTGACCAAGCTCAATGCAAGTACCAGGGAGGCTCCTAAAGAGCCTACACTCTGATATAACTCTAGGGAGTCAGAATACTATCTTAGCTGGAAGTGCTAAGGACCTACTCAAACTAGAGATTCTCCTTCTCCTTCTGGATCTTGGTAAAGATCCAGAAGGAGAAGATAACAGTCTGATAACAGTCTGCTCAATTCTAGGGAACTAGGACCCTCAGAAACCTAGCTCAACCCAGAGGATCGCTTTCAAGGTGACCCAAGGAGGGCCAACTACTTGGTAGCTAATCTAACTCCAGCAGAGATAGCCACTAGAGGTATGCAGGCGTGGAATACTCGTTTGCATTGCCTTAACGAGCCGTGTACTCAGCATATCACTTTCTACCCTTAAAGCAAGGGGAGTACAAAACTGTGCGGCCGGGCTGATGAGGAGGCCCAAGGCTAATGCTTGAGCTTTAAGGGAGCATGCTCAATTTGCCCTGAAAGGGGGGAGTACTCGACACGCTTAACCTGAGCATCACTGGTGTTGGGCACATATGGGGCACAGACCACTGGGACCAAAGTGAGCTAACCCAAGAAAGGCTCAAAGGTAAAAACCTGAGCAAAACACTCGCTCCAAGACTAGAAATCAGCTCTGGAGGAGTGGAAGCCCCATCAGGAATAAATTCCAGAGGAGGGGCCTGCAACACTTGACTCCACGACTTGATAATAATTAACCCTCAAGCACTAGGCATGCATGCTCAACCTCTGTACATTTATTTTTCACCCAAAGTGCAAAGTACAAAAATGACAAAAGGGCTAATGGAGCAACTGGGCTAGCAGGCATTTATGGGCACTCTTCAAACTACTGCGGTGGAGCCCTACATTTCAGGCAACAACAGACAGGCAGCATTGTACCCACCATTGAGGTCCCCGAGATCCAGACCTCTATATTTTCAGACAGGTCTGTCTCAGGTGAGCAAGAAAGTGCCCACACACCATCTCAGGTAAGATATTTGCTCTTCACTCCTTGAGAATCTTCCATCATTAACCATATTAGTATAACTTCCTTTTGTGATCTGACGTGGCTTTATATCACAGAATGAGGCAGAAATTATAGGCAACACTTTCTATGAAGACTATGCTTATAATGAATTATAGCTCCATTTATGCTTATTTATAAGCAAGTATTACTATTTTATAAACATATTTATAAAGACTTATTAAGACTTGTACCACATTAAAAGAACAGTTATAGTTACATTTATATTATTTTAATAATTACTTATAAGTCATGCATTTTCCTTTTCAATGCATAATTCATACACTGTAGTTTTACTCACATTCATAGAGAGACAATTGTCCTGGCACCATGATGTGAGTTTCTCTACCTCATCCAAGTAAGCGGCTTCACTGTTATTGGAAATAAGGCCCAAGATCACAGTGTCATCAGCAAATTTAATAATAGATGTAGAGCTATGGGAAGACACATGATCATGCGTGTAGAGAGAATAGAGCAAGGGACTCAGGACACAGCCCTGTGGAGCTCCCACGTTCAGTGTGATGGAGTTAGAAGTATACTGACCAAACTTCACCACTTGAGGTCTACCAGTAAGGAAATCAAGAATCCAGTTACATAGTGAGGAGTTCAGGCCAAGGTCCATAAGTTTAGAAGCTAACTTAGTGGGGAAAATAGTATTAAAAGCAGAACTATAGTCGACAAACAGTAGCCTTACACAATTCCCATTACTGCTGTCAATATGCGGTATCCGGGACAGAGGGCGTAAGCCAAGTTTCAGACAAAAAAAGATGTTACAATCCCTTATGTCCCGTTGGAAACTTATCCTGGCTCTAAGATCGTCCATCTTATTCACGAGAGATTGGACTTTGGCGAGCAAAATGCTCGGCAGAGGAGGACTATGAGCTCTTTTTCCCAGCACGTTTCCCGCGATGTTTCTTAATCCGTCGCCTCAGGTGATTATTCAAATGGCCATTGTTCCTCTCGGCGTTCCGGAGAATCTCTGATGGCCATGATGGGTTAGGAAATAAAGTGTCCGGAAACCGGTTAGAGAAGTAACCAATGTCCAAAAGTATTCCTTTGTCATAAGTGATCAGTGCAGACAACATACAAGTAAAAAAAGAGAACAAAATAAAATACAAAAATAAACAAAAACACAATCTACGTGGAGCGACCTGGACGGCGTCAGAACTCAGCGGCGCCATCTTGAAAAGACTTATAAATATATTTATAGAACAGTAATACTTACTTATAAAGAAGTATAAATGTGGCTATAAATCATTATAAGCATGGTCTTCATAGAAAGTGTTACCAAATTATATTTTATAGCAGGGGTATTCAATTCCTTCTCAGCTGAGGTCCAAACAATACTTTTTTGGAATAGTTAGGCTATACATTTCCATCAGGGCAGTCGCAGTAGCTACTTTGTAAAAAAAAAATTACATTTAAGATGACAATATTGGGCCCCAAGAGCCAAAGCAGTTATGTCTTAATAATCAAAACGCTCACCATGAGCACAAAACTAGTAACTAGTAATTTCAAAGTATTTTGTCTTTCCTTGCCATCTCTAAATAATTTTTCAAATTATAGCCTAACATTGTTTATTATGAAATGTTCTTAATATGCTGATTAATAATGATTAATAATGTCAAATGTATAGGGAAGAACAAAACGTCTAAAGGAGCCACACGTTAACTTGTAACAAACCTGGTTTTAAATGTTAATGAGTTATCTGTATGACAGATAAAAATAATTGTATTGCATTTTCTGCACCGTTTTAGCAAAGATATCTATTTTACTGCTCTGCTCACTGTGTTTCTTCGAGTATTGTTAAAATAATAATCATCTGCAGCTCTTAATGTGGTGCTTTATGGGAGAGAGAAGCAATGTGCATGGAGCAGAAAGGGCTTGATTGAAGCACATTTTGCTCTAGATAAAAATATTAGAGGATGTAACATAAATGACCCTGAGCACTTGTGTTGTGAACCTCTCTGTTGTTTTGATGAGCTGCTCACTTTAATCTGTAGAAACAGTAAAATGGCGCATTTATGTCCTACGGTTTGGATAAAACCTGCTATTTTTATAGTATACTGTTTACTGTTTTATGGTATTCTATATAAAGGCTATGTCGATTAGCATTGCATATAAATATACAATATTCTTATGAAGATACCCAAGATGGCTTGAAGAACACAGATAAACCATATGTCACAATTGTGTGTTTATTGTCTTGAAGTTTCGTCAGTCAAATGTCTCAGTCAGCATTTTATTCAGCTACACTACAGCAATAGCTGGATGCATTTGACCATATAAGGGATTTCCTGGAAATGCTTGCATTGCCCTGTTTTGGCTAAAATTAATAATAATAAAAAATGGTAGCAATTTGTTTTACAGTGCTGTTTCCTATGTACATACTATGCACTTATTATAATAATTACAATAATTGGGGGGGTGTTAGTGTAGGCCTATAGTAGGCTGTGTTATGTATCCTGATTGACTTTATGATTAGTTAAATCTGTTTTGCACATGCATCGCCACAGAGTTAACCATTTCAGACAGTACAGGACAGCCTCTGTCTCGTTCACTTCACGTCTGTGGACGTTACGCACAGCTCAGTGTGGCCCAGGCACGGCGCCAGGATTCCAGTTTTGGATGGGCCAGACCAATTGTGGGTGGTTAAAACTCTTTCTCTCTCATTTCCTTTCTTTCTGCAACATGTATGAATGTTTGTGTGTGTAACAAGGTTAGTAGATATGGGAAGAAGGAGGCGGGAACCGGCGAACATTCAACGAAACTTTAATGTAAAATAAACAAAGAACAAAACGAAAGTAATGCCGGCAGACCCTCGCGGACGTCTGCCGGCCACACAAACATAATAAAACATAAAATAAAGTCCAGGCCTGGTCCTCTCTCGTCCTCCACGGTAGTCGCTCCTGCTTTTATGCTCCCGGAGCTCCTCCGTGAGGGACTCAAGGCCGGTGCGCCTCACAGGCCATTATCACTCGCGCCACCGGCCTCGCGCCGTTCCCTCACGGCTCTCGCCCGCCCTGCTCGTCACATACCCCCAACGCCCCTCGCAGGCCGGGGGGTACCTCCGAGACTGCGCTTTACTCCCCCCCGGGGCCTGTCTCGGCGGCCGCAGCACCTGGGGGTAAGGACAGACGAGACGAGAGAAAGGAGACGGAAGCAAGGGGAGCGACAGGACGAGAGAGGGGAGAGAGGAAAAAGAAAGAAAAAAAAATGCTGGGTCCGGCTCCCAGACACACTGCCGCTCGGTCCTCAGCCTGCCAAGAGGCTCTTCTTCGCGGTGCCATGCGGTGGCACTGGACGCTCGGCGGACGGCCCGATCCTCGACCGCCTCCTGGCGGCCGGCGATGGCTCCTCCGACTGAGGGCAGCCGGCAGCGAGTCCCCCGTTCCCTGCTCCTCCCCTTTATGGCGGACGGCAGCAGGCTCCGGCCCACGGCGAACGGCGGCGACTCCTCCGCTCCCTCTTGGACGGCAGCCACCCCACCTCGTCCCAGGGGCACGGCCTCGAGCTCTCCGTCCCACCTTTCACTAGGCTCCAGTACCACCGCTTCGGGCAGCCTCTCGCGGTCTTCACTCCCGCGCTGCCCGAACTCCGCAGCACCGCGATCCCCCTCAGCAGCGAGGGCTCTCCGACAGCATGTCCCTCCTTCCCCCCGGGTTTTCGGCACCAATGTAACAAGGTTAGTAGATATGGGAAGAAGGAGGCGGGAACCGGCGAACATTCAACGAAACTTTAATGTAAAATAAACAAAGAACAAAACGAAAGTAATGCCGGCAGACCCTCGCGGACGTCTGCCGGCCACACAAACATAATAAAACATAAAATAAAGTCCAGGCCTGGTCCTCTCTCGTCCTCCACGGTAGTCGCTCCTGCTTTTATGCTCCCGGAGCTCCTCCGTGAGGGACTCAAGGCCGGTGCGCCTCCCAGGTGACGCTCATTATCACTCGCGCCACCGGCCTCGCGCCGTTCCCTCACGGCTCTCGCCCGCCCTGGTCGCCACAGTGTGTGTGTTAGAATAATCAATAAAGTCTCTTGTAGATTTTAAAAGAAAGTCTCTTGTATTATGTGTTTCTAAAAATTTAATGTCTTAAACTGTCGATATTAAAAGTTACTGCACTCTAATTAGTGTTTTCACGATAGTGGATATTCGTATCCGCAACAAGAGCTTATTATGGCCCGAGCAGATGAACACTGGTTGTAAACTAAATGACTCTTTATAATTCCCTATAAATTAATTATTTCATATGAGCTGATTTGGTCCTACACACATGAAGGCCTTGTTTCACAGACAGGGCTTAGACAAAGCCAGGATTAGTCCATAGTTCAATTTGGGCATTTAAGTAGCTTTTATAAACATACCCTAGAAACAATTCATTACTGGTGTGCATCTTAAGGCAAAACAATGCATGTCAGTACAAGTTACTTTCAGTTAAAACTGCTCAAACATGCATTTTAGTCTAGGACTAGCTTAAGCCTTGTCTGTGAAACTAAGGGGAAGTGTGTTTAGCATATCAGTCTACACATATTGTGTTAAATTCTGTGAGTAAATTCCCTAGTTGTGTTCATTTTTAAACTACACATAGATGTCAGGGTTCTGTCAATGCTGTCTAGTTTACTTTTTGGTTTTGTGACAGAGCTCTGACACATCTGTTCTTGTCCTGTCTTTGTGCGAGCATACGGTCTCGAGAGTTCCCGAGCCGTGCACTCTCTTGTCTAGGTGCCTTGTTTCACCTTATCCCTTCAACACCCAAACAATAGATATGTGTAAAAGAGGTTCATTTTTCTACACGTTTAGTTAATATTGACACAAAATGTGTTTAGATATTCTGTCACTGCTATTTGTTAGCTTTCAGTATACAGTTTTATCCTGATTAAAACTTTACTGTAGTCGAATACATGACTGAGCAGTCACATTTTTTAAATGTATCGTTTAATTTAAAGTATGAACAACTGTTTGTCTATGAACATAGACGTTTGTTGGTGTTTGTAGAATTTAGCTAACTGGCTAGCGAAGCAAAAATGAGTTGCTCTTTGTTTACATCATTGATGCAACCAGAAAATAGCAACAGAACTAACATTATCCGTTTAAAAGACATGAACAAACAATAAAACGTATTTACAGTTTGAAGCCAATAAACAGCAGATTTTGCTTTTAAAGAGGGAACTGCTCCATCTTTCAGTGAAAGCCTTTGTGCAAATCCAGCACTGAACTTGTGTAGATTCTGGAAGCTGTCTTCAGTAGGGATGGGCATTTTTCCAAAATATTGTATTATATTTGGGCTCGTAAAAAAACGAATATTCGAATATTCGTTTTGTTTAAATGAGGTTAAACAAGAAGGACATTATTGTTTTATGTTCATCAAGATTTTGTAACCATTTCTGAACAAGCTTACGATTAGGCAATATGCACAACAAGCTTGTTGAGAAATAACAATAATATCCACATGCTTGGGTGAGAAAACGAGCTGCGCTGACAGACGTTGCAGAGACAAAGTTAACAATGGTGCTAAGCTAAGTTTCTAACAGCAGCACTTTGTTTTCTGTTCGTAAATATATCTCCCTCTATGAAACTTAAAGGAAACATATGTCTCAAAATCATTTTGCTATCAGATAAGTTATCATCTCGGCTCACTCGGGGATAACTTGCAGCTGCGTGAATGCAGTGATGAACAGCTGTCTTTCCTCTCTGGTGTTTAGATTTCATGTGCTTTCTCAATATGGTGGTGATATTATGATAACTCAGTTTCATTAATTAATTTGATCAAAAGTAATTCCATTTTGTAAGATCATTTTCATCTAAGTAATTCCAAACTGCTCGAGGCAGAAGACAACATTGTGACGATCAAATTAAATGAACTTGTTAAACACGATCCACAGCGCCAACCGGTGCATTTAGTTATAACTGTGAGTTTTAGTGCTCAGGATTTATCATGGATTCACTGCATTTACAGCCAGGAAAGCAATGTAGAAAAATTTGAATAGTATTTTTATTTTTCGAAAATTAAATACATGTCGAATATTCGACTATTTGTGCACACCCCTAGTCTTCAGCGGCGCATCCAGTGTAGAAAATATCACAGATTATAATGGGTTCTATTATCTTTTGACATGTCGCGTCGCACCAAGCCGCTCGTGTCCGGTGTACACAACTCTTCCGCTTTCATTTGCCCACTTTAAACTTACCCACTTAGCCACATTCAGTAGTTAAAAGAAAAAGAAAAAAAAATACATGAAGCTATAATAAGCTATGTTCTTTCTTTCAATATATTACATGTTCAGATACTCATACAACAACATATTTTGGGGGCAAAGAAAGTTTTTAGAAAATGATCAAAAATGCTGTTTCTAATTATTTGCAGTGGAACATTTGTAAAGCACTAGATGCAGAATTATGCTCAATTTATTTATGTTTTACATATATGCTATTAAAGTTTCCAATGAAATCAAACATCAGAGGACTTATGCCACAATAGGCCTCCTGAGACATGTTAGATACCATAAAAACAGTAGCACGCAATGGTGACTCCACAGTCCCTACTAAATCAGAACACAAATAGAGCTCATTACCTGAAGATGCAATGAACATAATTTCAGAGTATATAACAGAAGGTATTTCTAATAATGTTTGTAATGTAAAAAAAAAAAAAAGCTTAGACTGTTGAATTATTACTGTGCTAACCATTCATTTAATTTAATAATAATTATATTACTAATCTAACTTAACACTTTACATTTAAGGTCACGTTAAATGGTAAAAGAAGACACTGTGGCTAAATATTCTAAGCTGATTGTTTATTTGTTTATTTATGGTGTAAAAAACACAAACTTTGTTTGCTCTATTTTTCAGGTCATTATAAGTATTCCTTGTGAAAGGAAAATGGGGAATGGAACATACTTTTACTTCATGTTGTTTGAAAATCTTGGGAGCATAAAATATGCTTTTTTCACTTTGGGGTTTATTTTTTACTGTGCTATTATATACTTTAATGTCATTATTATTCTTGTAATATTTCTGGAAAAGACATTGCACCAGCCCATGTACATTCTGATTTCATGCTTGTCCATCAACTCTGTATATGGTACAGCAGGCTTTTTCCCAAGGTTACTGACAGACCTGCTCTATGATACACATAAAATCTCCTTTGAAGCATGTCTCATACAGAGTTTTGTCATTTACTCATATGCAGCTTTTGAGCTTACGATATTAATGCTAATGGCATTTGATAGGTTTGTTGCAATCAGCAAACCTTTGCATTACAACAACATAATTACCACACGGTTACTAGCTTTTTTAATAGTTATAGCATGGCTTTATCCAATCACTTTTGTTGGTATTAGTGCTCTTTTGACTGGCAGGCTGACAATCTGTGGTAACAAATTGTTAAGGGTGTACTGCCACAACTATGAAATTGTCAAACTCTCATGTGTAAACAATACTGTTAATAATATTTATGGCCTGATTGTAACGATCACAACCATTTTTATCCCTTTGAGTTTTATAATATATACCTATGTCAGAATTATTATCATTTGTCAAAGAAGCACACGAGAGTTCAGGAGCAAAGCATATCAAACTTGTATTCCACACATAGTGATCCTTTTAAATTTCTCAGTTGCTGTTTTTTGTGAGCTCACTTTGAGTCGATTTGTGAATGGGGAACTTCCTGTAGCACTGAATGTTGTCATTTCACTTGAATTTATTGTTGTACCACCCATTGTAAACCCTATTGTTTATGGTCTAAACTTTCCTGATATCCGCAAAAAAATTAGACATCTTATAAAAGCCTCCAAATAACCTGCTTTGTTTCTGTTGTAATAGTGTTACACAGAAAACCAAGTTTGAATAAATGTAAAGATATTTGTTCAATCACGCAATCACTCGCCTTTTAGTTTTTAAAGGTATATGCACTAAATGTGATAGTTTTCACCTCTCTGAATTCTATACCGGTTTTCGTTAAATGATCTCCTCAGTAAATATTTTTTTGTGGAAAAAATTATATAAGGGTTTTTGGAAAAACAATCACAGATTAACTTTCTTAATTGAAATAATGAGGGGGCCATCCATATCTTATCAGCTCAGATTAATAACTATAGAATATAAGCTTCTATGAAATCTTTTAAAAATGATATTACTGTCAGTTTACAATTCTTTAATTCTTAATTCTTTACAATTGATATCTATTTAGAAATAAAAATAAAATAAAACTGTCTATTTTTTTAACCAGTGTTGTTGTTTTTTTGTGAATCATAATATTGTCGGACTGAAAGTAATTTTATTTTAAAATAAGAATTTAGGAATTAGTTTTGAGAGGTTCAAACAATAGTTGTCAACATACTTAATAACAAATAATTATCAATCGTGATATTTGGTGTAGTTATATCTATTGTCAATAGAAATAAATAATAATAATAATAATAATAATAATAGTGATTCTGTGCTAAAATACTAACACTATTATTTTCAAATCAGCTTGCAATAACTAAACTAGAAGAATTCCAGAAAGCAGTCTTAGATTATGGATGACCTTTATTATGTAAAACCATAAACAACTGAGAAAAACAGGAAAACATAAAGCTGATCCATAATCCACCCTATGTACTATACTCCAGCTATGAACTATTACCTTCTGGGAGAAGGTAACTGATTAAAAAAATTGTTTGTGCCAGTATCTATCAAGTTGCTAAATCTGGAGCAGTGACACTTATTTTTATGTGCTTGTGTATTGGATGTATATTTAATGTATGTATTATGTGTATATATTTTTTAGGTGTACCAGGTGATGTTGGAATGTTTTGAGTCTACTCCAAATTTCCCTACTAGGGACAATAAAATATATTTCATTCATTTAATTTCAAACATTATACACAATGCATACATATTGGAAATGTCTCAGGTTACGTATGTAACCATGGTTCCCTGAGAACAGGGAAAGAGACACTGCATTCAAAAATGCATTGGGGAACGCCTCCTCGTGAACGGGTGTCTGAAAACAATATCAACTCATGACAATCCTATTGGCCGGTGGCAGCCTATGACATCATCATTGCGCAACCGGGAAGTATATAAGGAGCGCCTAGAGAACCAGTCTGTACCTTTACGTCTGTAGGGACTGTTCAGCAGGCAGCTCCGATGCATGTCTCAGAAACACAGTGTCTAGTTCCCTGTTCTCAGGGAACCATGGTTACATACATAACCTGAGATGTTCTCTTTTGAAAGGGAACTCAACACTGCGTTCGAAAACACATTGGGGAGTGATATACACATGCTGCCAAGCTTGAGGGGAGTTCATGCCAAAGAATGTCTAGACAAATGTCAGAACTAGCAGTTTCAACTGAAATGCCAAAACCACTCCCTCTACAGGTCATACATAGGCTGTCAGTGACAGCATTCCTTATGGCCAACAGCCCAAGCTACAAGCCTCAAAGTGTCCTTCTGCAGAAGGCCTACCAAGGCCGCTCAAAGGCTTCTGGAACCAAGCTTTTTTTCAAAGAAAAGAGGGTACCTTTAAGGGAATGTAGCCATGGGACCCGAGGGAACCCTAGCCAGTCACTGGGGAGCATACTCAACCCTGATTGCCACCAGGGAGGCTGACCTGGTCGAACAGAAACCTAGTCTTGACCAACAACCTCTCTGATCACAGAGTCTCTTAAAGGGTGGCCTGTGAAGGCCACACACCTAGAACAGCCTGCTTGCTGATAAGCAAGATCCCACAAACATGGAACTTGCTCAGAATGAAACCAAGTTTAAATAGCAGATAAGACTGTAGATTGCTCTTTAAGCAAGAGGAGTACAACTAGAGGAGGTCCAAACAGGACCTGCGACTTCAGAATGACACAGGCGTCAGCTAGTGGCAGTGACTATGCTTTAAGGGAGCTTAATCAGAGAAAAATAAATTATCCAGTGAGGTTGACTAGTTTATCTCAACCTGAGCACACATTGCAACAGGCAATGTACTCCTATGGCAGTGCTAGTTTCCAAGTGAGCAAACTCTAACTAAAACATCTACCAACAAGCCTGTAATACAACAAGCTATTGTGCTCTGAAAGAGGCCCAAATGGAGCCTTCTACTTCAAACAACATGAGTGTCAGCTTGTGGCAGTGTTCAAGCTCTAAGGGAGCCATATATGAAAACCAAACTATGTAGTGAGGTTAACTTTATTAAACTCAACCTGAGCTTATACATTTCAACAGGCAATATACTCAATAAAAACACTGTCAGCAAGGGAAGTCCAAACTACGTCACCATACTCTTAAGGAGGCCAAAGTCAGGCCTACTACTCCAGAACACACGTGTCCTGTGGCAACACCCGTGAGTTTACTCAGTAAACTGGATTAGAGTTTACTGAGCTCACAAAGTGTGGGGCAGGAATCAGAACTAAAGTAATCAAGTACAATAACCTTGAATAACAAGGGAGTACTATTAATCCAACCCTGAAAAATACAGGGTGGGTACTTCACATCAGTAATTCTCACAAAAATTAGATACAATCTGTACTGCACCCTAGGGAACAGGAACTTTCATAAAAAGCTACAACCATATCACTCATACTTAGAACATAGTTCAAGGGGTTCAGGGGAAAAACTGAAGTCAAGTCAAGTCAACTTTATTTATATAGCGCTTTTTACAATGCAGATTTTGTCAAAGCAGCTTTACATTGATAACTGGTACATAATTTGGCTGCACAGCAGCTCTTAAATAATAGTGTCAATGCAGGCAGATCAGAAGCACTGTTGAATAAATGTCAAGAATACTATTGAATATCAAATGTCAAGTGTCCCCAACTAAGCAAGCCAAAGGCGACAGTGGCAAGGAACCCAAACTCCATCAGGTGACATCAGGTGGCAAACAAGTGGCAAATAAGTGTTAAAATGGAGAAAAAACCTTGGGAGAAACCAGGCTTAGTCAGGGGGTCAGTTATCCTCTGGCGAACAGTGCTTTGTTACAATCAGGTTGCTATCATAAGTCTGATAGGATCGCAACAATCAAAGTATTTATTTCAGTTCCATCCAATTGAGGATCGTATTCATCACGCCGGTATGGACGGTTTGTTGAGGAACTGTGGCACTGGCTGTCGTGTTGATGAGGCCTTCTCAATGGATGATCCAGTTGACTCGATCTCTGCTGATACTTCAGGGCTGCGTTGTGGTCGTGTCCAGCTGAGGATTGTATTCATCACGCCGGTATGGACGGTCTGTTGAGGAACTGTGGCACTGGCTGTCGTGTTGATGATGTCTTCACAATGGATGATCTAGTTGACTCGATCTCTGCTGATACTTCAGGGCTGCGTTGTGGTCGTGTTATGGCACCGGTCCTTGGATACGGCCCAGATCCGGTTGACTACGGTAAACCTCGGGATAAACAGAAAGACTAATATTAGCGTAGATGCCATTCTTTTTCTGATGTAACGAGTACATCTGGTGTTATAGGAAGTGTTCCCGGTTCCGGCTGACCTAATTTATGCAGCCTAATAATCCTTTAACAGATTTGAAAATATAAATTGATAATGTGTCATGTGTATGCCAGGTTAAAGAGATGCGTTTTTAGTCTAGATTTAAACTGACAGAGTGTGTCTGCTTCCCGAACAATGCAACGAAGATAGTTCTACCAAAAAGACTCGGGAGGCAAGATAACGTAACACTGATATTTATTACCAAACAGCAAGCGGAATATATAAGGTTAATGATCTTTGGCGTAGGCCCCGTCCGTAGCTCACGTCCTGAGGGTTGAAGACTTTGCATTTCCTGCCTGAAGCTGAAGGCAGGGGCGTAGCCAACCCCCAGGGAGTATGGACAGGGACCATCCTGGTGGTGGTGGGGAGGATGGAGATGAAAGTTTGCGTCAGCATCTGCGAACTCAGACAAGTGTAAGTACCAATCTTTTATACGCCAAGTGTTAGATAATGATTGGTTAGATCTGATTTAATAAGTGACATAACATTTGAGTCTTCCTGGCAGAACTTGCTCTAGAGCTTCATTTTCAGAGTTTAGGTGCCAAATAGGAGAAGGATCTACCGCCTGCAGTTGATTTTGATATTCTAGGTATTATCAGCTGGCCTGAATTCTGAGATCGCAAGAAATGTGAAGGACTATAATGTATTAAGAGCTCACTTAGGTACTGGGGAGCTAAACCATTTAGTGCTTTGTAAGTAATTAGCAAGATTTTAAAATCTATACGATGTTTAACAGGAAGCCAATGCAGTGATGACAGAACTGGGCTAATATGGTCATACTTCCTAGTTCTAGTAAGAACTCTAGCTGCTGCAAATTTTACGAGCTGTAGTTTATTTATCAAGCGAGCAGAACAACCACCCAGTAGAGCATTACAGTAGTCTAGCCTTGAGGTCATAAACGCATGAACTAACTGTTCTGCATTTTTCATTGAGAGCATATGTCGTAGTTTAGATATATTTTTCAGATGGAAGAATGCAGTTTTACAGATGCTAGTAACATGGCCTTCAAATGAAAGATTGGTATCAAAGAGCACACCCAGGTTCCTAACTGACGACGAAGACTTAACAGAGCAGCCATCAAGTGTTAGACAGTATTCTATATTATTGCGTGAAGAAGTTTTCGGTCCATAAATTAGAATCTCTGTTTTTCCTGAATTTAGTAGTAGGAAATTACTGGTCATCAACTTTTTTTATCAGCTATACATTCTGTTAATTTAGCGAAATGGTTATTTTCGTCAGGGCACGAAGAAATATAGAGCTGAGTATCATCAGCGTAACAATGAAAACTAATGCCGTGCTTCCTAATGTTATCTCCCAATGGTAGCATGTACAGAGTAAAACGCAACGTTCCTAGTACTGAGCCTTGCGGTACTCCATATTTAACTTGTGATCGATATGATATCTCATCGTTTACTACAAACTGATAACGGTCAGATAAGTATGATTTGACCGCCCAAGGCAATTTCACTAATGCCAACATAATTTTCGAGTCTGTTTAGAAGAATATTGTGATCGATAGTGTCAAATGCAGCACTAAGATCCTGTAACACTAATAGAGAGATACAACCACGGTCTGATGATAAGAGCAAATCATTAGTAACTCTAATGAGAGCAGTCTCAGTACTACGGTACGGTCTAAATCCTAACTGGAAATCTTCACAGATACTATTTCTTTCTAAAAAGGAACATAGTTGTGATGAAACTGCCTTTTCTAGTATTTTTGACAGAAAAGTGAGATTTGAGAGCGGCCTGTAATTGACTAATTCTCTAGGATCAAGTTGTGTTTTTTTAATAAGAGGTTTAATAACAGCCAGCTTAAAGGTTTTTGTTACGTATCCTAGTAATAAAGATGAATTAACAATATTAAGAAGAGGATCTATAACCTCTGGAAGCATCTCTTTCAATAGCTTAGTCGGTATAGGGTCTAACATACATGTGGATGATTTTGATGATTTAACAACTTTAGACAATTCTTCCTCTCCTAAAGCAGTAAATGAATTGAATTTTTCTTTAGGGACACCACAATGCACTGTCTGACACAAGACTGTAGTAGACGGTTGCATGGTAATAATTTTTTCTTTAATATTATCAATCTTGCAAGTAAAGAAGTTCATAAAGTCATTACTGCTGTGCTCTTTGGAAACATCAGAATTTGAAGCTTTATTTCTTGTTAATTTAGCTAGTGTATCAAATAAATACCTAGGGTTGTGTTTATTTTCTTCTAAAAGTTTTGAAAAATAGGCAGATCTAGCAGTTTTTAAGGCCTTTCTGTACTCGAAAATGCGAAATACTTCTAGTTTTGTTTTCTTCCAGCTGCGCTCCATTTTTCTAACTGCTGTTTTTAGGGCCCAAGTGTGCTCATTGTACCATGGTGTTGGATTAATTTCCTTAATCTTTTTTAAACGCAAAGGAGCAACTGAGTCTAATGTGCTGGAAAAGACAGAGGCAATAGTTTCTGTTGCAATATCGAGGTCTTCTAAGCTGTCTGGTATGCTAAGGTGATGAAACTGATCAGGACGATTATTTATAAAGCAATCTTTAGTAGTAGAAGTGATTGTTCTACCATATTTATGGCAGGGAGGCAGTTTAGCCTCTTTGACTAAATGTAGTATTTAGTAAACACAAGACTAGATAATGATCTGAGATGTCATCACTCTGCTGCAGAATTTCAATGGCATCAATATCGATTCCATGTGACAATATTAGATCTAAAGTATGATTACGACAGTGAGTGGGTCCCGACACGTGTTGTCTAACACCAATAGAGTTTAGAATGTCTGTAAATGTCAATCCTAATGAGTCTTCTTTTATTATCTACATGGATATTAAAATCACCAACAACAAGGACTTTATATGCAGCTAGTACTAATTCTGATAGAAAATCGACAATCTCTTTGATAAAGTCTGTATTGTGCCCTGGTGGTCTGTATACAGTACAGTACTGTGATAATATCGTTTACAATAAGTGCTTTTGAAGAAAGTGATCTAATATTTAACAACCCAAGCTTTATCATTTGTTTATCATTATTATCTCTATTTTTTATTTGTTGAACATCAATTACATTTTTACCATTAAATGGGTTTGGAAGTTTTTTTGTTTTTACTAATTCGGGGTACAGACACAGTCTCTATGTGATAATATCTAGGTGCAAGAGTTTCTATGTGTTGGGAATTATCTGACTTCTGTAACGTGAGGCAGCCAGCAGACGTTCAGTTTAGCCAGTCTGTCTGCTTCCTGTCCTGGGCCCCAGTTTGTCATGTTTTAGTTCTGAGACTATGTGCCATATTACTAGAGAGAAGAGCAGCACCATCCCGGGATGGATGAATACCATCTCTTATCAACAGGTCAGGTCTGCCCCAAAAGCTTTTCCAATTGTCTATGAAACCTATATTATTCTGCGGACACCACTTAGACAGCCAGCCATTGAGTGATGATAATCTGCTAACTATCTCATCACTCCTACGAACAGGAAGAGGGCCAGAACAAATTACTTCTCCTGACATTGTACTTGTGAGTTCACACACCTCTTAAATGTTAATTTTGTGATCTCCGATTGGCGAAGTCGAACATCATTTGTGCCAACGTGAATAATAATTAGAGTATTGCGATTAGCATTAGCCAGCACTTTTAAATTTGCTTTGATGTCAGGTGCTCTGGCTCCCGGCAAACATGTGACTATGGTGGCTGGTGTCTCTATTTTCACATTCCGTGTAATAGAATCGCCAATAACTAGGGCACTTTCAACAGGATTCTCAGTGGGTGCGTCACTGAGTGGGGAGAATCTGTTTGATGTTCTTAATGGAACGGAAGAGTGGTGTTTTCCGCGGCTAGGCCGCCTCACCGTTACCCAAGTGCCCTGCTGCGCGGGCTCTACAGCCTGAACCGAACAATGTACACAATTCACTAAGCTAGTCGCATCCAAAACAGTATCTGAAGTCCCTGCATTCTTACTATCCTCGATTAAAGTTTGGATGCGTGTCTCTAATTCTGAGATTCTCTCTGTCAGCCTGACTATTTCCCTACATTTATGACATGTAAATCCCTCGTCGCTGACAGAGAGAGCTACACTGAACATGTGACAAACTGAACACGAGATAACAGTGGGAAAGGATGACATGTCTCATCGTGTTTGTAGACTGATCCGAGTAACCACTGTAGACTGATCTAAGTTACCACAGCTGTTTGATGAACGCGTTGAAAAGGAGATCATTTACATGGCATACTAATACACGCGACCTAGGAAGCTAGGGAGCTGTTTGAGATGCATGGATAGTTTGTAGGGGTTTTCCTCATCTACTTACTTTCTCTTCGCCGTCTTGGTATCAGTGTGTGCTAGGTAAGACCATTTTGTGCTTGAGCACCACCAAGTTGTGTTTTACTGTAACTTCAGCAGCTCCAGGCATGTGAACAAAAGCGCCACTCTCATTGGTCTGCCAGTTTTTAACGCAGTGCGTCAAACCAGAAAAACTAATCTGAGGCGTTTTTTTTTAAATGTCTGTGTGGGTCTCTGTCTGTGTCAATGTCTGTGTATGTTTTTCTCTCTCTCTCTCTCTCTCTCTCTCTCTCTCTCCCTGTGTGTGTGTATTACAATCTTGATTAGTGGTCTTTAACCCTTTTACTGATTACCCATTTATTGATGAACTTATACAAATTTTGAACTGCAAATGATAAATTCACACTCATTTGAAAATGGACCATGCCACTATATCACTATTCAGACAGGACTAGTATTTCTAAATGTTTGAGTTACAATTATTATTTTTTACAATTACAGTTGTAATTTCAATAAATTAATTATTTATTGATATAATTCACATGTATTAAAAAAAAACAACAACCCTGTGTCAGTAAATTTCACATGGTAATAAAAGTGGCTGTTAAAAAATAGACTTGCGTGAGCAGAAAATCTAGACGTACCTTAATATTACCTGAGACTGACATTAAAATTGTCTTTGCAGGTTCTGTGATTTGGCTCTTTTTATTATTTTTTTATTATTTTATTTTTCCATCTTATACCACACATATTGAAATTAAATGAAAGCATGCTTTTGGTGCATAAGATTGGTGCACAAACAACAGCTCAGGGATGTCAAAAAACACATGAAGAGAACTGTTAGGATGTCATTACACTGTATTCAGCACAAACTAGGCTACATAATATGTGAGGAACATGTATAAGGTTCATGCGTGGTTACTAAAAAAACAAAAAACTTAAGTCACTGAAATAAGGCCAAAAAAGTATATTATATCTGTGTTCACAAGACTTCTGGGTATTGGAGGTTGTAGACTAGAGTTTTTGCTTCAGAATTATATAAAAATTATGCTGCTTACTCCTTCATTTATAACAATATATTGATTTAGTTTTTGTAAGAAATTTTTTGTCAAGAAACACAGTATGCGTGGAGGCATAAATAATCATGAATAATGGTTCATTTACACCTGAGAAGACAGAAGAATCACATAATAATGACCTGAAATGACTTGCATATTAATGAGGCCTTTCAGTCAGGTAGGCTGTGAAAAAACCCTCTGTTATCATGACTCTGCTCATCATAAACGACAATACTGTGAAATATTATTACAATTTAAAATAATGGTATTCTATTATATTCTTTAAAATATAATGTATTTCTGTGATGCAAAGTGTCTGAACAATTATGTTACCTCTATGGCATTTCATATAGGCTTTTAGCTTAAAAGCATGCACATTTGGAGAAATATTGATGTATTCTTATATGTTTATGTCAATATTCTATACTGGGGAGTAATATTTATTCAATATTTATTGTCATCACTATGAGTGCTGGATTCTGTGTTTTCAATTCATACATGCAGCTGGAGGCCGCTCTGTACACCTTTAGGTCACAAATTCATATAAAGAAGAAGAGGAACCAGGAACTAACGGCATGTCTTCTAGAGATCGCTAACCATGGCTTTGACATCCAGATAAACACTTTTCAAGACAATAAATACGCGATTGAGACGATGTATGCATGTATTGACTGAATTTGCGTCTGAATAGCGCTGGCTCCGTGGGCGTGGTCGCATTAGCGGATAATGAGCTGAATCACGGACTTCTGACACGGCTCTCTTTTCATACAGATTACATAAACACAGAATGTTTGTTTTCGATATGACTTGCACGATTTAAAACCTGACATTTCAACGTTTCTTTAGACATAAGTGTCATTTTTTTTGTCATTAGTATTCATAAGTTACAGTTCATTTTCCGAGAACTATCAGATTGGACTTCGTTCAGAGGGAGACGAGAGATCACGCATCATGTTAGTTTTCTTTATTTTACAAAAAGCACAACATTGTGTTTTTACTCTGAGTGTACACAAATAAAAGAAGACATTTTATAGTTTCAATTGATATATTACTTATGTCTCTATGACAAGAAATGACGGAGTATTTTAAGTCTGTTTTGCTGCAATGTGAAAAAAATCCTGCAAAACGCGCCGGCACGTTACCTGACTCCAGAGAGTTAAGACTGGATTAGACATGCAAGTCATCTCAATTTAAACATCTCATGGATGTGGCTGCTGTGGTTTGTGATCATATGGGCACCAACTGCTGCAGTACATGTGGTGTATCCAAATGACTTTGACATATTCCTTTTATGTTTACCCGTTTTAAATGCCTTTTGCCCACCGTGCACAGTTGCCCTGAAGGCACCAGGTTGGCGGTGCCACTGGGCTTGGGCCTGCTGCTTGAAGCCATATATATATATATTGTCATTTTTTGGAAATTTGGGGCCCTTAACATGCTCGAAAACTTTTGAAACTTCAAACGCAAACTTCAGACGCAAAAAGTCTGAAAGACGCAACAGAGCCCCCTTGAACAGGGTTCGAAAACTTGGTCCATATATCCAACTCGCTTGCACGTATCGGTATAAAACTAAGTACACCTATAGACCTCTTCGGACCTAACAACTTTTGTGCTCTAAGTTATATGCCAGCTCAACAGGAAGTCAGCTAATACAAGTTGTTTGAAAAACATATGCTCTGGAATTTGATATACTCCTCCTAGGTGATTAATCCCATCACCACCAAACTCGGTCAGCATGAAGTCAAGACATCTATGGTGCTAAATTGCAAATGGTTTGGCGAGAAAAGGGAAGCAGGTAATGTGTTATAACATCTGCATACATTGATTGATTTTTATGAAACTTTACCTTTGTGTTCATTATAGGAGGCTAATCACATGGATGTGACTATTGTGAGTCCAAGTTATAGCGCCACCAACTGGCATCAAGAAATGTGTCACTTCCAAAGTGTGTCACTTTTTTGCTTTGAAATCACTGTTATTTTTACCTGATTTGCTTCCAACTTCATTAGTGTAATGTCAATACACAGCAGATATATACCTTTGAAACAATTGTGATAACTCGAACACTGTTGCCATTGCAACACATCTAACTTAAATATTTGATTATTAATAAAGATGTTAAAGATGCTTAACATGCTTCAAATTGCATGAAACTCAACTTACACGTCAGATATGTCAGCCAGCAGACATGGGCATCACCGTAGAAACAAGTGGGAGCAGAGCCTCTATAGTGCCACCTTTTGGCAAAAGTGGGGGGTTACCTTTACCTACAGTCACCAAACTCAGTACACATATTGTTCTCATTAAGCTGGACAACAGTCATTAGCTCCGATCAAAAGGAAGTCAGATAGTTTGGTTTGAATGTGGATTTTTTAATAAACAGGCTCTGAATTTTAAACTACTACTTCTAGGGTTTATTCGATTCAGACCAAACATTTTTTACCATGGTGCTAGGATATTGAAGATGTTAAACTGCAAACGGATATCGGATATCTTGATCAGTGTTGCCATGGTGAGAGATTAAACTAAAAAAACACTATAAACTATTTATTTATATATAGAATAATACAAATGTTTTAAATAAACACATTTTATTCTTTTTTTTTTTTTCAATTCAAAAAGCATGTGTAAGTTGAAGGGGTCATGAACTGCGTTGTTCCCTTTCGAAAGGGAACTTGAACTGCATCCTAGAACGCTACTGGGGAATGCCCTCATGTGACTGGTGTCTGAAACAATCTGTCCAATCTTGACAATCCTATTGGCTGGCGACAGCCTATGACGTAATGCAGGTGTAACCAGGAAGTATAAAAGGGGCACCTGGAGAACATGTCATCCTCTTTTTGTCTTCAGGGACTGTTTGTCTGTAGAGATCTATTCAAGGTAAGACATTTTCTACTATGGCTGAGAAACGTTTCAAGCGGTGTGCTGCTGGTGTCCTGGATATTTGACAACGGAGGACACACACGACTTGTGTGTTCATTGTCTGGGCGAAGAGCATGCACGCTCTGTTCTCGAGGGAGCAATTTGCGTGCATTGTGAGTGTCTTCCCATGAAGACACTCTGCTCTCGTCTGTCCATTGGCCGAGGCCTGCCCCGCGTATGAGGAGCTCCTCGACATGATGGGGTGCACGTCAGATAGATTAAAGCTGTCTTGGTATAGATTAAAGCTGCAGCCCCCGTAAGCCTTCCTTTCCTTCCCGATTTCCATTCTGCCACTAAGTAGACCGCTGCCGCGATCTGTAGATCAATGGTGGAAATGGTGGCACTGAGAGACACCTGTTGGTGAACCTGGCGGATATCGGGGAGAAAGAGAAGGGTTTTCTCCTTGATGCCCCGGTCTCGCCCTCTGAACTTTTTGGCACTTGCATTGAGGCCGTGGTGGGAAAGTTCAAAGAGGCAAGGGTGTGCTCAGCAGCATTTAAATCATGTAAATCATGTATTATGTCATGTCAGACAGCCCGTCCTGGTCTGAGGACCATAGACAGGGCCAGAAAACTAGCGTCGCTGCTCGGGCTCCTCCTCCTCAGAGGAGCAGGTCGCAGAGAAGGCGAGAAGCTAGAAAGAAGAAGCAGGATCAGAGAGAAGTTATACAACGCAGGCATTCTGAACGGCCAGTGAGTATTTCTTTCTTTCTGAGGGTTTGTACACTTCACCCTCTCCTCTTCTTCTGTCCCTCTGTACCCTTCATTCCCACAGACACTTTAACATCGGTCCTGAGGCTGTGCTGATGATGAGTATGTTCCCTAAAGTGGAACTTTTCTGACCAATTTCAAAACACTGCTTAATGAAGCATCGGAGCAAAAACGAATCCGTGTATTGAATCATGATTCAGATTGCGTGTCAAACTGCCAAAGGCTGAAATCACGTGACTTTGGAGCTCCGAACAGCAGATTCGATACACTGATTCATTTATGATCCGATGCTTCCTGAAGCATTGTTTTGAAATCGGCCATCACTAAATAAGTCTTTTTTTTTTGGCGCACCAAAAATATTTGCATCGCTTTATAATATTAATATTGAACCACTGTGCTCACATGAACCGATTTAAATATGTTTTTAGTACCTTTATGGATCTTGAGAGAGGAAGTGTCATTGCTCCCTATGGAGGCCTCATGGAGCCATCAGATTTCAACTAAAATATCTTAACACTCTCGGGTCGGCGGTCACGCCGGCGTGATCACCGCATTTTTTTTCTAACCAGTGTGAAAGAGACTCAAAATACTCTGTCACTGTTGCGCATACAATTAAAGAGTTATACACCATTTTAATCTGTGGAATATCTTCTTTTATTTGTGTACACTCAGAGTAACAACAAAATGTTGTGCTTTTTGTAAAATAAAGAAAACTAACATTATGCGTGAGCTCTCGTCTCCCTCTGAACGAAGTCCAATCTGATAGTTCTCAGAAAATGAACCGTAACTTAGTGAATACTAATGACAAAAAAATTAGACTTATGTCTAAAAAAAACATTGAAATGTCAGGTTTTAAATCGTGTAAGTCAAATCGAAAACAAGCATTCTGTGTTTATGTAATCTGTATGAAAAGAGAGCCATGTTAGAAATCCGTGATTCAGCTCATTATCCGCTAATGCGGCCACGCCCACGGAGCGAGCGCTATTCAGACGCAAATTCTGAGTCAATGCATGCATTCATCATCTCAATCGTGTATTTATTGTCTTGAAAAGTGTTTTGAATAGCCATAGTTAGCAATCTCTGGCCTCAGTTAGTTCAGTTATTTCCTGGATTGCCTATTCTTCTTTAGTGCTCAGGCATTTGTAGACTAAAGGTGTACAGAGTGCCCTCAGGCTTCAAGTATGAATTCAAAACACAGTATCCAGCACTCATAGTAATGACAATAAATCCTGAATAAATATTACTCCTCTGTATAGATAATTGACAAACAAATGAAAATCCATCAGTATTTCTCCAAATGTGCATGCTTTTACGCTAAAAGCCTATATGAAATGCCATAGAGGTAACATAATTGTTCAGACACTTTGCATCACAGAAATACATTATATTTTAAAGAATATAATAGAATACCATTATTTTAAATTGTAATAATATTTCACAGTATTGCTATTTTTTCTGTATGTTTGATTTACACCATGATGAGATTTGAGACATGATCAACAGAGGGTTTTTTCACAGCCTACCTGTCTGAAAGAGCTCATTATTTATGCAGTTCATTAGAGCTCTTTATGCAATTCTTTTGTCTTCTCAGGTGAGAATCATCCATTATTCATGATTATTCACGCCTCCACGCATACTGTGTTTCTTGATCAAAGATGTTTTAGAATATTTAAATCTCTCTATTGTTTTATATGAACAAGCAGGCAGCATAATTTTTTTACCTCATTTTGAAGCACAAACTCTAGTCTACAACCTCAAATACCCAGAAGTCTTGTGAACACAGATTTAATATATATTTTTTTGGCTTTATTTCAGTGACTTAAGTTTTTTTGTTTTTTCAATAACCACACATAAAGGTTATTCTTTCAAAAACACAAACATGTACATACATGTTCCTCACACATTATTGTAGCCTAGTTTGTGCTGAATACAGTGTAATGACACTTTTTTCCATTAATATGTTTATGAACAACTGAAAAAAGCACAAATGTCAGGGCATGTCAAAACTTCTCCAAGGCCCCAAAAATCCTCAGACCCCTGAGGGTTAATTTGTGTTCCGAAGATTAACGAAGGTCTTACGGTGTGGAACGGCATGAGGGTAAGTAATAAATGACAGAATTTTCATTTTTGGGTGAACTAACCCTTTAAGTTGAGCATATTCGGTACTCCCTTCCTTCATGTTGGTTGAGCATGCTCCCTTGGAGCCACTGCATTAGTCCCAGGCCTGCGGCCATGTCCGGCTAGGGTTGCAGGCTCTACCTGGCCTCCTCCTTAGCCCAGCTGCATGGTTTACTCCAGTTTATATCTGCTACTTTCATCTGAAAACTCAAGCTCTTTGCAATTTAACATTGCTGCGGACCTACAAGCTCAGATGCCGATTCAACATGTCCAATCAGCCGAAAAAAAGCAAGCAAGGACCAACTTCAGCCGACGGTGCGGAACACACTGAGAAAACTTAGTTGACCAACGAACAAAAATTTCCAGACGGCCGACCGTCGGCTTGGTGTGTTCCTGCCTTATGAGGAATCACAGTGTAAAACATGTAATTTCCTGTTGCCATCGGTTGGTGCTTTAACTGTGGTGGCCTTCTTTCTTTCGATTTGATGGCCTGTGAGTAGTTAGCCCTCTGGGGCCTCCTTATTGGCTATACTCTTGATTTCCAATATCAGGTCGCTAGGCTTCCTTGGAGCCTCCTTGATGTTGACTCCAGTTTATATCTGCTACTTTCATCTGCCTTTTCAGGCTGCCTCTGTGGTAGGTTCTGGTTGGTTCTTTGCCCCAGGGTGGGACCCCTTTGTTCTGTGTTGGTCCTCATACAGACTTCCCGCTCTGTTGTATGAGCCAAACTCTTAGCTCTGTAAAGTACAGGCTAGTTGGAGCTGGTTCTCTGGTCTGTGTTTGGTTGTAGGCTCCCTTCCGAGCCTCCCAGCTATCTGCTTAGCTTGGTCTTACTCGTCTCGGTTGAGTCTCTTACTCCCCTTTGGTAGGGTTTTTTTTTTTGTTCAGAGTGATGCACTCCTGAGCGTTATCACTGGCAGAAGACTTCTCAGCCTCCCAGGATGTTCAGTTATTACTAGGCAGTAGTTTCTACTTCCTTATTAACTACCTTGCTCCCTGAGCATGGTCTAGAGTCATTTTGGAGTTTGATGTTTACTCCCCTTAGACCAGCTTCTGGTGAAGCTATAGCACCTTTTTGGCCTTGTATGTAGAATACCAGCCTCCAGAATCTTCGCTTAGCATTCTGTAGATCCTAGGTCAAGCAGTTTACTCCCCTCTGAGGGTTGGAAGCACTTTACAGAGTTCTGCTCCCTGGGATGCCCGTCTCTTTCCGGTGAGGAGTGGTTTCTGCCTTTCTGCAGCCCCTCTCATTTGGCTGCCCTCTTGGGTTTAAAGTAAGGAACTCTGTTCCATGAACAGACAGGTTGCTGGCGGACTAGGCCTCTCTGGTGGGCTGGGTCGGCCTCCCTTGTGGCTCCAGGCGTTGATGTTTGTCCCCCTGAGGATTACAAAATATTGTGCAGTGCAGTGACTGGATTCGACAGTAATGCATACGTCTTTTCAATGCGTATGTGAACAACATCCAGATACAGGTTGCATGTTAATGGCAAGCGTAAACGCAG
Organism: Chanodichthys erythropterus; assembly: GCF_024489055.1. Taxonomy (NCBI): domain Eukaryota; kingdom Metazoa; phylum Chordata; class Actinopteri; order Cypriniformes; family Xenocyprididae; genus Chanodichthys; species Chanodichthys erythropterus. The sequence goes on from NC_090237.1 coordinate 37,000,547, forward strand.
CCTAAGCGTGTAAATACATGAGAAATATGGCAATGCCATTTCAACGTGCCACACTTTCTGCTGCCAACAGATGGTGCTTTTACTATAGCTTAAAGTCCACGTGAACCGGAAGTTGCAAACGAGTTTTCTCCAGTGTTGTGACGTATTTCCAAGTGAAACGGAATATTAAATAGAGGGCAGAGTTTTACTTTAGCGCTCCTCCTCTCCATCTCTTGCTCATAGCAGACTAACGGTTGCAGGGGAGAGGTTTACGTGTTTTCAACCCAAGCCGTCAAACTGACCTTCTCTATCAGAGAAGGAACGCCATTCCAGACCAGAAGTAACTTTTCAGATTTTGATTAAAGATTACTGCGACAAACTCTTTTTTCCTGTGTATTAACTTGCACGGATTAATTGTTTACCACAAGACTAGTAATATGCACTAACAAAGAAAATAGGGTCAATTTTGATGACTTTCATATTGCCATGTAGATGTCTTCATGTCAGGACTATTATCAAACTTTTGAAGTTTGGGGCAGATTGGACATTGTATGCCTGAGTTACAACAACCTCCTGTTTCGTGGCATTAATCGCATACATTAGCACTTAGCGAAGTGTTGCATGATTTAACATATCTCTAACATGTTTGTACTTCGTGGCATATTTAAATGTGTTTCTCGGAGTGAATTACAGTACAAAGCATGCCATTTCCTGTTGCCAGGAGGTGGCATTATGACTAACTGAATATTGGCATAAAGATGTCTTTAGGCCAGGACTCTTATCACACATGCAAAGTTTGGGGCAGATCGGATATTGTATGCCTGAGTTACAACAGCTTCCTCTTTCATGCTGAAACATCAGAATTTGTCTGGCCGCCACGGACACGCCCTTCAGAAAACTCAAGCTCTTTGCAATTTAACATTTCTGCGGACCTACAAGCTCAGATGCCGATTCAACATGTCGAATCGACCGAAAAAAAGCAAGCAAGGACCAACTTCAGTCGACGGTGCGGAACACACTGAGAAAACTTAGTCGGCCAACGAACAAAAATTGCCCGACGGCCTACCGTTGGCTTGGTGTGTTCCTGCCTTATGAGGATTCACAGTGTAAAACATGTCATTTCCTGTTGCCATCGGTTGGTGCTATAACTGTAACTGAATATTGGTGAACTGATATGACGTCATTTCGAACAAAATCAGGCCAAAACAAAGTTCGTTTGGTGTTCTTTTTGGAAGTTTGAAATGGCTTGCCAAAGTGAACTTTCAGGAAAAGTTCCCTCCAGCTGCAAAACACCTTCGTACTACCATTGGTCAGTGACAATAACATAATAGGAGTTGTGTGCTGAGGCTCCGCCTTCATTCATGTGGAAGTCTTCTCTGAATCATTTGATCTGTAGAGTTCGTTGAGGTAAGAGCTCCATGGGTGAAAACATGAACACGCTGGATAGCCGCTTATAGTACAAAATGAAGTTATGCTTCAGATAAAATGAGGCGCTGACACTGTTTTTCATGTTTGATACTGTAAAGCTGCTTGATTTTAAGCAGTCTATTAAATAAAGTGCTATATGAAGACGTGACGTGACTGGAGTGCTACTTTGCAGAGCTCATGCTAACATACCCATGTTGTTATGATCAGACGTTTTTCTTTCTATAATAAATGCTTGCCGTTTTGTCATTTTTGTTGGGTTTGTTTTGTTACTTAGAAGAAAGTGCACAGCACATATTTACATATTCATCTAACCGTCGATCTCAGCAGTGTGGACAGTGTGGGCATCAGATGTTCATTTACAGTATATTGCTGGTCACGCATTTCGAACTTCGTTTTACACCTAAACGAAGAACGAAAAAGAACTTTTCATTTGAAGTATACCGGGGCCTTAAGCCTTGTCTGTGAAACCAGGGGGAAGTGTGTTAAGCATATCAGTCTACACGTATAAATTGAGTAAATTGAGTTGTGTTAATTTTTAATCTACACATAGATATGTGTAAAAGAAGTTTTTATTTTCTACACATTTTAGTTAATATTGACACAAAGTGTGTAAATTAGAGTGTTACACATAATTTGTGTAATTTTTCTACACATTCTTTCTAAGAGTGTATGCACATGTAAAATAATGTGATCATCAAACATTAAACAGCATATAAATCAAAGCTGCCTAACCTTATAATGAAATGTCTGTTACATGTGCCCTGGGTCTGTGTTCATTAACTTTATTTTATGGACTCAAATCCCCCTCTAGGAACCAATTACACACTCACACCTGTTTTACATACATGGCTCAGTATTGTTTAGCCATTGGTTTGCATTCCGTTTGTGCCTTGCCTCGCCTCACCTCGGCTCACCTTGGCTCGCCTCACCTTGTCTGTGTTTTGACCCTGGACTGTTTCCTTGTTCGTTGATCATTTGCCGACTGCCTTGACCTGTGCCCGTGTTTTGGATTACTCCTTTGCCTTGCCTTCCTGTTATTGTTTGCTGGTATTTGACCTACTGCCTGTATGACTACGCTCTTCCTATAAATAAAGCCTGCATGTGGATCTCCAACTCCGCTGTCCTGCTTCCATCCATTACAGAATACTCAGCCATACCGAGATCCAGCGGCTTTTATGAGCGTTTCCAGTCCAACCATGGATCCAGTTGACCAGCTACTACGTCTTCGGTAAAGATATATTTATAATAACTTATATTTTCAAGTTCCATTTGATGATGTGGCTTTGAAGGAAATTTTCCATTTTGGACTAAATGAGCCCATAAAAACCTGGTTTAACCTTCCAGAATGGAAGTTTAATTGTAGTCTAAGAGACTTTATGGACTATGCCTTAATTTTATTTGGCTCTTCGTTCACTGTGGGGGAAGAAGAGAAATTCTTTGGATTCTTAGAGTTTTGGGGGGAGGGCCAACTTCAACAAGCTCTGGTAGCAGTGGAGCTTGTATTGTTGCAAAGTTCTATTTCTTCCACCTTGATTATCGCAACCCCGATACTCTCTGCACCTCCAAACCCAGTAATTCCCTCACCAGAGCCTGTTCATGTGATTGCTGCATTGGATCGGTATTTTCAAGCATTTCAGAGCCTCGCCATGTCTCAGCAGATTTTCCTGATTCTTGTCACATCTCGGCAGATCTTCCTGATTCTCATCAAGTAACAGCAGATCTTCCTGAGCCTCGTCACACCTCGGCAGATCATCCAGAGCCCTAAGCTGAGATGGCGGCTGCGTCTGAGCCCTCAGAGATTGCAGCAGTGGCCATTATGGCCACAGCCATTTGGTGCGTGTTGCCTGCACACACATCAGTGCACATCAGTCCTTGAATCTGGTCCTGAGCTTGCTTCAATCTATGAGTACATTCCTGAGTCCAGTCCAGTGTCTGAGTCCAGTCCTAAAATCCGGCCTCGTGGTCATCCCTGAGTTTCCTGTCTACTGTGACATGGCCACGGAGGTCGTCCCCGAGTTTCCTGTCTGCCTTGACACGACCACAGAGGTCATCCCTGAGTTTCCTGTCTGCCTTGACATGACCACGGAGGTCGTTCCTGAGTTTCCTCTCTGCCCTGAGACGACTATGGAGGTGGTCTTTGGGTTTCCTGTCTGCCTTGACTTGACCACAGAGGTCGTACCAGAACTGTCTGTTTGTCCCGACACAACCACAGAGGTTGTTCCTTAATGGTCTGCCTGCTGCAAAATGTCCAGAGAGGATGTTTCAATCAGGCTTTTCTGAGCTCCCTACCTGTACTGTCATGGGCCTAGTGGCCAATGCTAACCTCTCTGCTTCATGTTTCAGTTTCTCCTGTTCAGCCATGTTGGTTTCCAGTGTTGCCTAATCTGCTGTTGTGGTCGTCTGCTCCGCCGTGGGGGTCTTCAAGCTTGTCTGAATTGCTTTGGTGGTCGTCTGCTCCACCGTGGGGGTCTTCAAGCCCATCTGAGCTGCAGTGGTGGTAATCTGCTCCACCGTGGGGGTCTTCAAGCCTCTCTGAACTGCTTTGGTGCTTGTCAGCTCCGCCGTGGGAGTCTTCAAGATCATCTGAGCTGCAGTGTGGTCATCTGCTCTGCGTGGGGGTCTTCAAGTCCGTCTGAACTGCTTTGGTGATCGTCTGCTCCACTGTGGGGGTCTTCAAGCCTGTCTGAGCTGCAGTGGTGGTCATCTGCTCTACCATGGGGGTCTTCAAGCCCGTCTGAACAGCTTTGGTGGTTCAGAGGGCAAGATTTTGACTTGCCTTCCTGTTACTGTTTGCTGGTGTTTGACCTTTTGACCTACTGCCTGTACAACTATGCTCTTTCTGTAAATAAAGCCTGCATGTGGATCTCCAACTCTATTCTATCTACTATTCTATGATCTACTCTATCAGTGTTTTGACACATAGTCTTTGAGGAAAAAAAAAAAAAAAAAAAACAATTCTCAGCTTTTTTTATTTAAATGCTGCTTTTTTATTATTATTAAAGGTACCCACTTAGTCACATTCAATTGTTGAAGAAAAAAAAAAGAATACATGAAGCTATAATAAGTTTTGGTAACGCTTTATAATCTTCACGCTATGAAGCATTAGTAAATAGTGATTGCTTATAAATCAAGAACAAAGTATGTATAGCTGTATTTATAAATGGCTTACTAATGTATGTTAATGCTTTATAAATAATGAACTGACTATTTTAACTAATTAACTAATGCTTCATAGCGTGAGATGAAGTGTTACCAAAGGTTTTTTTTCTTTTTTTTTTTTTTTTCTTTAAAGCTGAAGCTCAGTTATTTCTTTTGATATATTACATGTTCAGATATCCATACAACAACATATTTTGAGGGCAATGAAAGTTTTGTGAAAATGATCAAAAATGCTGGTTCTAATCATTTGCAGTGGAAAGATTGGAAAGCACTAGATACTGAATTATGCTCAATTTATGCTTTACATATATGCTAGTTATGTTTCCAGTGAAATCAAACATCAGAGGACTTTGCAGCACTTATGCCACAACAGGCCTCCTGAGTCATGTTAGAGACTATAAAAACACTAGCACACACTGGTGACTCCACAGTCCCACTAAATCAGAACACAAATAGAGCTCATTGCCTGAAGATGCAATGATGGTCATTTCAGAGTATATAACAGAGGGTATTTCTAATAATGTTTGTAAAGTAGAAAAAAAAAAAAAAAAAAAAAAAGATGAATTATTACTGTGCTAACCATTAGTTTAATTGAATAATTATTATATTACTAATCTAACTTAAGACTTGACATTTAAGTTCACATTTATTGGTTTAAGACACTGTGGCTAAATATTCTAAGCTGATTGTTTAATTTTTTTTTTTTGTTTATGTGTAAAAAACACAAACTTTGTTTGCTCTATTTTTCAGGTCAATGAAAGTATTCCTTGTGAAAGGAAAATGGAGAATGGAACATACTTTTATTTCATGTTGTTTGAAAATCTTGGGATCATAAAATATGCTTTTTTCACTTTGGGGTTTATTTTTTACTGTGCTGTCATTTACTTTAATGTCATAATTATTCTTGTAATATTTCTGGAAAAGACATTGCACCAGCCCATGTACATTCTGATTTCATGCTTGTCCATCAACTCTGTATATGGTACAGCTGGCTTTTTCCCAAGGTTACTGACAGACCTGCTCTATGATACACATAAAATCTCCTTTGAAGCATGTCTCATACAGAGTTTTGTCATTTACTCATATGCAGCTTTTGAGCTTACAATATTAATGCTAATGGCATTTGATAGGTTTGTTGCAATCAGCAAACCTTTGCATTACAACAACATAATTACCACACGGTTACTAACTTTTTTAATAGTTATAGCATGGCTTTATCCAATCACTTTTGTTGGTATCGGTTGTCTTTTGACTGGCAGGCTCACAATCTGTGGTAACAAATTGTTAAGGGTGTACTGCCACAACTATGAAATTGTCAAACTCTCATGTGTAAACAATACTGTTAATAATATTTATGGCCTGATTGTAACGATCACAAACATTTTTATCCCTTTGAGTTTTATAATATATACCTATGTCAGAATTATTATCATTTGTCAAAGAAGCACACGAGAGTTCAGGAGCAAAGCATATCAAACTTGTATTCCACACATAGTGATCCTTTTAAATTTCTCAGTTGCTCTTTTTTGTGAGCTCACTTTGAGTCGATTTGTGAATGGGGAACTTCCTATAGCGCTGACTGTTGTCATTTCACTTGAATTTATTGTTGTACCACCCATTGTAAACCCTATTGTTTATGGTCTAAACTTTCCTGATATCCGCAAAAAAATTAGACATCTTACAAAAGCCTCCAAATAGCCTGCTTTGTTTCTGTTGTAATAGGGTAAGAAATATATTTAAAAATGTAAAGATATTTGTTCAATTACGCAATCAATCACATTTTAGTTTTTAAAGGTATATGCACTAAATGTGATAGTTTTCACCTCTCTGAATTCTATACCGGTTTTCGTTAAATGATCTCCTCAGTAAATATTTTTTTGTGAAAGACTGTATAAGGATTTTGGAAACACAATCACAGATTAACTTTTTAATTGAAAGAATGAAGGGGCCATTCATATCTTATCAGCTCAGATTAATAACTGTAGAATATAAGCTTCTATGAAATCTTTTAAAAATTATATTAGTGTCAGTAATTCTTTACAATTGTAACTATTTAGAAATAAAAATAAAATAAAGAAAAAAAATATTTTTAACTGGTGTGTATATATATATATATATATATATATATATATATATATATATATATATATATATATATATAATGTTAGTGTTAAGAAAATAGAAAATGTGGTAATTACCTCATTTTGTCTTGTAACACATTTTTTGAAAATTGTTTTTTATTGTCATGTTATTATGCACTATTATTCAAATAATATATATATTTATCTCCAATTAAAACAAATTAGATATTTCATTAAAATGCTTATTTCCTGGTTTTGAAAGGTGCAAATTTTAACAATCTGTGTTAAATTAAAACCTGTATTTCATGAGACATTGAATATATGTAGGCTAGCTGTGTTTCCAATATGCATTGTGTATAATGTTTGAGCTTTAGGTTTTTCTCTTTTTCTCTCTTTTTCTTCATTTGTTTATGGTTTTACATAATAAAGATCATCAATAATCTGCTAAATCTAAGACTGCTTTCTAGAATTCTTCTATACTCATTGCAAGCTGGTTTGAAAATAACAGTGTTATTATTCTAGCATGGAATCACTTCTATTATTATTATTATTATTATTATTATTATTATTATAATTATTTCTATTGACAATAGATATAACTACACCAAATGATTGGTAATTATTTGATATAAGGTATGTAGACAACTATTGTTTGAACCTCTTAAAACTAATTCATAAATCTTTCTTTTAAAATAAAATAACATTCAGTCCAACAATATTATGGTTCACATGCAAAAAAAAAAAAAAAAAAGGCTGCAGGTAATTATAGCGTGCTGATATAGAGCCATATCGCAGGGATACGAGTGTGATATTGCATTTATACAACAGTTCGACAGCACAAGTGTGTAAATAAATAAGAACAACAACAGAGTATTTTAAAACCCTCTTTTGTGCAGCACTACTTCCTTCTGCCACAGATTCAAATCTCAAGTTGACATTTACCTATCTATATATCTATCTATATATCTATATCTATCTGTCTATCTATCTATCTATCTATCTATCTATCTATCTATCTATCTATCTATCTATCTATCTATCTATCTATCTATATCTATATATATCTATCTATCTATCTATCTATCTATATACAGTGGGTACGGAAAATATTCAGACCCCCTTAATTTTTTCACTCTTTGTTATATTGCAGCCATTTGCTAAAATAATTTGTTCTTTTTTTCCCTCATTAATGTACACACAGCACCCCATATTGACAGAAAAACACAGAATTGTTGACATTTTTGCAGATTTATTAAAAAAGAAAAACTGAAATATCACATGGTCCTAAGTATTCAGACCCTTTGCTGTGACACTCAGCCTGCTGTCCTCAGGTGCTGTCCTTAACTCAGGTGCTGTCCATCTCTTCTGATCATCCTTGAGATGGTTCTACACCTTCATTTGAGTCCATCTGTGTTTGATTATACTGATTGGACTTGATTAGGAAAGCCACACACCTGTCTATATAAGACCTTACAGCTCACAGTGCATGTCAGAGCAAATGAGAATCATGAGGTCAAAGGAACTGCCTGAAGAGCTCAGAGAAAGAATTGTGGCAAGGCACAGATCTGGCCAAGGTTACAATAAATTTTTGCTGCACTTAAGGTTCCTAAGAGCACAGTGGCCTCCATAATCCTTAAATGGAAGACGTTTGGGATGACCAGAACCCTTCCTAGAGCTGGCCGTCCAGCTAAACTGAGCTATCGGGGGAGAAGAGCCTTGGTGAGAGAGGTAAAGAAGAACCCAAAGATCACTGTGGCTGAGCTCCAGAGATGCAGTCAGGAGATGGGAGAAAGTTGTAGAAAGTCAACCATCACTGCAGCCCTCCACCAGTCGGGGCTTTATGGCAGAGTGGCCCGACGGAAGCCTCTCCTCAGTGCAAGACACACAAAAGCCTGCATGGAGTTTGCTAAAAAACACCTGAAGGACTCCAAGATGGTGAGAAATAAGATTCTCTGGTCTGATGAGACCAAGATAGAACTTTTTGGCCTTAATTCTAAGCGGTATGTGTGGAGAAAACCAGGCACTGCTCATCACCTGTCCAATACAGTCCCAACAGTGAAGCATGGTGGTGGCAGCATCATGCTGTGGGGGGTGTTTTTCAGCTGCAGGGACAGGACGACTGGTTGCAATCGAGGGAAAGATGAATGCAGCCAAGTACAGGGATATCCTGGACGAAAACCTTCTCCAGAGTGCTCAGGACCTCAGACTGGGCCGAAGGTTTACCTTCCAACAAGACAATGACCCTAAGCACACAGCTAAAATAACGAAGGAGTGGCTTCACAACAACTCTGTGACTGTTCTTGAATGGCTTAATGACTTAAACCCAATTGAGCATCTCTGGAGAGACCTAAAAATGGCTGTCCACCAACGTTTACCATAATTAAGAGATGATTAGTCATTAATCTGCTGTTAACAAGCAGAATCACTGAAGGACAGAGGAACACAAGAACTACAACTTTAGCCACAGCCTTAGATGAAATCAACTGAAGATAAAAGACATTAAATCTCTCAAGATCTGCTTAAACAGCTCTACAAACAGCATTACCAGCTTCACTTATAACTAACCAGACTGACTTTATTTCTTTCAGTTGTCTACAGCAGTTATTATTGAGAATTAACAGAGGTTTATGTTGATGTCTTATTGAAAATAAGTTCTGGTTGAATTCACCATTACAGTGGTTAGTGCTTGCTTTAGTTAAACAGTTTGACTCTTGACTTTTTAGCATTACTTTTTCTTTGGCTGTTTTAACTGTGTTTTTTTTTTATGGCAAGAACAATAAGAAAAAATGTGATCAGATGATGTCTAGTTTCTGGTTTTATAGGTTGTGTTTTAAGAACTGCACATGGTTGATTACAGTAGCCCTGTGACTGCACATCTTGATATTCATCACTGGTGATCATAACTTGAGAAATAACTTTTAAACAGAGTTTTTAAACGGACACCATCTGAATACACACAGATATCAAGAATCAGCATATGAATCTCAGCAATGGTGACATAGTTCATGCCGCAGTGCATGATGGGAGCCATACATTTTATACTATGGTGTCTCCCAGCATGCACTGTGTCATGAAACATGTCACCATTGTTGAGATTCATATGCTGATTCTTGATATCTGTGTGTATACAGATGATGTCTGTTTTAGGGTGCGTTTACATTTGTAGTTCGGTTCGTTTGGTTCATTTGGCAATTTTATCACCGAACCAAACAATACCGAACCTTCAGGCATAGGGATATATTCACGATGTGATTGGTCGGATTTTATGATGTATTGCCTATTTTGAGACGGATCTTACCGAACATCCAAAACAGTGCTGTTTGCTGAGGTAAATGCGCTCGTTGTGTGTGCGTAGCGGTGCGTAGCCTGCATGTGATGGTATTTTGACCAGCTGGGAACTCGTGAAGAGCTTATAAAATGTGTAAAGTAGTCAAAACACCGGCGGGAATCCATCCGTCACACACACAAATGATCTGCTGCATGGAGACGTGCGTTTGATGTCTGTGATGGGCAAACTCGCGTCTATGACGAGAAAAACCGACATGCGTGAGGATTCTGTCCTTTTTAAGGTCTCGTCTTTCTGTTTTTGGTTCGGTTACATGTCTTTGGTCCGTGTTGCGTTCATATATCATTCGAACCGCACCAGAGTTCGTTTGGAAGCGGACCGAGACTCTTCTTTTCAGCGGTCTCGGTCCGCTTGTTTGGTGCGCACCAGGGTTCGGATGGCAGCGTTCACATATGTTCAAATGAACCGCACTAACCGAGCAATCGCACCAGGGTTCGTTTTAATCGAACCAAACATGACAAGTGTGAATGCACCCTTAGTGATGGGAAGTTCGGTTCTTTTCTGCGAACCGGTTCTTTCGGACAGTTCGATTCAATAAACCGGTTGAAAAAAAACGGTTCACCGGTTCTTTTACGCTCCGATGTAATGATGTCATCCGCGATGACGTTGTCTATGGCGGGCCGGGATGAAAAAACTTAACACATTCAAATAAAGTCATTAATCACAACAACAGTCAACTAAAACATTATAATCTGAAGTGTTTCTTACAATTTAGTTTTGCATATAAAGAATCCAAACACATGACATATACAGGCAGTGATGTGCAAACAAAGTTTTACAGTTATAAAGTGAATAAATTTGTCTTCATCATAGCAGAAACCATGATCCATGGACATTACAATTTATTTGTAATTAAATAAACTTACCTTTTGCCAGAATTGGCCCCTCATTCAAGTCCTCTCATAGAATCAGTTGTCCTAGTTAACCGGTGCTGTGATGTTACTGTTCGGTCATAAACATATTTCCAGTATGTTTTATATTATCACACTGTTCGATGTTTAACAAAACTTGACTAACGTGCTTTTCGTTCTCTTGAAAAGTTAAACGCATGTGCAGAATCATCAGCTCACCGGTTCTCAAATCGGACATGTCCGAAAGAAGCGGTTCTCGGTTGTGTACTGATGATCCGAAAACCATTACAACCGGTTCTTGACTCGAGAACAAGAATGGTGACTGGCCGTGTATGTTCATTCGTGTGCGCCGCACATTTCGAGAGGTAGTGTCAGGCACGTCTAAAAGTGAATACCTTTAGTAATTTGTGGATTCATTTTTGCTAACTGGAGATGCGAACTGTTTGGAACGATTCAGACCGATTTGGTGAACTGGTTCAACCGGTTCACTGAAAAGAACCGGTTAAAAAGAACGATTCGTTCGCCAACCGGACATCACTAGTCCGTTTCTTGATGTCTGATTCTTGATGTCTGTGTGTGTCTGAGAATTTTTAATTCAAAATTCAGAATGACTGATCTTGAACCAGTATGGACAGTGAGAAACAAAATAATATTAATTAAACACTTAATACACTTAAACACTTATATTAAGTAAACAAAGTGCTCAAAACTGGTCACTTCAAAGGGCCCTTTGGAATGAAGGATTTCGAAGGGTACAACTGATGGACACTTCGGGCCCCCATGATCCTTTGCACAGGGAAGTTGTTTGACATCACAGAATAGGTACAGGAGGCTCGGAGTTCGAATTTAACTATAAATGTATGAATAGTATTTTTCTATACTACCTTAATATTTATACGAGTTACATTTGGTACATTATTATGGTCAAAACGACATTGTACTGCAACAAAAATACTTTACAGCTCCCTTTATCAGTCCATTCAAATGTTTAAAATACATAGATACAATATACATGGTGCGATTAAAGCTAAAATAAATAAATAAATAAACTAACGTTAAACAAAGGGCGCAGCTTGCACAATCTACTCCTCTTTGATTGTCTCGTTAAGATGACGCTGAAGTGCATTCCAAAAGAATAGTTTTTTTGACCCCTACACCCTTCATCCTTTCAAAGCTCTCACTTTGGAGGGTAAAACCTCTGAAGGGATTAGGGCATAGGGATGAGCTAGGGCTGTGAATCTTTGGGTAGACAGCGATTCAGTTTGATTCACGATTCATAGGTGTTTGATTCGATTCAAGAACGATTTTTGCGAATTCGGAACGATTCGATTCGAGACGATTCACATTAAAATTCGATGCGATTCGATTAATTTGATTCGATTCTGCATTTTTATATGCATTTATAGGGATATTAAAATGCTTCCCTCAACGTGTTTTAGTCTGGGTGTAAATTACACAACGGCGGTCAGGAGGTCAGCGAGTAAGGGCAAACACAAACAAACAAAAACACCTTTTATCAATTGTTAATGTTAGTTCTGAATGATGCTATATAACTTTATTTTAATAGCCTATAAAAATTGGCATTTGTGGAAACTTACATAAGCCAAAACTTTAAAAGGGCTTTAAAAGTATTGTTAGGCCTAGTTCATGTTAACTTTAGTGGAGTATAGTGTTAAAGGCTACACAACCTTATTAAAGTGTTCCAGGTATATTAAACATACTAATGCTTACATGGAGAGACTATCATGCACTTTCCCAACTAATCCTAAACTAACTTTTCTTCACGGAATAGTTAAAAGCCCTCTTTGTTCTCTTTATACGGAACATTTTCCTTATGGTGATTCTGAAAGAAAACGCGCTGGGTTTCTACTGTTGCTATGGTAATGAACCCAACTTGAACGTGCATCTGAATGATAAACGTTATAAATGTTATTGGTTTAGTTATTTCAGCAGTTTCCTTCGCACATTCAGTTTAACAACGTTAAGTTCATAATTTCATTTCTCATTCATTGAACTGTGCGTATGCATTTAGACACTTACTTTGTGTAGATTTCCACGCAAAAAAAGTGTTTTATTTCAACAGTAGTGACCGTGCAATGACTTGACAGCTTTATCAATGTCTTGAGCAGTTTGACTATTGTTGTCTTAATAGAGAACTGTCATATGTTCATGTGAACAGCAGTGGTCGCCCTGAGGACAGCTCAAACGTCAGCAACGTCTCCAATTCGCGCATGTAGTAATTTAATGCACTGAATCACTATAGAATCACGATTAATCTGATCGATTATCGACATCGTCAGAATTTGCAATCGATGCATCGAGAAAACGAGTGAATCGTTACACCCCTAGGATGAGCCCTTCCAAATGGAATGCAGGGTTTGTGTTTCTCTTTCCTTCAGATTCTGCTCATTATTATCATGTGTCTTCAATAATGCTCAACCATCACTAAATAAATCACTTAATTACCTAATTAACTTCAACACTGCTCCAGTGTTACTTATAATAGTGTGGACTCATATAAACTCTGAGCAGTGTTAATTTAACACTGGGAAATTTGCTGTGTATCAGTCCTGTTTAGCTTCAACCCTCCACCCTAAGGTGTTTTTCATTGTTTTATGGTTATCAGTTTATGGCTGTGGTTAAAGGTGGCTCAGTGTGTAGCACTGTTGGGTTCCCAACAAGAAAATCCCAAATTCGAGTTCTAGCCGAGTCAGGTTTCTTCCATGTGGTTTCTTCCATCTATTTTCTATGCCTGCATATCCTATGTAATCTATACTAGGATATCAATGGTGGTAAAACACCCTGGGCTGCGTTTCCCAAAAGCATCGTAAGCTTAAGTTGATCGTAGCTCTATTTAAACTCACTTGAGCAAGATGGCGCCTGTGTTCGGCTTTGCCTCTGCTCCATCTCTGCGCTCTCATGTATTTGTGGTTTTTCTAGTGTTGTTTTTTGCCTTATCAGCCCTTTCAACTAGTAGCTGTGTTTCAGCTGCTTTAAAATATGATCGACGCACTCTATTCCGCATTAATGAGCATATGAAAGACTTTTGTGTTACCTGGGACAGGTACACTGAGTTTTTCCCTCCAATTTTTGAATGCTCCACGTCACCATCGGAGTACCCGTGGATAGCTAAACCTTGCGGCAAGAGAAGGAAGCGGGGTTCGAGGGCTGGAGTCGGGGCCAGGCTGAAGAAACAACGTGGGAAACAATCATGTCCAAGCGGCTCCGGATCTGGATCTGTCTGGGACGAACGGTGCTTGCGGTCGGTTCCTGTGCGCAAATCGGGCGGGGACTCGCCCCGAGCGTCTCCGTCCATCTGGAGTGTACAATCTGACCGGATTTTTCCGATTCGGCGGCCTCGATACTCCTCTCCACGTGAACGGGTCCTGCGTCCAGTTACATGCCGGGTGGTTAGCAATGACCACGTCCTGTCACCGCTGCGCGGTTCTGATGGTCAGCGCGAATGTGCTCAGCCGACTCGGATTGCTCTACTCAACGCTCGCTCCATTGCAAATAAGGCTTTCTTCCTCAGCGAACTATTCACAAAGGAAAACTTTGACTTCTTGTTCTTGACTGAGACCTGGCATCGTGAATTGGAATACACACATCTCAACGAGCTGCGCCCTCCGGATTGTTCTGTGTTTGGGACACCGCGGGTCTCGCGGCGAGGAGGCGGACTTGCGCTCGTGTACCGGGACCACTTCTGCTGCAGGTTGTTGAACCCAGACTCTTTCGACTCCTTTGAGCTGCAGATGACTAAGGTTGGCAATACTGACTCATTTTATTGCATTTTAATTTACCGACCTCCTGGTCCTGCTCGCTTGTTTTTAGAGGATTTCTCTGAATTTTTATCTTCAATTATCAAACTTGAAAATGTTCTGATACTTGGGGATTTTAACCTCCATATTGATGATGCTTCGTGTAATCTGGCATCTGAGTTTTTAACACTCACTGAAGCATTTAATTTTAAACAGCATGTCTCTGGTCCTACACATACAAAAGGCCACACTTTGGACCTTGTTTTCTCTTTAGGCCTGAACATTGAGCAGCTGAGTGTTATGGACATTCATGTGACAGACCACTGTTGCATATTTTTCAGCTTGTCTTCTAATGTGGACTGTCTTCCTTGTAAACCGATGTCACAAAGACGCATTATTAATGAAATCACGGTTGAGAAATTTTCAGAGTCATTTGACCCCAGTTCTTTTGATGGCTGTAGTGACGCTGAATCTTTTCTGCAGTCTTTTAATAACCATTGTTTGTCTGTTTTAAATAAGGTTGCTCCATTAAAAAGTAAACATACTTTTCGTAAAAATCCCTGCCCTTGGGTGAATGAGGAAATCTTATCTTGCAGGAGAAACTGTCGTAAAATAGAACGTTTGTGGAAATCCACAAGTCTGGAAGTGCACAGACTGCACTTGAAGGAGCTTATCACGTCACTAAATGACAAAATAAAACAGGCAAGATCTGAATATTTTTCTAATTTTGTTAATTTGAACAAGAAAAACCCCAAAGTCCTGTTTGACACAATATCAAAAATTGTCTCTCCTTCAGCTCCTCAAGTGCCAGCCCACTCAAAGTCTGACTGCAACAGGTTTTTAAATTCTTTTGTGAATAAGGTACATGATATCAGAGTCTCTATAAACCCATCTTCTGTCAACTCATCTTGGGGTTTATCTCCTCAGTGCTCTTGGTCCACCTTTTCACCTGTCACTGAAGAGGAGATTAAGGGTCTTCTAAAAAAAGTGAAACCATCATCAAGTCCTCTAGATGTAATGCCAACCCCATTGCTTTTAAATGTATTTGATTTAGTAGGACCTTATGTTGTAAAATTGATCAACCTTTCTCTTTTAACTGGTTCTGTGCCTAGCTCTTTTTAGCAAGCAGTTGTCACCCCCATTCTGAAGAAGCCCAATTTGGATTCATTTGAACCAAACAACTACAGGCCCATCTCTAAATTGCCATTTTTATCTAAAATCCTGGAAAGAGTGGTGGCGGGGCAGCTGACGGCATTTCTTGATGGAAATCATTTTATAGATACATTTCAGTCAGGCTTCCGTAAATGTCATTCAACTGAGACTGCCTTGCTGAAGGTATCAAATGATATTATGATGGCGGCTGACTCTGGGCAGTACTCTGTCTTGATCCTGTTGGATTTATCTTCTGCATTCGACACACTAGACCATAATATATTGATAAATCGTCTGCAAAATGAAACAGGTTTCTCTGGATCAGTTCTTAATTGGTTTTCCTTTTACCTGAGTGACAGTTCATTTTGTGTGTGTATTAACAATATTCTGTCTGAGGTGTCCCCTCTGTCATATGGAGTTCCTCAGGGCTCAGTTTTAGGTCCTATTTTGTTTTTACTGTACATACGCCCTCTTGGGGAAATAATTCACGGTTTTAATAATGTGTCTTATCACTTTTATGCTGATGACATTCAGTTGTACTGTTCTTTTAAAGATTCTGAGTTTCATAAATTAACTGATTTATTGGACTGCTTGTCCTCCATAAAGAACTGGTTAAACAATAACTACCTACAACTGAATACAAAAAAGACTGAAACCTTAATTTTTGCTCCAGACCAGAAACTACCACAAATTAAACAGCACCTTGTTTCCCTGGGTTCTTCCGTCCAGTCGAGCCTCAGAAACCTTGGTGTTCTGTTTGACCAATCTATGTCTCTGGACAGTCATTCTAGACAGTTGGTCAAAAACTGTTTTTACCACTTGAGAAACATTTCTAAACTAAGAGCATTAGTGTCTAAAGCTGACTTGGAGATGATTATTCATGCTTTTATTTCTTCTCGTCTTGATTATTGTAATTCTCTTTTTACCTGTTTAAACAAATCTTCTCTGAGTCGTCTTCAAATGGTGCAAAATGATGCAGCCAGGCTTTTAACAGGAACCAACAGAAGGGCTCACATTTCACCGGTTTTATCCTCACTTCATTGGCTTCCAGTCAAATTTAGAAATGATTTTAAAATTTGGTAACACTTTAGATTACAGCCTGGAAAGTACTGCGTAATTACAACAAATTTACAGCGTAACTTTCAATATTTCTAGTGTAACTATACAGTAAGTATGTGTAAGTATAGGGGAACAATATGTGAAGTATTGGGAATAAAGGGGTAACAACCAGGAAAATAACAAATTATTTTATACTTTAAATATTTTATAACTAAGGGGTACTTATGACATATAACTAAGGGGTAAATATGACATCACGGGCCGTAAATTAAAGTGGAGCTTGTTACCCTCTTATTTCATGTAGTTACAGGGTAAGTATGACATTACGGGCCGTAAATTAAAGTGGAGCTTGTTACACTCTTGTTTCATGTAGTTACAGGGTAAGTAATTAATAAAAAATAAATAAATAAATAAATAAAAACGCAAACAGTCATATCACTTGGAAAACTTTATTTGAAAAACAACTTATTTCAAAAGAGATTTAAAGTTACAACACTTCTTATTCGTTTCTCTTACTTGGCTTCCTCCTCCTCTTGTTCCTCTTTTTCTTTCTTTCCACTGATGAATCTTAAGAGGGAATCCCATTTGCTATTCTGTATTTAAAAAATACAGTACACCCGGAAATGTACTCATCATTTACCCTCATGCCATCTGAGATGTATACGACTTTCCTTCTTACGATGAACACAAAAAGGATTTTAGGAAAAAAATAAACCATCTGGGAACGCTTTATAATGCAAGCTCACGTGTTCCTAAAAGTCGAAGCATCAAACAGCAATAACTACAGTAATCCATACGACCCCAATGGATGAATCGATGTCTTCTGAAATGAAACGATACGTATTTGTAAGAAAAATACCATATATTTTAATATTTTTAAAACTTTCGACCAGCTGTCTTCTGTGCATGCATGCGAGGGTTGAGAGTTCATGCTTGACGTAACTTGAAGCGTGACGTAACGTAAACTCACGCAAATGTTGGATGCCGTCAGTTTTTTTTTTTTATTATTATTTTTTTAGTAATGCTCAAAACAAAATACACAGAATAACAGATAATGAGAACGAGAAACAAACAAGACAGAATAACAGAGATGGCAGTTCTCGCGCGAGTTTCACACGAATCTCCCGTGAGAACGCCATGAAAGCTTCACGTTGCTCATTTCAATATGCTTCATCGAACGTGAAGTCGACTTTCATGCAGGCGCTGGTGACAGCTGGTCGGAAGTGAAAAGATGAATAGCCTAGCCTAGACCATGAATTTCTGGGTGTACTG
Source organism: Chanodichthys erythropterus (assembly GCF_024489055.1). Lineage (NCBI taxonomy): Eukaryota > Metazoa > Chordata > Actinopteri > Cypriniformes > Xenocyprididae > Chanodichthys > Chanodichthys erythropterus. The sequence continues at coordinate 37,018,632 of NC_090237.1, forward strand.
TATTTTCTTATAATACAGAATAGCAACGGGATTCCTTCTTAAGATTCATCAGCTGAGAAACAAGAGCAGGAGGAAGCCAAGCGAGAAACAACAACAACCAAAAAATGGACAAAACTTGTTAATTTCTGTCAGGACTTTAGAGTTTGAAATGAAAAGTTGATTTAAAAAAATGAATAATAAGTGTTGTAGACCTGTTTTTAATAAAGTTGTTTTTCAAATAAAGGTTTCAGAGTCAGTGATATCACATATTATTAATTACTTACCCTGTAACTACATGAAATAAGAGGGTAACAAGCTCCACTTTAATTTACGGCCCGTAATGTCATACTTACCCTGTAACTACATGAAATAAGAGGGTTACAAGCTCCACTTTATTTTTACGGCCTGTAATGTCATATTTACCCCTTAGTTATATGTCATAAGTACCCCTTAGTTATAAAATATTTACAGTATAAATAATTTGTTATTTTCCTGGTTGTTACCCCTTTATTCCCAATACTTTACATATTGTTCCCCTATACTTACACATGCTTACTGTATAGTTACACTATAATTATTGAAAGTTATGCTGTAAATTCATTGTAATTACGCAGTACTTTCCGGGCTGTAATCTAAAGCGTTACCTAAAATTTTAGTCTTGCCTTTTAGAGCTCTGCACGTACAGGTCCCCCTGTACATCACTGACCTGTTGACCCCTTACTTCTCCTCCCGCGCTCTTCAGGCCTTAGGTCAAAACCTTCTAATGGTCCCCGAAACCCGCTTTAAAACTAGGGGAGACCGGTCCTTCCAAGTAGTCGCCCCCAGACTCTGGAACGCCTTGCCCCTGTCACTGCGAGTGGCTGATTCTGTTGATTCTTTTAAAAAGCAGCTGAAGACACTTTTATTTAGACAGGCTTTTAGCTGATTGGGCTTAGTTTTTTTTTTTTTTTTTTTTTTTTTTTTAATAGTTTTCTAAATTTTACAGTTCTTTTATTATAATTGTTGCACTTTGTAAAGCACTGATTTTATCTGTGAAAGGTGCTATATAAATAAAAGTTTACTTACTTAAACCAATGGAGCTACGATCAACTTAGGTTTACGATGCTTTTGGGAATTGCTACCCTGGACAGTTGGCCAATCAATCACAGGGCTGACAGACAAACACATTCACACTCAAATCTAAAGACCAAAGAATCTACAATTCACTTGATCTACATGTCTTCAAACTGTGGGGGAAACTGGAGTACCTGTAGGAAACCCATGGCAACTTGGGGAGAACATACAAACTTTTTGTTCCTTAGAATGTTTAAACTGTAGAATCACATCAGATACAGTTCTGTATAGCATCTTCTTGTGTATGTTCCTAAGCAGTGTTCCATGTGAGTCTTGTCATGGTGATTTTCAATCCATTCCAGGAGGAGCTTTGCAACTACATGTCAACTAACTCTCAGAGTATTAGTACACTGTTAGGTTAGGGTTAGGTGTTAGGGTTTGGACAAGTAGAATAAGTTGGCATGCAGTTGAAAAGTTACATATAGTTAGTAGAACGCCTGTTGGGTGACCATCAGTATAAAGTATTATGCAGACAGTCTACTCATACTCCACTGACTGCTAGTTGACATGTAGTTGCAAAGTATCAGGTTTGGGGGTGATGAAATGAGCGAGGACTCAAATCACAGAAGAAATAATGGACTTTATTAATAATAAATCAATAAAATAAAAAAATTACACACAACAAAAATTACCCTGAGGGGGAAAACAGACTTGAAAGAACCACACAGAAGGGAAACATACGACGACGATCCAGCACAGGACTGCTAACACAAGAATGGTGGGTCTGGATCAGGTGGGTCTGGAATCCTGGCTGAAGGCCAGGGTGGGTCTGGATGCTTGACTGGGGCTGGCTGGGCAAGCAGCCTAAGTGTGAACTTGAGTGGACCCAGCAGAACAGTGAACTTGAATGGGACCATCCGAAACTCGAGTGGGACCATCCGAAAAGGCAGATCAGACCCGGGAGGACAGGAATAAGTGTGGGAAGAAAATGAAGGTGACTGTCCCAATGGGAGTTCGGCTGCCAGTGTAGTGGGCATGAGTCTGGCCAGCCTTCAGGTAGGGAACAAGGGTCATGGTGGAACAGTTACAGGGCTTAAGAGCGGGCTCAGGGAAAGTCTCTGTGCAAGCGGCAGGCTTTGACATGGCCTCCGGGTCGGTAACGGGGTCTGGGATGGTCTCCAGGCAGACGGCAGCCTCAGGAACAGCCTCCGGGCAGACAGCAGGCTCTGGGAAGGTCTCTGGGCAGGCAGCGGGCTCTTGGAAGGTCTCAGGAGAACAGACAGCATAAGAGACAGCCAGCTGATAGGTGTGTGCTGCCCAGGCACGCAGGACAATCATGACCTAAAAGGCGAGGAATGCCCTCTGGGCCAAGGTAGGACTGACGGGGGAAACGGGTGACTCAGGAGTAGTCTCTGGGCAGGTAGCGGGCTCCTGGGCAGCCTACAGGCTGGGAGCAGATGCTGTGTGACTGGCCCAGACACACACAAGGGCAGTGACAAAGAGAGAAAAGGCAACCTCTTCGGACATGACAGGGTTTTATGAAGCTGTTTTATTGGTCGATGCCTGACCAATGAACAACGCCAGTGTACACACTGTACATATACCATTATTTAAATTTTTTTTTACAAATTTTTTAAATTGATTACTAAAATCTTTCTGCGTAAACTCATTACATATTAAGAGAGCAAGAGAAAATGAGAATAAATAAAGGTGTGCGTTTGTGTGTTGTAAAGTCAAATGTGGGTATGTGCGAGCATGGTGGGTGTGGGGGATATGGGTGAAAAGAAATCTGATTGGATATGACGTTACAGATAGTTAATGTTTAAAAAACAGGCTCAAAATGAGTAAACGCTCAATAAAACAGCTAAATTGTACTGAAACATTTGCGAAAATATTATTCAATATTTATAACAACTTATTGTTTGGAGTCAGCCAATGACGTCACTGCATAGAGCAGATTGCACCGTTTTGGTGGTCCATGTAGCAGCCATTTTCATATGATATTTTAATGAAATATTGTGTCATACATATGCAAATATTTATTACAGCATGCCAAGTCTCACTGGATGGTGTTGTTCATTGGTCAGGCATCAACCAATAAAACAGCTTAAAAAAAACTTGAAGCTGTACATCGAAACTGAAATAAAGTGCAAAAGTAAATATGTCACACACATTTGTGTCTGTCATTTTGTTTATGTGAATACCATTTTACACATTTGTAACTATTAATCTGCAACTATAACTTCGTAACACGGGTGTTTTGATTGTAGTCTGCGTGTGCAAATCAAAACATTCAGCTTTTCACATCAGGGCTGTGAGTTTGAATTTCAATTTACAAATACAAATATTAATACGACAAGTTCTCACATTCAAATCAGCAACCTCGGGTTTTGCTACTGATTTACTGTCATACAAAACCAAGAAATAAACTAGACCAAAATGCAAGAACCCTGACAGCAAAGTTACTTATAGTTCATCAAATGTCTAAAGTGGACCATCAAAATAAAGTGTTACTTGGTATTTATTTCCTGGGTTGTAGATTTGAGACTTTGATTTACTGGATTCAGTCAATAGGTTGTAGGGTAAAAGTTGTCCATACAAAAAGATGCCAGTTGCCTTTGACAATATCCATGTACATAAATACCAGAATATAAAAGCTGTTCATAGATTTTGTTTACTTGGCAGAAGAATGGTTTATTATTATTATTATTATTATTATTATTAAGGTAATTATTTATCTCCAGACAAATATGTGAAGTACAGAGATTTTACTGTGGTTAAGGGGATTTCATGCTTTCCACTTGGCTTATTAACTTTTTATAGTTTCATAAAACAATTATATCCATAAAATGTTTTTGTTGTTGTTGTTGTTTTTAAGAACACCTCAATGAATTTTCTTTTAGAACATTGACAGTAGATAGCAAGAATTTAAAAAAAAATGAAAGCAAAAGGTCTTTTGAATTTCTGAAATATTCACTCAGACATTCCTATTTATTTTAAAAAAAAACATTTTTATAACTTGCTGGCGTACTGTTGTCAGATTTAGTCCATAAATAAGGGGATTTAAAATGGGTGGTATGAGTAGGAATTCCAGGGCCATGAAATTGCGTACACCTTGAGGCATATTCTTTGAGCCAAAACGACTGTACAGTACATCAAACAAAAATGCAACAGTCACATTGAGCAATGAAAGCAGATGTGGCACACATGTTTGCATGAATTTGTGCCTGACTTCTATTGACTTCATGCACTTTCTAATCAACTGAAAATAGGACCAATATATCAATACACCATGTCCAACATACACAAGAATAACAGTTAACCCAAAGACATTATTTACAGTTGTAGAAAAACAAGAAAGTTTTGCAACTGCCCAAATCTCACAATATAACTTTTCAATGGTAGAGCCACATAAAGTGAGTCTAGTTGTTAATACAATTAAAATAAACATACAAAAAAATGGGGCCAGCCAGCAGAAAAGGATCCATTCACGAACCCTCTGATTGGTCATTATTGAATGATACTCCAGTGGTCTACATATTGCCACATACCTGTCATATGCCATCACTGTTAATGTTGAAATTTCACACAAGGCAAATGAATAAATGACAAAAATCTGAATCAGACATCCAGCATAAGAAATCACATGATCTTGGGCTAATAAATCATACATGAATTTAGGGTAGAATCCAGCAGTGCCATAAAGTGCATTTATACACAAATTGCATATAAACACATACATCGGTTCGTGAAGTTTCTTATATGAAATTATAGTGAAAATTATAGTTACATTACAAAACACCATTAGGGGATAAAGCAGTGCAGTGAGAGAAAAAAACACAAATCTGTTTTCCATTGTTTCATTAAGTCCAGAGAGTGTAAATGCTAAGACAATTGATTCATTCTCCAGTGGTGGCTGCATCTGGAATGATATGGAATTATCATGCAGCTGTTTTTATTATTATTACATTACTGAAACAAATTTATTACTTAACATATTCAGATAACTGTATAAATTATCAGTTTTAAAATGACATTTGTTCAGCTGCATTGTATTTATGGAAATTAAATATCAAAATATTAAACAACAGCATGTATTGTTGTTGTTGTTATTTTTCATTTATAAAGGCACTTGAACTCTTACCATGTTCTCGGTTAGCATGTTTCCTGTCGTGTTTTGTAAAGGTTTGATTTGGTTTGCTATATATGGACACTGGTCTCATGCTAATTGCCTTGATCACAAACATTGAAAACAGTTTTAACAAGCTCTCCAAAGGCTAGTTTTCTCTTAAGTTAAAATAACTGCCTGCCAATCCAAGCCCACGGGTAGAATTCTACTTCTGTACATTTAAAGTTTCCAACAATACTCTTAGCAATATATCAGGTCCAACATTATGAAACCTGTAATATACAATAAAATGATTTACAAAATTAGTTTTCATTGTTCCTTTATGTTGTTAGATTACACTTTCTCCCAAAATGGACTTAATGTGCACAGATCAAATAGTAACAAATATCCCTAGACACCAGTGAACATGTAAAACTTGCTATGATATGCCTTAATTGTAACATGTGTGTTATGGTTTACTTTCATTGTGTTTTGGTTCTGATTTCTATGTTCTGGTTTGCCAGTATTACCTAATTAGTCTCCTTGGTTGTTAATTATTTCTGCGCACCTGTTTCTGTCCAGTTGATTTCTCTCCCTTGTATTTAAGCCTCCAGTTTCCTTTGTCCGTTTCATTGCCCGATATTGTTTATGTTAAGCCTTCAGTTTCCTTTGTTTCTGTCAGGGAGTTACCACAGTCGCCACCCACTACAGTCACCAGATTCCAATCACCTGATTACTGATTTCATTCACCTGTCAGCGATTATCAGCCAGCACTATAAACATGCTGTTATTTTACCCGTTGTCTATCTGCTGACAGAAGACCAGACCTGCCCTAGTCCGGAGATGGAGCTCCCAACTCCCGTGGCTGAGAATCCGATCGAGGAGCTGGTCAGCGTTCTTCAAGCCGCTCTCTCTCCGGACACACACCATCAATCTACCTCTGCCAGTCCCATGGCCCTCCCTTCCAACTAATTGGGTGAGGCGGTAGAATGTAGCAGTTTCCTCCTTTAAGTGTCATTATACATTGAGATGCATTCCCAGAAATTCACAAACAACCGATTTAAAGTGGCGTTTCTGATTCCTTATCGGACGAGCATTACTCTGGGCACAAGCCATCTGGAATTCACAGTCAAACCTCATTAACTCTTTCGATGATTTCTCTTCTCATTTCCAGGGAAGTTTTCAGTCTCGCCATAGGATCGCTTTCCGTTTCTGACCAACTCATCCGTCTCTGGCAATGCAGTTTTTCGGCTAGTGATTACACTCTGCAGTTTCGGACTCTAGCGGCCTCTTGTGGATGGAATGAAACCGCATTACTGACTGCTTATCGTCAAGGTTTAAATCCCCAGCTCAGAGCCCAAATGGCTATTTATGATAATACGGTCAGATTTTAGAGCTTTATGCAGAAAGCAGTGAAGATTTTCCAAAATCTTACAGCCTGCCTACCAGAAATAACCACTCATTTTCCATCCTCACCCACTGCCTGTCCTCCAGTACTAGAACCCATGCAGGTGGATTCCAGTCACCTCTCCGCTTGACGTCTCGCTACAGGACTATGTTTGTATTGCAGAGTTCCTGGGCACTTCATTCGAGTATGCCCCTCATGTCCCCCATGTCCCGCGGTGAGTACCCTCCAATTGGAACCTACTATCTCTAATTTAACACTGCTGGAGGTACAATTGCTCACCCCATATCATGTCATTTCAGTACACGCTCCTCCAGCAACTTCATCTCACCAACCCTTCTGAAGCAACTGGGTTTACCCCATCAAAGACAAGAAGAACTGAAAGTAGAAACCATCCAGGGAAAACCGCTCGGACTAGGGCACATCAAGTTCCAGTCTCCACCTATCACACAGCAAATCAGATGTCTTCACAGCGAGAAGCACTAGAGGGACCCACTGTACACATCATCCTGGGACGCCCCTGGCTCTCAGATTCTCCAGAAGTTAGATGGGACACAAGTGAGATCTTAAGATGGAGTCCTGCCTGTTTCCAGAACTGTCTTTCCAACGTTCCTGAACCCCCGGTTAGTGACCCGGTGCTCCACACTTGTGGAGAGCCCCGAACCTTACACTGCTCCCACGATCCCTTCTGACTATATGGCATTCCAGGATGCGTTCAGCAAAAAGGCAGCCATGAAGCTACCACCCCATCGGCCATGGGACTGCGCCATAGACCTGCTGCCTGGAGCTACCAGCTACCCCCTGTACATCCCGGAGAGCTATGGAGGACTACATCAAGGAGGCTCTCCAACAACAGTTAATTTGTCCATCCACCTCACCGGTCTGATCGAGCTTCTTCATCGTGGGTAAGAAGTATGGAGGCTTGCGGCCCTGTATTGACTACCGGACTCTCAACAAACACACCTTCAAGCTCCCTTACCCTCTTCCCTGGTCCCGGCTGCCTTTGAGGAACTCCGTTGGGCCCGCATTTTCTCTTGAAGCTGGATCTGCGGAGCGACTATAGTCTTGTTTGTATCCGGGAGGCCGATGAGTGGAAAATGGCTTTCATCTCCCTTCTGGCCACTATGAATATCAGGTTATGCCAGATGGCCTGTCCAACTCACTGTCCATCTACCAGGGGTTCATGAACGAGGTGTTCCGGGAGTTCCTCCGTTCGTTCGTCATCGTTTATATTGATGACATCCTGATCTACTCCTTCTTCCATCATCTATTTCGCACCTTTGGTATACCAGAAGAGGTTGTCTCAGACTGTGGACCCCAGTTCACCTCCCGGGTATGGACAGCATTTTTCAAACTCCTCAATGTCTCCGTCAGCCTCTCCTCAGGATATCAAACCCTAGACCAACGGCCAGACTGAGCGGAAGATCCAGGAGATAGGGAGATATCTCCGCGTCTACTGTCATAAAAGAAACACAGCTGGAACCGCTTCCTCTTGTGGGCCAAGTATGCACGTTCCCTCAGGCAGACGACCACCAGCCTCATCCCATTCCAATGCATACTCTGTTACCAACCCCCTCTATTTCCCTGGATAGAAGAGCCCTTGGACATTCCAGCTGTCGACCACTGGTTTCGAGCAAGCGAGAGAGTTTGGGACTTAGCCCACGTCCAACTCCAGCAAGCAGTGCAGAGACACAAGACCGTTGCAGACGCCCGCCGGTCTTCTACTTCCCTCTACTGTCCTGGAGATAAGGTCTGGCTCTCAACCCAGGATATGCATCTCCACCTGCCTTGCCAGAAGCTGTGTCCCCACTATATTGGTCCCTTTAGCATCGAGATGCAGATCAACGAAGTCACCTAATATCTCCAACTCCCTACACGGTATCGCATCCACCCTTCCTTCCATGTTCCACTCCTCAAACCTGTTTCTCCCTTTTCCACAGAACCCGGCGAGCTGCCAGTACCTCCTCCCGAAGTCACCAAGGAGCCTCAAACCTACAGGGTGCAGAAGATCTTGAACTCTCGGCGACAGGGCGGTCGTCTGGAATATCTCATGGACTGGGAAGGGTACGGACCAGAGGACAATCCTGGGTTAACCGAAATGATGTGTTGGAACCCACTATTCTTGCCGAATTCCACCAAAACCACCCTGACCGTCCAGCACCCAGAGGGCATGACGACCCCTTCGCCCCAGTAGGGTGTCAGGAGCCGCCCCTTGAGGAGGGGGTACTGTCAGGGAGTCACCACAGTCACCACCCACTACAGTCACCAGATCCCAATCACCTGATTACTAATTTTCACCTGTCAGCGATCATCAGCCAGCACTATAAACCTGCTGTTATTTGTACCACTTACTTCAGAGTCCCTTGTCTATGTTTTCTTAACCTATGTAGTCGAACCCACTTGATGCGGCACTGTTCATTCAAAACTTTGTTGAAATAAAGAAGATCAATGCGGAGAACATCTTGGTCAAAAACAGGAGTAGTGAGCTGGCAGTGGTGACGGCATGAGCGCATAAGTGTTTTGCTTAATATCTGTTCTGGTCAGTTGCTTCATTTATTATTTGCTGCTAGGAAGGATTAAATTCGTATCTGTGCTTGTCCTATTTTCTACCTTGACTATAATTGTATTTTAATTGTTTTTGTTGAGAATAACAGCCGCATTTTGCAGAGTTTATTGGTGTTATTGCTCGTTTTTCACAGGGATTTTTTTTTTATTTTAATTAGAAAATATCACTGTGGAACTTCTCCAGTTTATTACTGGCATAAACATAAGAAAAAAATGTATTACAAGTTTTGTGTAAATTTATGTTTTAATATGCAAATGAGGCCTTATATACTTAAATATACGCTCATTTGCATACATTTCCAAAAAACTAAATTTGGAAATTGGAAAGGTCCAGGTTTAAAATTCTTTTACAGCTTTTACAGAGGGGATTCTGGATATCTTATTTTGTGCTTTAGTAAATTAGAGAATACTATTTTTGTCACAGACACGTCAGGTTCCAGGTCCATCGAAAGCCCCATTGAGAAACGTTCCATCGATATTCCATCCTGTTACGCCCCCTTCAGTGACGTCTTCTGCCCGCAAAGAGCCTCCAAACTACCTCCACACCGGCCATGGGACTGTGCCATCGATCTGCTACCTTGTGAGCCAGTACCACGGGGAAGGATCTACCCCCTTTCAGTGCCGGAGGAGAAGGCCATGGAGGAATATATCGAAGAGGCCCTTCATCAAGGTTACATCTGCCCGTCTACTTCCCCCTGCTACTTCCAGCTTCTTCTTCGTGGCCAAAAAGGACGGAGGCTTGCGGCCATGTATTGATTACCAGTCTCTAAATAAAATCACTGTTAAGTTCCGCTATCCACTTCCCCTCGTCTCAGCGGCCCTGGAACATCTCCATGGTGCCACTGTGTTCACCAAGCTAGACCTCCGCAGCGCGTATAACCTCATCCGGATACGCGAGGGGGACGAGTGGAAGACCGCCTTTGTCACGCCCACCGGTCACTACGAGTACCTGGTCATGCCCTATGGACTTGTCAATGCCCCCTCCGTATTCCAGGATTTCATTCATGAGGCGCTCCGGGAGTTTCTCCACAAGTTTGTGCTGGTATATATAGATGACATCTTGATATACTCCCGGAGCATGGCCGAACATCGCCACCACGTTGCGGAGGTCCTCCAGCGCTTACGGCAGTTCCAGTTGTTCCTGAAGGTGGAAAAATGCTCCTTCCACCAGTCATCCGTGCATTTCCTGGGCTACTTAATTGACTACAGTGGCATCCGGATGGACGAGGGGAATGTAGATTCCATCAGATCCTGGCCCATACCTACCAACATTAAAGAACTTCAACGTTTCCTTGGTTTCACAAATTTCTACCGCCGCTTCATCAAAGGCTACAGTACCATCGTCTGTCCATTAACCAACCTACTCAGACAGCAGCCCAAGTCTCTGTCCTGGTCCGAAGATGCCACGCAAGCCTTTGAAGCTCTCAAACACGCCTTCACCACCGCTCCCCTCCTCGTCCACCCGAATCCAGATCTCCCTTTCGTCGTTGAGGTGGACACCTCCACCACAGGAGTGGGAGCGGTCCTCTCCCAGCAGCAGGGGCAGCCAAGTAGACTCCATCCATGCGCCTTCTTCTCCCGCAAGCTCAACCCGGCGGAGGTCAACTATGACATCGGTGACCGCGAGCTCCTGGCCGTTAAGCTCGCGTTGGAGGAGTGGAGGCACTGGCTGGAGGGAGCCAAGCACCCTTTCCAAGTCCTAACCGACCATAAGAACCTGGAGTATCTCAAGGCTGCAAAAAGGCTGAACCCTCGACAAGCTCGCTGGGCTATGTTCTTCTCAAGATTTAACTTCACCATCTCCTATTGTCCTGGCTCCAAGAACTGCAAGGCTGATGCCTTATCCCGTCTCTATGCTCCTGATGAGAAAAAACTAAACTCCTGAAACCATCCTTCCAGAATCCATCTTCATGAGTCCCATTCAATGGTCCGAAGAGACTCTGCCCTCCTCAAATGCCTCCACCGACACTCCGCCGGGTTGCCCTCAAGGTCTCCAATACATCACCCGGACACGACACACTCCACTCATCCACGCAGCTCACACATCACTTGGCACTGGTCACCCGGGGGCCAATGAGACCCTCGCGCTGCTGAAAGAGCGCTTCTGGTGGCCCAACTTGGCCAGGGATGTCAGAAGGTACGTGCAGGGCTGCAGGGAGTGCGCCATCTCCAAGAGCCCTCGTCATCTGCCGGCCGGCAAGCTCACTCCTCTGCCCATTCCTGAGCGACCATGGTCACACCTGGGAGTGGATTTTATCACGGATCTTCCACCTTCCGAAGGTCATACCTGCATCCTTGTGGTAGTGGATCAATTCTCCAAGGCCTGCCGTCTAATCCCTCTACAAGTTCTCCCTACCGCTCTAACCACTGCAGAACTAAGGTTTAACCACATCTTTCGTTACTATGGAATCCCCGAGGACATTGTATCCGACAGAGGCCCCCAGTTCATTTCCCGGGTCTGGAAGGCCTTCCTGTTCCTCCTGGGTGTGACCGTAAGTCTGTCTTCAGGAAACCACCCTCAGACGAACGGGCAGACGGAGCGGAAGATCCAAAAGATCGGCCGCTTCCTGCGTAGGAAGAGGGCCCTGCGCAGACGTAGGATGACAGCCGACCTTCGCCACTCCAACGCTCCCACCTACCAGCCCGGGCAGAAGGTCTGGCTGTCGACCACGGACATCAGACTGCGTCTGCCCTGCAGAAAGCTGAGTCCCCGCTTCATTGGCCCGTTCACCATCGTCAAGCAGATCAACCCCGTCACGTATCGTCTTCAACTTCATCCTCAATATAAAATTCACCCCACATTCCATGTGTCTCTGTTAAAGCCTCACCACCCTTCTCTCTCTCCTTCCACAGAACCTGACGTGGCAGCCGCCGAACCCCCCCTTCCACTTCTTCTGGAGGACGGAGCTTCATACGAGGTTCGAGAAATCCTGGACTCCCGGCACCGTGGTGGTCTCCTAGAATATCTCGTCGACTGGGAGGGCTGCGGGCCAGAGGATCGGTCGTGGGTCCCAAGAAACGACATCCTTGACCCCAACCTGCTACATGACTTCCACACCAGTCACCCGGACAGACCTGCTCCACGCCCTCGAGGTCGGCCACCACGACCTCGGGGTCCTCGGCCCTCAGGAGCGGGCCGTAGGAGGGGGGGTACTGTCACAGACACGTCAGGTTCCACCTCCCAACAATACCCATGCACTCAATCACCGGAGTTCTAATCACCGCCACCTGCACGTCATCAGACCAGCAATCACCCGCACTACTTGAGTCACACACTCACACACAGTCATTGTCCGGTCTCGTACATATCACAGACTCATGTGTACTTACCTCAAGGACTCAACCCTGCTCCAGTCGTCTTCCTTGTCTCCAGTCTACCTCCTGTGTGTGTGAGTGTTCCATGTCTTCAGTCAGCCGTGTGATCTCCGAAGAACTCCATCTGCAAACCATAAAGGACAGTATCAATTCCCTATCATCTCTTCAAGCTAACCATTTGCCATTTACTCACCTGATTCTTGCTGATATCAATAAAACACCTTACTTGCTTTTACATCTGCCTCCGAGCCGTCTGTACTGTAACAATTTTCACCATGTTTTTTTTTTATTTTTAGTTAAAGGACCTATAACTCAGGATAGGAATGATATATCAATAAATCCCTCTGGAAAAGCCTTCAGAATATAGTTAAGTATAAGTCTGGAAAAGTTGGTGCTTGTAGGTGCTACTGAAGTGGATATATCTGACTCTGAGTGTGAGAAAAAACTCATTTTGAGAAAACGGCCTTTAAAGTTTCATATTGTATAATTTCATACATTTCTATTGAAACCCCCAACCTACAAACAAAATATATATTCAGTTTATTAATATCAGTATTATGTAATATTTAAAACACATGTAAATTGATAAATGAATAAATTATTAATAACAATAGCCTTAAGCTGAACAGAACTACCTTAACAAACACACATAACAACAGTCACACAAACTGCAAACAAACTGTCTGTTTATTGTATGTCCATCTATAACTAAATGAATCTAATAAACAGCTCCCTGTCTGTTTATAGCCTAAATGTCCATGCCTGCACCATATGTAGGCCTCTCTTCGATCTCCTGTCTGTGTCTTTTCACCTTTTTGGCTGTGCTTACGCTTTGGCGCCTGCGTTTCATACGGGTGGACAGAAAAATGTTCGCTTTTGAAAGTCTAACCATGTCAGTGTAACTGCATGTATTTACAGTGATAACTGTACACTGAAGCCACAACTTATCCATGACAGCCAGCATGGCAGAGGCACCTTCATTAAAAGTGGCAATAGCCATACTGGCTGCAGCCTCAACCCTGCTTTTCCCCACAAATACTGTTTTCGGACATCGGGCCCATATGACAGAGTTGAGGCACTCATTTGCATTTTGAGTGCCTCCATGCTGCATGCGCTGTAGCAGACTGTCACTGGACATTCGGTGGTACACAGGGATAAGCTTCTTTCCTACTTCACATGACAGAAAGTTTTTAGTGTGATGCTTGTGGGACTCTGGTGTTTCTCCATTCTCCTCTGCTCTCCTGTACCAACACCATGGACTGCACTTAGTATGTCATGGATTGTCATCACTAGATGTTGTGAAGGAGACCTGCCCAGATCTCAGCTTTCATTTTATCTACGGAGCTCTGGTTGTTAATAATAGCCCCCCTGTAAAAATTTTGCAAGGCCTTACATTTAGGAGAAGTCAGCTTGCCCAGACCCTTGCCCCCTAATTTACCTAATTTACTTAGTTTCCTAAGTGCTGTACCCATGCGCTTATGGGCATGATTTATGCACTCCAATTTCACAATTTCATGTCCAGGGTATGGGTTGAGGACAACCACCTCCTTAAATGCAGCACTATCTCCATCTGACAGTATCTCAGTATATCGCACCTGGTGACAACTGACTGACCTGGCCCACATCCTCTTAGTTGCCTCCTGCTCCATTGCTTTACTTGAGCCAGTAAAATTTTTAGCACAGTCAGTGTGTGCCTCCCTCCAGCTTTCATTCCTGTCCTGTTATTTTTCCTTCTCGCTTGGCACTATTATTTAAGGCACATGCATGACAGTAGGAGGACAAGACCTCAAAGTCTATTACAAGACCTGTAAGGATGTCATTGCACACACCAATGCCATAATTTCATGTGAAACCTCTTTTATGCCAGGTTCCATCAAAAGACACACTGATGTTTATAACTGCATTTTCATCCTCCATCAGTAACTTTGCCACATCTGCATCAACCTCAGCATAAGCCTGCCTGATCTGCTCCCTGGCATTGTGCAATGACCCCAAGCCTCTCTCAATTTCTGCAACTACAATGAAACAAATACGGTATAAATAAACGTTGATTTAATCAGGTTTTATTCATAGTGCACATATAACTTATTTTGTAAAAGACAGTGGATTCTTATATGATTATCTGATTATGATATGATTACGTTATGTATGTGTGTGTGCGTGAAAGTAAATCTGTCCAATAAAATATACTGAATATCATAAAATGTATTTTTTAATATTTTATGTATAAATATGTTTACATTTTTATGATATAATGTGCATTATGAGGGGAAATATAAATGTAATGTCACTCTCACTTCTGACACTATCCACAAGACAAAAGCATTTGGCATTTTATACTGCTTGGTTTTCTGGCTCAACCTTTTACATACCTGTCACTTTTCTGTTGTGTCTCTGATAAGTCTTAAGGTGAAGGGAAGGTATCCCCAACACCTTGCTGATTTTTTTGAGAGCTGCATACCCCCATTCCTAATTCATGTGGTAAGAGCACCATCCGCACATTCACATCAAATGCAACGTCGTTCCTGGACTTGTCTTGCAGACGCGTATATGTGTCAACACTTCTGCAGTACCTATCTCTCTCACACAGACTACACTCCAGCAACACACTGCTACAGAACCCATGATTCTGTGGATCGATGTCAGTTTTCAGCCCTGATCCAGTACAGTTAGGACAACACAAACCACTGACTAATTCATTCAATCGTGCAACGTGAATTATGAGCCATTCCTGTAGGGCGCAGCTGTCATTCCCTCCAACAGACTCTCTCTTTCCCTTTCCAAAAGATGATGAGGCACTCGTTTCATCGTCTGTTGTTTACTTTCTTTTTACTAGCTCTTGCAAGTGACAGCTGTTGTCGTCTTTTCTGTGAAAGTTTATGAGCTGATGTGAGGTGTTGTCGGCATTTTCTCCCAGGCGCAGAATAAACAAGGAAGCGTGACCCTGAGAACCAATCACATAGTCGGAAATTCACATGACCAATCAGATGTGGTTTTCGGCTGTAGAATCCTAGGCCAACTTTCACAGCTGGTTATTTCTACAAAGGAAATGCCCATATTTGGATTAGACAGTGCTTTTAATGAGACTGAGAGCTTTACAATGATACCAGGCATGACATGTTTCTGTGAATGGAGACGGCATGGGATCTATGGGATCTCGCGTTAGAACGTTAACTTTTGGTGATTTCAGATAGAAATTTAAAGGCGCAAGTTGACAAAATATAATGAAATAACCACCGTAATGTGTAATGTTGACATATTTTTTATTTTGACATGAAAGCTTACATGTTAAGGGAGCAAACTTTCCCAAAATCTCAAAATTGACCACTGCATGAAAAAAACGTCTCGGGTTACAGATGTAACCCCTGTTCCCTGAGTAAGGGAACGAGACGCTACGTCGAATGACGTGATGGGAACCCTCTGCATTTTGTGTTCGTGAAGCACCTCTGTATCCAACCAATGAGGAAACGTGACGTCAGAGGTGGGTGACGTCACGGACCAGGAAACTATAAAGCATACCCAGAACAAAGAACGCTAGCTTCTGGAATATGTCTGAAGCAAGATGCTCACAGGTATGCCGGGGGTACAGCAACGTGACGTAGCGTCTCGTTCCCTTACTCAGGGAACAGGGGTTACATCTGTAACCCAAGACGTTCCCTTTCATGGGAACTATCTACGCTACGTCAAATGACGTGATGGGAACGCTATCCCAACTACGCCGTATCACCAAGTACCTGTCTGTTATCTTGTAGACAGAACGGATGACCCTGGAGAGGAGCCTACGTCCAGGTTGTAAAACCAATGAATGTGTGCTGGGATGACCATCCAGCAGAACCACATATGTCATTAATGGATACTCCTGACATTAAGGCCTTTGAGGCCGCCATACCCCTAGTCGAGTGAACACGGACAGCTAATGGAGATGGCTGTAAAAAACCCATAAAACACACAAACAATTGATCTGTTTTGCTCCACAGGGCAGCTCTGTGGACATATGCATCTAAAGCTCTCACTGGGCAGAGCAGATTGCGTTTCTCCTGATCCGAAGTTGTAAATGGAGGAAGATGGAAGGCCTGAAGTACGATGGAAACTGGGACGTTGGTGGGGACCTTAGGCATATAGCCTGGTCTAGTGTGCAGGAACGCTTTGACCATTCCAGGTGCGAATTCCAAACACAAAGAAGCAGCTGAAAGTGCTTGAAGATCTCCTATTCTTTTAAGAGATGAAATAGCCAGTAGAAATATGGTCTTTAAGGGTGAGGAATTTCTCTGAAACTTCCTCTAGTGGTTCGGAGGGAGCCTCGGCTAACCCTTCTAATACCATGGCCAAGTCCCAGGCTGGAGTCCTTGTACGTACTGAAGGCCTCAGCCTCAGAGTACCACGGAGGAAGCGTATAAAAAAGGGGGTCTCGACCTACCGAGGAATCCCCCAGTGGAGTATGGCCAAAATGGCCGCATACACTTCCTAGTGGAGGGAGCTCTGGAGTGGAGTATGGTCTCCACAACCTCAGTTGGGAGAGCAGCATTTATGAGCCTGGCCCCCTCAGAGGCCAGGCCCACAGTCTCCATAGTTCTGGGCGTGGATGAATTATCATGCCACCCGCTTGAGACAGGAGGTCCTGCCTGAGAGGAAGCTCCATCAGGGAGCCATCTAGAAGTGACACCAGGTCTAAGAACCATATTTTGGTTGGCCAGTACAGGGCTATCAATATTAGGCAAGGCAAGGCAATTTTACTTGTATAGCACATTTCATACACAATGGTAATTCAAAGTGCTTTACATAAAAAAGAAGAATAAAAATAGAACATAAGGAATAGAAATAACAGTAAAAACAGATAATTTTGCTATTTGGATTTAAAATGCATTAAAAGTCAGAATCATGATGATACATAAAAGATATAAAAATACATTAAAAATGAAATAAAAACAGGAAAAGAATTTAAAGAATAAAAAGATAATACGTATAAAATAAAGTGCAAACAGTTCGGACATAGCACAGTGCTCAATCAGCAAATGCATAGGTAAAAAGATGTGTTTTGAGTCTGGATTTGAATGTGGCTACTGTTGGAGCACACCTGATCTCTTCTGGAAGCTGGTTCCAGCTGCGGCTGGCGTAACAGCTAAAAGCAGACTCTCCCTGCTTTGAGTGAGCCCTTGGTGTTTTTAAGTGAGTTGATCCTGATGATCTGAGTGATCTGTTAGGTTTATATTCTATGAGCATATCTGCAATGTATTGAGGTCCTAGGCCATTGAGTGATTTATAAACAAGCAACAGTACTTTAAAATCAATTCTAAATGCAACTGGAAGCCAGTGCAAGGACCTGAGGACTGGTGTGATGTGTTCATGTTTTCGGGTTCTGCTCAGAATCCTGGCAGCAGCGTTCTGTACGAGCTGCAGCTGTCTTATGGTCTTTTTGGGAAGACCAGTGAGGAGCCCATTACAATAATCCACCCTGCTGGTGATGAAAGCATGAACAAGTTTCTCTAAGTCTTGACTGGAGACAAAGCATCTAATTCTTGCAATATTTTTGAGATGATAATGCTGATTTAGTTATTGTCTTTATATGGCTACTGAAACTCAGGTCTGACTCCAAAATCACACTAAGATTCCTGACTTGATTTTTAGTTGTTTGACCCCTAGAGTGAAGGTACATGTTCACTTTGAGAACTTCATCTTTGTTTCCAAACACAATGACTTCAGTTTTGTCTTTGTTTAACTGAAGGAAGTTTAGGCACATCCAATTTTTAATTTCATCAATGCATTGTCACAGGGAGTCAATGGGGCTGTAGTCATTGGGTGATAGGGCTAGATAAATCTGGGTGTCATCTGCATAGCTGTGATATGCAATTTGGTTCTTTCTCATTATTTGGCTCAGTGGCAGCATATATAGGTTGAACAGGAGGGGTGCAAGTATTGAACCTTGAGGGACTCCGCATGTCATGGATGTCCACTCAGACTTATGGTCACCGATACTCACATAATAGCCTCTCCCTTCTAAGTATGACCTGAACCATTTAAGGACCATCCCAGAAAGCCCAACCCAGTTTTCAAGCCTGTCAAGAAGAATGTTGTGATCGACAGTGTCAAACGCAGCACCTGAGGTCAAGTAGAACCAGCACTGATAATTTACCTGTATCTGTGTTTAGGTGAATATCATTTAGTATCTTTATGAGTGCTGTTTCTGTGCTGTGATGCGGTCGGAAACCAGATTGAAAGTTATCAAAGTATCCATTCAAGCTTAAGAACTTGTTCAGCTGATTGAAAACAACTTTTTCAATGATCTTGCCTATGAAAGGAAGATTTGAGATTGGTCTGTAGTTGCTCAATATGGTGTTATCCAGATTGCTCTTTTTCAGGAGGGGCTTAACAACTGCAGTTTTCAGGGATTTTGGAAAAGTCCCAGAGAGAAATGATGCATTTACCACTTCTAGGAGATCTGCTTCTAAACAGTTTAACACTCTTTTGAAAAAAGATGTGGGAAGTGTGTCAAGGGCGCAGGTTGATGTTTTAAGGTGCTGTACTGTTTCTTCCAAAATTTTACCATCAATTGTTTCGAAATCAGACATAATAGCTGCTTTCTGAGGTTGTGATCTGATCTGTTTTACCCCAGTGCAGCTCAAGGATGTGCTGATCACCTTTCTGATATTATTAATTTTCTCAGAGAAGAAGGAAGCAAACTCACTACATTTGCTGTCTGAGAGCATTTCACTGGGAATCTGACTTGGGGGGTTTGTTAGTCTCTCTACTGTAGCAAAAAGAGTGCGGGTGTTGTTTAAGTTTCTGTTTATAATATTTGAGAAGAAGGTCTGTCTAGCTTTGCCTAATTCCACATTGAAAGCATGAAGAATATCTTTATAGATGTTATAGTGGATTTCAAGTTTTGTGTTTCGCCACATGCGCTCAGCTTTTCTGCATTGTCTTTTCATATTTTGCACTGCTGTTGAGTTTCTCCATGGTGCTTTTTGTCTGCCACTTTTCTTCCTGACTTTCACAGGAGCAATGTTATCAATAACATTCTGTACTTTTGAGTTAAAAGAATCAAGGAGAAAATCAACAGAGTCTGCAGATATGCTTGGTGTTAAAGATATAGCCTTCATAAACAGTGCACTAGTGTTCTCATTAGGGATGTGCGGTATACCGGTACTGGAAAAATACCGGTATTTATTATATTTCAAATGGTTCAATATCATAATTTAGCTCATTTCGGTATTTTATGTGCTGCTGTTCCAAAGTTCACCGCTAGGCGGCAGTGTGCTACTCAAACAGACGCGAAGCGGCAAATGCGACAGCAATACACGATGGATCAAACAGTTAATTCTACACGCCCAAAACTAATCAACAAAGACAGCAGTAGGAGTGAAATATGGCATTACTTTGCCTACAAAAGTGATGATAAAGGTGAAGCAACAGACCTCAATGCACCAATCTGCAAACGCTGCTTTAAATCATGTGTTGCCACGGGAGGCAACACATCAAATCTAGCAAAGCACTTATCATTTGCTCATCTCGATTTGTTCAAAGAGTTCAGAGATCGACAGGTGAGTCCATCATTCAACTGATTTAATTTAATTGTTGCAAACAATCCTATATTAATTAAATTTGAATGAATAAAGAGATTATTAATATTAATATTAGTATTAGGCCTAGTGATTGTAATATCAAGGGCATATTACTGCCGCTGTGGCGACACCTAGAGGAAGCAGCCGAGAAAGTAATAGAAATAGTAATAGCCTATGAATATTACTAATATGAACACTTTACAATAAAGCTACATTTGTCAAAATTCATGAGGTAACCTGACCTAACAGTATTATAGCATTTATTAATCTAGGTCAATCATTAATTATTTATAAATATACTAATACATGTTTAGCATATTAACATTACTTTGTGCATTAAACTAATATGAACCCAAACACAAACCTTACAATAACCAAGATTAATAAATGTTATAAATGTTGATTGTTCTCTGTTGTTGTTGCATGACAGATAATTTATGTATTTCTCCTTTTGACACCCATAGAAAGGAACAAAAAAAGCTCCTTTGGCTTCAGGTAGCCAGCCTACTATTTCAGAAGTACTAGTGGAAACAAGAAAATATGAAAGCCACTCCAAACAAGCAAAAAGTCTCAACAGAGCTGTTGCAGAGTTCATTTGCATTGACCAAATTCCTATTTCTGTTGTTGAAAAAAAAGGGTTCAGAAACCTTGTGAAACAGCTTGACAGAAGATATGAGATGCCAGGGAGAAAATACTTTACTGAGAAAGAGATTCCCACTTTGTTCAGTGAAACAAGGTCTGTGCTTGAATCACAACTGTCCAACCAGCCTTACTTTGCTTGTACAACTGACCTTTGGACAAGTCGAACAGTAGACTCATATATGGCTGTGACCATTCAGTTTATTAGTGACACTTGGGAAATGCAGTCCTGGTGTCTTGGTTGTGCAGCAATGCATTCAGATCACACAGGAGAGAACATTAGGGAGGTCCTTGAAGAAACAATAACTCACACATGGAAACTGGACATGACACGCCTGAGTGGAATCACAACTGACAATGCATCCTCAAACATCAAAGCATTTAAGGGGAAGTCTTACCACTGGGTTCCTTGCTTTGGCCACAACCTACATCTGGCAGTGAACAAGGCTACAAGCCTGGACCGTGTGGCATCATGTCTGTCAAGGCTTAGAAAGACTATATGTGCATTTTCTAGATCTAACAAAATGACACGGCTTTTAAAAGAAAAGCAACAGCTCCTTCACATCCCAGAGCACAAGCTGGTTCATGATGAACCTACCCGCTGGGGTTCTACATTTGATATGGTGGACAGTTTCTGTGGACAGCAACAAGCCATTTGTGCTGCTTTAGCAGAAAACAGGAATAAGTGGTGCCTAATGCCAGCTGACACAGACATCACCACACTGGAGACAGTGCGAGAGATGCTGGGCCCACTAAGTACCTTCACTGATGCCCTGTGTGGAGAAAAAGAGACAACACTTTCTTCTGTCATCCCTGTGATGTGAAAGATACTGTCACATCTGCAGGACAGTGATAGAGACTCTGTGCTAACCTGCAACATGAAAACAGAGATCAGGAAAGATCTGGAGATGAGATACAGCAACGAGGAGTTACAAATCCTTCTTAATTCAGCAACCTTCTTTGATCCTAGATTTAAGAACACATTTGTAACTAAGGAGAAGGAAGTGACAGAAGTACTAATGCAAAAAGCTGTCACAGCTGATCTCACCAATCATCAGTCAGTGCTGGAGTCAACTCAGGCAGGGCAGGAAGCACAAACAGCTGCCAAAAAACAAAAACAAGACTTGGGTAGCCTCCTGTCTACCATTGTATCAGAGAAAAAACAAAAAGAGGTGGGAAAGGGACATGAATGTCAAGCCGGGAGAGGATATCTAGAGATGCCAGCAGACAGACTGAACAAAGAGCTCCAACTGTACAAGGCCATGGAAGAGACCAATGCCACAGAAAACCCACTTTCTTGGTGGAAAAGGCATGAATCAAGCCTCCCCATGCTTTCGGTGTTTGCCAAATATTAGCTTTGCATTCCAGCATCAAGTTCAGCCTCTGAGAGAGTTTTCAGTACCTCTGGCCTCATCTGTAGCCCACTAAGATCCAGACTCTCAAGTGACAATATTGACACATTAGTTTTCCTGTCCAAAAATCTGCAGCTAGCAAAGGAGCTGTCAAAAAAATAAAGACTGAAAAGATGTAAAGATATGAACCCATTTTAATAGGGTTACTTCAGTTTTATTTTTCGTAACATCAAAATTTAACCTATGTGTCCTGTAGGTTTTTTTGTTGTTGTTGTTGTTGTTGTTGTTTTATTTACATTTTGTTTGCACCATGTGATAAAAGAAAGAGATAAAAGATATTAAGATTTTTTTTTTTTTCAAAATCAAAATTTAAACTATATTCCCTGAACGTAGGTTTTGTTACATTTTATTTACACATTTGTTACTGCAGAGTTTTAAGCAGTTTATTAATAAAATTGTTTCAATTCACTCTGACTTTCTTTTGAGGCTGGTTATTTGTCACCTATGGTATCGATTTAGTATCGATACCGAGGTATTAGATTCTGGTATCGTACCGAAGCCAAAATTGTGGTATCGGAACATCCCTAGTTCTCATTTAAGCATCGCTTTTTGACCGAGACAGATCTAGCTTCAACAGTCGGACAGATCAATATTTCAAAGAAAATACAGAAATTATCAGATAGCGCTACATCCTTAATGACAATGGATGAAATGTTTAGACCCTTACTGATAATTAAATCTAGAGTGTGTCCACGATTGTGTGTAGGTCCATGTACATGCTGAGTCAGATCAAAAGTATTCGAAAAAGTTATGATTTCTTTTGCCATATTGGATTCTGCATTTTCTATGTGGATGTTAAAGTCCCCAGTAATAGCAAAACAGTCAAACTCTGAGGAAATTGCTGATAACAGTTCTGTAAAGTCCTCCACAAAGGCTGGAGAGTATTTTTGAGGCCTGTAGATAACTATAAGTAGAATGCGAGGAGCACCTTTTAATACAATACCCAAGTATTTGAAAGAAGTAATCACCAAATGACACTTGCTTGCATTGATAGACATCTTTAAATAGAGCAGCTACACCTCCACCTCTCCTAACAGCTCTGCAGACACTCATAAAAGTAAAGTTAGGAGGGGCTGTTTCATTCAGGATTGTTGCACTGCAGCTGTCTTCAAGCCATGTTTCATTTAGAAGCATAAAATCTAGGTTGTTTGTGGTTATTAAGTCATTGACTAGAAGTGATTTATTTTTAAGTGAGCGTATGTTTAGAAGTGCTAGCTTAACAGTCTTACTTTCTGTCTGTACAGTAATCTTAGTTTGACGTGTAATAGGTAGCAGATTAAATGGGTTTGCCAAACGGTTTGAAAAGGCCTTAGGCTTTCTATAACATAATAAAACAGAAATAGAGAAAGCTGCAGGCACACTGGGTTCCCGCTTGTTCTGTAAACATTTGATAAAGTCACTGTTATCATAGCGGGGACCAGACACACATCACTGAGAGCTGTTATCGGTTGTTTTTGATTCACCTAGAACAGATGAAGGAGGGTGAGGGCGCTGGCGTTGTGGCAGGGGCCGAAGAGCTCTCACAGGAGGAGGGGAGGTCGAGGTCGAGCTGGACCCACAGGCTTTGGTGGTTTCGGGGCTTGACGCTTTTTTGTTGATATCTGGGGGCTCGCAGCAAAAGAGTGGGAGAGTTTAGTTCCAGCGTACACCAGTTCCACCATTTTCTCTGAGAAGCACAGAAGAGGGGATGCTGGAGAGAGGGATAACGTGTCCGGTGAGAGGGGCTGTTGCTCTGGTGTTACCGGAGGCTGTAATATGTTGTCCTGGCTTCCCTGGCTGTTTTCCTGAAAGTCGTCCTTGGATGCTGAATCTTGGAGCAGTTCTAATACGTCACTGTCTCTCGGTGAGCTCTGTGGGCAGGGTTCAGTCAAGATTGTGTCCGTGAGCAGTGGTTGTTATGGCTGCGTGGTGTTATCATTGACCTTGTGGGAAGTGTCAACCGCATGTCCATTCAGCTGCTGAAATTATGTCCTGTGGTCAGTTGTACTCTGTCCAGGTGTGTTTGTGCCATTCAGGTTGAGTGGATTTGCACACACTGCTGAAGGATGATGGAGGCAGAAGTAGATATTGTCCTTTAGCACGCTTGAGCCCAGTTTGTTTGGGTGCAGGCCATCATGAGTGAACAGTTGTCTCTGATTCCAGAACAGATTGAAGTTGTCGATGAAATTCAGTCCTTTTAAGTTGCAGGTTTTTTGCAGCCATGTGTTAAGTCCAAGCAACCGTGTAAATCTATTTGTTCCTCTTGAGTGGTCCACTGATGAACGACTGAACTTTTAGTCTTTTAAGCATTTCAAAAAGTTCATTGAAATCCCTCTTAAGGAGTTCTGACTGCTCCTTCCGAATATCATTCTTCCCCACATGAATGATTAGTCGATTTGCAGTTTTATATTTCATCAGAATGCTCTTAAGTTCCCTGTTTACATCATAAACTGTTGCTTGTGGAAGGCAGCATGTAGTTGTATCCCTGCTGCTAATGTTTCTGATAATAGAGTCACCCACTATCAGAGTCCTGGGCTCGGCTGCTCAACCTTCAACCTTGAGCGGCAGTTAGCATTGATGTTAGCTGCTGGCTGATTTGATCTGTGTCCGATCATGTTTGGGGATTCCTCACCCACATTAGATTCCTCACCCACTTTTGGATGTAGGCAGCTGTGTTTTCCCTTCTCCGGAATGTAAGCTGATGGCTGCCGTCAGTGGGAGGCTGGTTGGATAAAAATTCCCCTTTTTTTGTAGCAATTCTTCCAGTTAAAAAGATTGTTGTTGCCAAGATTTGTTGTTTGAGCACTGTGTTGATTTGCTGAAGTTAAAATTAGGAGATAAAATATAAAAGCAATAGAGCAAAGCGCGGAGCTGTAAGCAAGAGCGTCCGAACAGTAGTGAAGCAGGAAGCACATCTGACTGACCCCTTCCTGGCGTACTTTCTCCAGAACTCCCGGGGGTAGAGCGAACGGGGAAATGCATACAGACGCAGCCTCGGCCACGTCTGTACCATGGCATGAATGAGATAGGGAGAACCACAGTGGACACTGGGTTGATTCCCCTGAAGCAAATAGGTCGATTTCAGCTCGACCAAAGTTTTCCAAAGTGAGCTCCACACCTCAGTGTGGAGACTCCATTCCCCGGGCCTCGGCTCCTGCCTCGACAGGGTGTCTGCTCCCACATTTTAATGCCCTCAGGTGTGGGAGGAAGTATTTTACTGCAAGAAATACCGCCATCATTTCCAGCCGATTTAAGTGCCAGGAACTGATGGTCCTCCCAGAGACGCTGAGTTGAGCGACCACTCATGATCGCCCCCCAGCCCATGAGGGAAGCATCCGTCGTAAGCATTACGTGACGACGAGAAGTCCCCAACATGGGTTCTGGGACAGGAACCAAGGCTTTTTCCACATGACCAGAGCACGAAGGCATCGCCGCGTGACTTTTGATCTTGCGAAAAGGATTTCCCCTCGGAGAAAACCCCTTGGTCTTGAGCCACCACTGTAGGAGTCTCATGTGCAGAAGGCCAAAAGTTATCACGTTGGACGCAGCTGCCATAAGACCCAACAGTCTCTGAAACTGTTTTACAGTGAGTGACTGGCCTAACTTCACCCAATTCACGGCTCCAAGAATGGAATTCACACGAGCAGGAGACAGCCGCGCCTGCATCGTGGTAGAATCCCAGATTACTCCAAGATAGTTTGCAATCTGACTCGGAACCAGCACACTCTTTTTGGCATTGAGCCTCAGCCCAAGCTTTTTCATGTGCGACAGAACAACATCTCGATGTTGAACTGCCAACTGTTCTGTTTGAGCTAATATCAACCAATCGTCGATATAGTTCAGCACGCGGATGCCCTGGAGTCTCAATGGAGACAGCGCTGCATCCACGCACTTCCTGAACGTGCGGGGTGATAATGATAGGCTGAAAGGAAGAACCCTGTATTGGTAAGCTTTGTCCCCGAAAGCAAACCTGAGGAACTTCCTGTGAGAAGGATGGATGGATATTTTGAAACACGATATGTGTGTGACTGTGAGGTGCCGATCCTCAGATCGATATTACAATATCCACCTCCTCAGAGCTGGACATTTAAATATATGTGTGCCTCAACCGGGAGGAAGAAACCGCAGAGCGTGCTTCCACCTGGGAGACGGCACTGAACCTGGCAGGTGAAAGCAGAGAAAGGGCGGTGCCCGTCTCTAACCCCTCTGTCAGATCCATTTGTGAACCCCACAAACGGAGCCTCCACCCTGCCTCAGCAGAAGCGGGACCCGATCTGCGGGGAACACTGGAGCACAGTGTCCTGAGAGTGAATTTTTACAGTGCACACAGACGGCTCCCTCGAGAGCTGCCTAGGCATACTCGCTCCCACTTCACTGCTTTTTTTTCGCCATAATACGTGTCTTTTTATATATATAAATATATGGATTGGTGTGAGATACTCTTGTCCTCAGACGAAGAGATCATGATTATTTATATGTGATAAGACAAACAACACCAAATAAGACACACAAGATACAGAGAGCGCTTGCTGAACACAACAGAAGCTAGCGTTCTTTGTTCTGGGTATGCTTTATAGTTTCCTGGTCCGTGACGTCACCCGCCTCTAATGTCACGTTTCCTCATTGGTTGGATACAGAGGTGCTTCACCAACACAAAATGCAGAGGGTTCCCACCACGTCATTCGATGTAGCGTCGATAGTTCCTACGAAAGGGAACGATGTTTTCACCTGCCGCATCTCGCCTTAAGCGCTGTGTTGTTCACTTTCGATCTCACCCATTCACAGGCTTTAGGCTTTGCAGAGCTAATTTTCAAGGCGGGCTTGGCGAGGGAAAGCATTTTTAAACTCGGGTAATTTAGAAGTGAGCAGGAGTAGCGAGCTGGCAGTGGTGATGGCAGAAGCACGTAAGTGTTTTGCTTAATATCTGGTCTGGTCAGCTGCTTCATTTATTATTTGCTGCTAGGAAGGATTAAATTTGTATCTGTGCTTGTCCTATTTTCTACCTTGACTATAATTGTAATTTAATTGTACTTGTTGAGAATAACAGCCGCGTTTTGCAGAGTTTATTGGTGTTATTGCTCGTTTTTTGCACTTAAGCGCTGTGTTGTTCTAGCATCACTTTCGATCTCACCCATTCACGGGCTTTAGGCTTTGCAGTGCTAATTTTCAAGCATTTTTAAACTCGGGTAATTTAGAAGTGAGCAGGAGTAGCGAGCTGACAGTGGTGACGGCAGGAGCGCGTAAGTGTTTTTCTTAATATCCACTAACCCACATAAAAAGGCAGCGCAATGCTTCTAACCTGTGCCCTATTTACTCCTCTTATAATACTAATACTCCTCTCTCTATCTATGTGGGTCTATGGAATTGTCAGTCAGCAGTTAACAAAGCTGACTTCATCCCAGCCTTTGCTACTAATTCTTCTCTTAATATCTTGGCCTTGACTGAGACCTGGATTCGTCCAGAGGACTCAGAAACCCCTGCTACTCTCTCTAACAACTTCACTTTCTCTCATACCCCTCGCCAGTCTGGGAGGGGTGGGGGCACAGGTCTTCCTACGATTAATAGCAAAAACACTTGAACGAGTTGTTTTCAACCAGGTGTCATCTTTCCTCTCACAGAGCAACCAATTGGACGTCAATCAATCTGGTTTCAAGAATGGCCACTCGACCAAGATTGCACTGCTGCCGGTCACTGAATCCTTGCGGATTGCAAAAGCTAATTCCAAATCATCAGTTCTCATCCTGCTTAATCTATCTGCT
This sequence comes from Chanodichthys erythropterus, assembly GCF_024489055.1. NCBI lineage: Eukaryota > Metazoa > Chordata > Actinopteri > Cypriniformes > Xenocyprididae > Chanodichthys > Chanodichthys erythropterus. The sequence continues at coordinate 37,046,405 of NC_090237.1, forward strand.
GCCTTTAACACAGTGAATCATCAGATCCTTCCGTCCACCCTCTCATCACTGGGCATCACAGGTAGTCCACTTCTCTGGTTTGAATTCTATCTCACAGGAAGGTCTCTCAGGGTTGCCTGGAGAGGGGAGGTATCCGAAGCTAATCAACTAACCACAGGGGTACCATCACAGAGAGGCACAAAATCACTCTCCAGGACATTCTCGTTCACTTTTCCTTGCTAGTGGAATGATCTTCCTGCCTTCATCTGAAATGCAGAATCCCTGGCAATATTCAAAAGACAGCTGAAAACTCATCTCAAAAAAACAAAAAAAAAACTTCTTATTCCTATCCTTTCACTTCCTCCAATCCCTCTCTATTCTAGCTTATGACACTCTGAGCACTGCCTAAAACTTGTATTGTGAGCACTTCTTGTGTCTCTTTGCCTCGTCATGATGACTCGCTTGTTGTATTCCTCACTTGTAAGTCGCTTTGGATAATAGCGTCTGCCAAATGAATAAATGTAAATGTAAAACTAATGATTTTTATAATGGAAATAATTCAATACTGAACTTAACTTAAGCTGTAAAATAACACTATTTTCTTCAGAAAGACCTGCTAAGGCCTACTATCTGAAGAAAATCCATGCGCTTCTACCAGACAAAACCCGTTACTGCTGGGGACTAGCCTCCAGGATGGCCTGCTAGGGCCAGCTGCTTGGTAGCCAGGTACAGGTACTTCTAAGTAGCTAGATACAGTGCCCACACGGCTGGGGCTCACCTTCAGAGAGGCCTGCTAAGGCCATCTATCTGATAGCAAATCATCTGCTGGCTGCTACCTTATAGCAAGTCTAGTAGCAGATATAGATTGTTTAAACAGCACCTAAGCCTGGGACCTATCACATCACTGACAAGCAGTGTACTCAGTAATGATATCTGTACTCAGCCGTAGGGGAATGGGGGCGTTTCATAGAAAGCCACCCACAATCAACCCAAAGCTTGAATATTAGTTCAGAGGGCTTAGGAGAGAGCCTAGCGAGGGCCTAACAAAGACTCACTTCTGAAATGCGGGCCCACAGCAAAGAGTATTCTATTCACAAAGTGAAAGGGGCCTAACACAGCCCAGGAGACAACTGCACCGTGGAGGCCTATCCAGCGGCCTACAGCCCTAGTCGCTAACTATTCTGCCTCTGCACCTACCTGCATTATGCCCCAATGAAGAAGGGGGGCGGGCCTTGGTGAGACGACTCTCAATAGAGAGGAGGCCAGCACTAGGGATGCTAATGGGAACCTACACCCACCTAATGAGGGGTCAGAGGCAGCAATGCAGACCGCCTTCACTATCCCTAGCGCTTAGCCTAAGCCAGCTGTCAGGGCGGCCCTGGTTAGGGCCAGCCCAAAAAGCATATATCTACCTGCTGTTTCTCGGAGGAGCAGCCTCTACAGAACAACTCTCAAGCGAGAGGAGGCATAATCATTCAATTTAAAACCACAAAGGTGGCTAAAACTACCATGAAAGCCTCTGCTATACTAATTAGAATTAGGAAGAGTGTCGCTAACCAGGTAACAATGTCAGGCAGCAATGTGGGCCAACGCTAAACACTTAATCTGTCTGAAGTCAAAGCGCTCATCTATTTGATTTCAACAGCCCTCCAAATCTTGTAGTAGAGGAGACAAACTACTCTACCTTGAGGTGGCTCTCAGGTGGCCTGATGAGAGCCAGCCCACAATAGAGCGGTGGCCTCAAAACCACTCCCAATGTGGGAGGAGACCAGCTCACTTGATACTAATAAGAGAGCTAAAAACGAGCCGTGGTCTCGCCAGAGAACATACAATAAGTAAAACCAGCACACTCACCAAAGAAGACCCAAATGGTACTTCTCTCTTCTAAAACTAACCTACAGGGAACTTCAGGGCCCTAATGGTAACATAAGAAATACAATTCTTCTCCTATTTTTATATGAATGCCCACACACATTCTATACAGGGAACAGCGGTCTACAAAGAAATACATTAGTATTTATTAATAGTTAAAAGACCTGAAACAGTTCACCCTGAGGCCACAGGGTGGGGACCTTCCATCATGGAAAATGTGTGTCTACCACCCTTACAAGCCTGAAAGGGCCTTCACACTATCAAGCTAATGGCAGACCATCAGAATCATAATTTACTCATCATTGGCCCAGCCACAGGCCTGATGTAAGAAGCTTCTGGGCTAAAGAATGGAGATGGTAGTTCAAAAAGTTTCATAAACTTTGAAATAAAATCTGTTATAGTTCTAAAATCTGTAATTAAAAAAAATAATAACAATACAAAAAAAAAAAAAAAAAAAACATTTATATAACATAAAAAAATAAATAATTTTTACAGAAATGTCTATGAAATTTGGTTTGGAAATCACAGTTTTTAATTCCAGGCACCAGAAAATCTGGAACAAGAGAAAAATGGAGATTAAGTGCCATTGATTAATTTGACACTGAAGCAGTGCTTGAAGTGGAAAAATAAAAGTGCCGGTACTCCCGATGCTTGGCTAAAACTCCTTCCTAAAGAATGGAGGGCGTGGTAAACTTCCATAAGTGCAACATGTTGGAAGTGTCAGTACACAAGGAAAACTGGTGGTACGCTAAAAGTAAAATTAGAGAAGTGCCGGTACTGCATACCGGTGCGTACCGGCGCACTTCAAACACTCCACTGAAGTATCATCTTTTATTTTAAAGACCCAGAATTTCCAGAGCACTCATAATGTGCATAATGTGCTTGCCATCAAAAGTTTGTCCATGACATAGAAAAATCTATATTTCACTTCTGTTTTATTATTTGATTTGATTCAGTTGTTAATAAATTTCAAAACTGGTTTAACAAAATCAGCAGACTCTTGTTTCGTTTGATATATAACATTTACTCAAAACTTTGACGTAAAAGAAAGAAAAGGAACTACTTTCCAATGTACTTCCATTGGACTCACAAAAATTGCATTAAAAACAAAAACAATGAATAGGCCTACATTCAAAACCATTGTGACACACACACACGTTGGGTTTACATGTATTATGGGGACAAACTCTATCCCACCCCTAAACCTACCCATCACAGAAAACTTTCTGCATGTTTTTTTTTTTTTTTTAATGATTTGTAAGCTGTTTTCCTCATGAAGACGAAAAAAATGTCCATTTAGGGTATATGTTGTGACACACATGTTTACTTAGCTATCTAAATTGGAACATTGCATAGACTTACACTAACCCACACACTGCATTCTTAAATGTACACTGCAAAAAATGCTGTTCTTACTTAGAGTTTTTGTCTTGTTTCTAGTCAAAATATCTTAATGTTCTTAAATCAAGAATCATTTTCTTGACAAGTAAAAATTATTTTCTTGTTTTCAGGGAAAATAAGTCAAAATTAAGTAAGTTTTTCCTTAAAACAAGCAAAATAATCTGCCAATGGGGTAAGAAAAATAATCTTATTTCAGACCAAGAATAAGCTATATAATCTTGTTTTCAGTTTGGACTAAGATTATTTTTCTTACCCCATTGGCAGATTATTTTGCTTGTTTTAAGGAAAAAAGTACTTAATTTTGATTTATTTTTCCTGAATACAAGAAAATAATTTGTACTTGTCAAGAAAATGCTTCTTGATTTAAGAACTTTAAGATATTTTGACTAGAAACAAGACAAAAATTCTAAGTAAGAACAGCATTTTTTGCAGTGTATGTACCCTATCTTAGTCATTACTAATTTGAAAGCATAAATTTAGAACTAGTAATGAGGTCTTGGGACATTGCTATAGAAGCATATACATGCTATAGGTCTTTGTCACAACTGTTTGCATCCCCAACTTGACGATATGGCAGTAAATATGAGAATGACCGTATGCAAAGCAGTGCGAGGTTCAAAAGTATGTGATCTGAGTGTTACACTATTGTGGTATTCAAAATATTTTCCCAACAATGACAGGTCTGTGTTTATCAAGCACATTAGGGTCGAAACACATAAACACATAGACAGTTGTTGAACAGCGCTTTATATGAATTATAACAGATTTGTTTTATTTTACATAAAAAATAAATAAAAAACAAAAAATAAAAAATTTGACTGAATGTACCTCAATGCAAGAAAAGTTCACCCCAAAATGAAACTGTTTTTGTTGTTCCAAAAGAATTTGAAATACAGAGATTTTATAGTGGCTAGGGGGTTTAGAAACATCTACTCCATTTTATGATTTAACTAAAAATACCACTTAATCATGGTGAAATCATTGTAATATGTGACCTCTTTTGGATTTTTGTCTCATTATGTTCTCAATAAATATTTCAAAAGATTATTATTAAAAAAGGGTCACAATCATTCTAGAAAGCATAAGGTTTTTTTTTTTTTTTACTTGATAAAATGTTCACTCAGATATTCCCACTTGTTTCTTGAAAAACATTCTCATAACTTGCTGGCGTACTGTTGTTAGATTTAGTCCGTAAATAAGTGGATTTAAAATGGGTGGTACGAGTAAGAATTCAAGAGCCATAAAATTGCGTACACTTTGAGGCACATTCTTTGAGCCATAACGACTGTACAGTACATCAAACAGCAATGCAAATGTGACATTGATCAATGAAAGCAGATGTGGCACACATGTTTGCATGAATTTGTGCCTGACCTCTATTGACTTCATGCACTTTCTAATCAAGTGAATGTATGAGCAAAAAATCATTACTGAATGTCCAAAGTATGTAAGAATAACAATGTACCCAAATACATTATTTACTGTTGTAGAAAAACAAGAAAGTTTTGCAACTGCCCAAATCTCACAATATAACTTTTCAATAGTAGAGCCACATAAGGTGAGTCTAGATATTAAAATAATTAAAACAGACATACAAGAAAATGGGGCCAGCCAGCAGAAAAGGATGCATTTAAGAACCAGTTGATTGGTCATTATTGAATGATACTCCAGTGGTCTACATATTGCCAAATACCTATCATATGCCATCACTGTTAATGTTGAAAAGTCACACAAAGCAGATGAATAAATGACAAATATTTGAATCAGACATCCAGCATAAGAAATTACATGATCATGGGATAGTAAATCATACATGAATTTAGGGTAGAATCCAGAAGTGCCAAAAAGTCCATTAATACACAAATTACATATAAACACGTACATTGGCTCGTGAAGCTTCTTATGTAGTGTTATGGTGAAAATTACAGTTACATTACAAAACACCATTAGGGGATAAAACAGTGCAGTGAAAGAAAAAAACACAAATCTGTTTTCCATTGTGTCATTGAGACCAGAGAGTGCAAATACTAAGACACTGGACTTGTTTTCCAGTGGGGGCTGCATCTGGAATGATAGTTATTATGTAGATTTTGTTGTTATTATAAGTTATTGAAAAGCTAATTAGACATAGAAAGTTCATTTTAATTGTCTTTAGCTAGGAAGAAAAAAGCCAATATCAAATTATCTAACAGAAGCATATATTGCTGTTTCAGTGACAAGACCTTACCATCTCCTCTGTTGTCATGTTTCCCATTGTGTTCCATAAAGGTTTGATTTGGTTTGCTATATATGGCCACTGGTCTCATGCTAATTGACTTGACCACAAACTCTGAAAGCAAAGTTAATAAGCTCTCTAAAGGCTTATTGTCTCTTAATTTAAAATCTATGCCAGCAAAGAGATTTGCAGGCATTACATGTCTTTTAAAGCTGCCAACCATTCCTGCCAATACATCAGTTCCAAACACTACAAACAATATGAAACTTGTTATATATAATACAATTATTTACAAAATGATTTAAATTTTTTTTTTTATTATGTTATTAGCTGGCACAAACTTTCTTCACAAACTGACTTACAATAGAGTTAACAAATCTTTATTAAAAAATTCAGGCCATATACCAGAGAATATTTAAGATTTGCTATGATAGGCGATGTTCTTAACAACTGCAGATTAAAAAAACAAAACAACTCAAACACATTACATATAACAACTTTTTTCCCCCAGAACTATGTAAACCCTTTGAATTTATCTAGTTTTCTGCACATATTCATAAAATGTAATCTGTTGTTTAATATTTCTATTGTCAAAAAGAAAATCTGCTTAAACAAATAAAACATCACAGGTATATAACTCCTGTTCCCTGAGAAGGGAACAAGACTATATTGCTATTGGGACACGTCCTGTGGAACTCAATGTCTGAGGCATTGGTGAAATCACACAATATTATTGCCTGACAGGAGTCTTATGAATTCACATTGACCTCCCGTGCACTAAGATGTGCAGACATGCTCAAAGCATGGCGATTCGACCAGGGCTACATACTCAACTCAGGGAACTCAACTCTGTGCCAGATGCTGACACTATGGGGGTGTTAATACCCTCTACACCATACTGACCAACAGTGTTGGGGAGTAGTTAACTACATGTAGCGGCGCTACTAGTTTAACTACATTTTTCAGTAGCTTGTATGCAGTTCAGCTACTTTTAAAACAGTGTAGCTTTTCCAGTAGTTAACTACATTTTCCAGCAAGTAGCAGTGTAGCGCTACATTGTAAGAGCTACATTCCGTTTTGTGTTCTGACGAGCCTAATTCATTCATAAAGCAGCACAGCATCTTCAGATCACGAACTCAAATCGTGCATTACCGCCATCTATTGTTATACAACGCATCTTGCGGCTTTATCAGTTCAGTTTATCAGCAGTTCATTGAGAAGAGATCGCCTGATGATTATGTAAAGGACAGGAGTGGGTTCACACTGCACGATTCATTTAGTAAAGGTTACACTTAATTTATAAACATGATTAAAACGCTGCCTGTGTCGAAGACTTCAAGCACATACAGGTGAATAATAGCCTTTTTAAATTAATTGTCCTGCTTTATTGCAGTCTATATCAAATGTATGCAAACTATTTTATTACAGTGGTGACCCGCCATAGTGAAATCTGTCCCACCAGTTTTATAATGAACATAAGATCACTAACGCTGTGTTTTGATTCATTGCATTGGCAAAGTATCCGTCAATTGAACAGAAAACAACAACATAGCTTAGTGCGCTGATCTAATAAAATCAGTTGCTCGGGTATAAGAATGTTCACGCGAGAAGCGCATGATTTGCGTAAAGACATTTAAGATGTTAAGTCATTTTACAAACAATTGGAATAGAATTTCAAAAATATTGATACAAAAATTCTAATATTTTTCTAGTCTGCATTTACATTGCTCATTATTTTTATTATTGCATATTTTTGTCCCATGTTATGGTAGCAATTTTGAGCATGAATCCTGCATTTCTATGTAGAAATCATTTCTGAAACTGCAGAGTGCAATTGGTCGTTGGTCCTCTCATAGCATGAAAAACAAAACTTATAATACATTCAGAATTTTAATATAAGAGTGCAAAGAGAGTCAGTGTGAGATATAGGAGTATTGACATTTGAGTATATACATTTGAGTATTGTATCTTTTGATATAGTTTGACGATATAGTGACGCGGGGGGGCGGGGGGGGGTGGTTCAGCGGAGTCTGCAGCGGGAGAGAGAGGGAGGAGACGCGCGGTTTCTAAGTGGATTAGACGCAAATATTAAACACCTGTCTCTTGTTTCAGTAATTGCCGTGGAGAGAGTATTTAACGCCAGGAGAAACAGGAGCCTGCGAGAGAGAGAAGGACTACTGGCTGTTTCCCCACTCCTGGATGTCTGTCTGCTGCTAGAGTGAAGTCTGACGTTACGTTGATTGTTTTGTGCCTGTTTGCACATTGTTTTGTTACATTATTATTTTGGTGCTAATAAACAGCCAGTAGTCACCTGCCGACCCTGTCCTCTTCCCTCCTTACTTCCGAAATTTGTTACACATGCCCTCGCGGTCATGCAACATGATCAACACCAGGCCCTGCTGGACTTACGTCAAGATCAGGAGAGGCGGTTCCAGGCCGTCCTCCAAGCCCAGCAGGAAGACCGCAAGAGGTTCCGGAGCTGGATGGACCGGGAGGTTCGGCCGGAAGCCACGGATCAACGTGCTGTGCCTGTCCATATTCCACTCAACAAAATGGGGCCTGAGGACGACCCGGAGGCATTCCTCGATCTCTTTGAGACCTCGGCCGAGATCTCTGGATGGGTTTGAAGGGTTTGAAGTCTGCCCAGATGAAAAATAAAAAACAGGAGGCGAGAAGAAAAAACAGAGGCAAATGAACTGGTAGTCCTTTATAGATGGTTTGCACAAAAAGCACACTCTTCACATACAGTACAGTCCAAAAGTTTGGAACCACTAAGATTTTTAATGTTTTTAAAAGAAGTTTCATCTGCTCACCAAGGCTACATTTATTGAATTAAAAATACAGTAAAAAACAGTAATATTGTGAAATATTATTACAATTTAAAATAACTGTTTTCTATTTGAATATATTTGACAAAGTAATTTATTCCTGTGATGCAAAACTGAATTTTCAGCATCGTTACTCCAGTCTTCAGTGTCACATGATCCTTCAGAAATCATTCTAATATGCTGATTTGCTGCTCAATAAACATTTATGATTATTTTCAATGTTGAAAACAGTTGTGTACTTTTTTTTTCAGGATTCCTTGATGAATAGAAAGTACAAAAGAAAACCGCATTTATCTGAAATACAAAGCTTCTGTAGCATTTTACACTACCGTTCAAAAGTTTGGGGTCAGTCAGAATTTTTTTTTTTTTTTTTTTTAAAGAAATTCAAGAAATGAATCCTTTTATTCAGCAAGGATGCATTAAATCAATCAAAAGTGGCAGTAAATACATTTATAATGTTACAAAAGATTAGATTTCAGATAAACACTGTTCTTTTGAACTTTCTATTCATCAAATAATCCTGGAAAAAAAAAAAATATTGTACACAAATATTTTGTACAATTGTACACATTAAATGTTTCTTGAGCAGCAAATCAGCATATTAGAATGATTTCTGAAGGATCATGTGCCACTGAAGACTGGAGTAACGATGCTGAAAATTCAGCTTTGCCATCACAGGAATAAATTACTTTGTGAAATATATTCAAATAGAAAACAGTTATTTTAAATTGTAATAATATTTCACAATATTACTGTTTTTAAAGTATTTTTAATTCAATAAATGTAGCCTTGGTGAGCAAATGAAACTTCTTAAAAAAACTTATTAAAAAACGTAGTGGTTCCAAACTTTTGGACTGTACAATACATGTAAAAGAGCGAGGATAAACAGAAAAAAAGAAAGCACTCTGATAAACGCTACGAATCAAAGTGGAAAAAATTAACATTATTACACTGCAACATCAGTAGAGCAGTCATCTTTCTCGTCATACAAGCATTCTCTATCAACTCTGTGCGTGCGCGCTCACATGAGAACAGCGTGCACACTACAACGTACGCCACAGAAGAAGTTATCTTAAAGGCACATCAACATTAACGACATGAACAGTATTTAACATAATTTAGGTGGCCGTTACACGCGGAATCAGCCTAAAAAAAAAAAAAAAACACTCTAAAACCTTTATTAGGACGCAGCTGTTACGGTTGCTGGTGTAAAGATGAGGCAGATCACGGAGTTCCACAAACATACAATACTTTAATATAAACGAAGGCAGAGTACACCACACAAACTCTAACACAAACAGAGAACGGACAAGGAGTGCAGGGAGTGAGTGCAATATATGGGGAGTGCTGACAATAGAGTCCAGGTGCAGGTGATGAGTGCTGATGAGGAGCTGACGAGGGAAGTGAGTGCAGGTGTGGAAACAGGAGGATACAGGGAAATGGAGTCCAGGGGAACAAGGGATCTGTAACAGTACCTCCCCCTCCCGGTAGGCGCGTCCTCGCGCCGTAGATGTAACATGTAAGATGGGGGCGGGCGCCCTGGAGACCTCAAACCGGAGCAGGGGGAGGAGCAGACTGGAGTAGAGGTCTCCAGGGCAGGTTCAAAAGCCATGGCGGGTCAGGAGCCGTGGGCGGCCATGGCGGGTCAGGAGCCGTGGGCGGCCATGGCGGGTCAGGAGCCGTGGGCGGCCATGGCGGGTCAGGAGCCGAGGGCGGCCATGGCGGGTCAGGAGCCGTGGGCGGCCATGGCGGGTCAGGAGCCGAGGGCGGCCATGGCGGGTCAGGAGCCGAGGGCGGCCATGGCGGGTCAGGAGCCGAGGGCGGCCATGGCGGGTCAGGAGCCGAGGGCGGCCATGGCGGGTCAGGAGCCGTGGGCGGCCATGGCGGGTCAGGAGCCGAGGGCGGCCATGGTGGGTCAGGAGCCGTGGGCGGCCATGGCGGGTCAGGAGCCGAGGGCGGCCATGGTGGGTCAGGAGCCGTGGGCGGCCATGGCGGGTCAGGAGCCGAGGGCGGCCATGGCGGGTCAGGAGCCGAGGGCGGCCATGGTGGGTCAGGAGCCGAGGGCGGCCATGGTGGGTCAGGAGCCGAGGGCGGCCATGGTGGGTCAGGAGCCGAGGGCGGCCATGGTGGGTCAGGAGCTGAAGTCCTCACGCCGTCAAGCCCAGTCGGCGCAGAAGGACTGGCGGGAGATGGTGGAACCAAAGGCTCTGCCGACCGAAGCGCAGCCGGGACTCCAGAAGGCCGCAGTGGAAGCAGTAGGACAGCCAACAAAAAGAACACCGGGGGGAGTGAGGAAGCCAACTGAAACTGAGGGACGGAGTGACGGAGCGGAGACGGAGGAGTGTAGTCCAGAGGGAAGGGCAGGCTGACGAGTGCACAAGGTGTGAGTGGAGGCAGGATGGATACTGGTGACGCTGGTGGACTGATGGGTAACGGTGGAGCAGAGGGAGGTTGGAGCCGGGGTGTAGGTAATCGCCCAGAGCGGCTTGCTCGGCGGCGGAGACTGGCGCTGCTTGCTGCTTGCTCGGCGGCGGAGACTGGCGCTGCTTGCTGCTTGCTCGGCGGCGGAGACTGGCGCTGCTTGCTGCTTGCTCGGCGGCGGAGACTGGCGCTGCTTGCTGCTTGCTCGGCGGCGGAGACTGGCGCTGCTTGCTGCTTGCTCGGCGGCGGAGACTGGCGCTGCTTGCTGCTTGCTCGGCGGCGGAGACTGGCGCTGCTTGCTGCTTGCTCGGCGGCGGAGACTGGCGCTGCTTGCTGCTTGCTCGGCGGCGGAGACTGGCGCTGCTTGCTGCTTGCTCGGCGGCGGAGACTGGCGCTGCTTGCTGCTTGCTCGGCGGCGGAGACTGGCGCTGCTTGCTGCTTGCTCGGCGGCGGAGACTGGCGCTGCTTGCTGCTTGCTCGGCGGCGGAGACTGGCGCTGCTTGCTGCTTGCTCGGCGGCGGAGACTGGAGAACTTGGCTCGGCGGAGACTGGAGCTGAGGGCCAGTTCATTCCCTCAAATACAATTAAGATCCCCACAGGCACTCGAGCTGGCTCTGTGGGGACTGGAGCGGGCTCTGGAGATACTGGAGCGGGCTCTGGAGATACTGGAGCGGGCCCTGGAGATACTGGAGCGGGCTCTGGAGATACTGGAGCGGGCCCTGGAGATACTGGAGCCGCTTTCTTCCTCCTCCTCCGCTTACTGGTCCCAGTAGAGGAATGTGGGTCCAGCATGGGCCAGGCAGGGAGTTTGCTGGAGGGGTATGCGGAGGAAGACGGAGGTTGATTGACTGGCCCGGCCAACCGTGTTTCTGGATGGACTGGAGACATACACTTATCCTGAACCTCATCCACAAAGAATTTGGAGCCATTTAACCACAAAATTAAATTGATAGTTTCACTTAAGGAGAAACAAAAAACAGGTTCATCAAAACGGATAGTGTCGTCATCCAATCCATCCAGAAACAAGGAGATCAAAACTGCTTCAGGCCAGTCAGACAAATAAGCGATCTCAACGAACTCCTCCACATACCTCTCCAGCGAACGACCTACCTGCAGGAGCCCTATAAGGCGATCGCTGGCTGTCAGGGTGAGAGGTGTTGGAGGAGCAAGAGCCAAGGAGCTGGGGGAAGTCTCCATTTTTTTTTTCCTTGTGAAAATCCAACGTTTTGGTCCGTTCTTCTGTTACGGTTGCTGGTGTAAAGATGAGGCAGATCACGGAGTTCCACAAACATACAATACTTTAATATAAACGAAGGCAGAGTACACCACACAAACTCTAACACAAACAGAGAACGGACAAGGAGTGCAGGGAGTGAGTGCAATATATGGGGAGTGCTGACAATAGAGTCCAGGTGCAGGTGATGAGTGCTGATGAGGAGCTGACGAGGGAAGTGAGTGCAGGTGTGGAAACAGGAGGATACTGGGAAATGGAGTCCAGGGGAACAAGGGATCTGTAACAGTAGCAGCATAGCGTCTAATGCCGTAAGATCTCTGGTCAAACAAATGATTGGCTGAAAGCGTTGTCAAATAAATATCTGATATATCATTAGTTAAAAACATAAACAAGCCTCCATGTGCTGGCTACATCATATCATGTTAACATGCCGAAATGTCAGACCTCGTTTAATCCAGAATGGACAAAAGACCACAAATTTATATTTGTAAATTCATTCATTATTTGTTTATGTATTTCTGTTATTTACAGAAGTCCAGAAATGATATGTTTTCTGGAACTGTGCCAGTCTGCCAGATTATTTTTTATTTTATTTTATTTTATTTTATTTTATTTTCAGAAGTCCCGAAATGATATGTTTTCTGGAACTGTGTCAGTCTGCCAGATTTTTTAATTTATTTTTTTTTTAAATTTAATTTAATTTTATTTTATTTTATTTTCAGAAGTCCAGACATTTTATGTTTTCAGGCACTGTGCACTTTGCAAGACTTTTTTGAAACAGACATCACAATGTCATAAATAAATACAAATACTGTGAACAAACACTTTTTTGCCTCTTCTGTTACACATAGGTCTTCATCAAATTGTCCGGCAATGAATAAAGTAGGCTTTTTCAAAATCACTGTATCATGATGCCATCGATATAATGGACAAATCTGTATTACGAGTACATTGTAGTTGCGAGTACACCAGAGTCCTATGCAATTATTCTTGCTTCACTAAATGCAGTGTCCTCCTTTTTGGTGTTATGGAAATGGCCACCCTAGTGTGACAGAACATTGTTTACCAGACCAACCTCTATGCAGATCAATGTATCAGCAGTGGATAATACTTCACAACATGCAATAATTCACAGTTTCAGAAATGAAAACCTACTTGGGGCTTTTTTTTTCTGAGTGGTATCATTCATAAACCTAAACTTGATATCCCTTATGAAAAAGAAGTATACCTCAAGTTAATTTTATGATGTATACTTAAGTAATGTTCAAGTATATTTTAAGTATACTTTATGTAGTAAGTATACTGGTATCAGTGTACTAGTAGTAAACTTGTAAGTGTACTATTTCAGTACTGCTTGGGACTAAATTGGCCCAATTTAATATATAAAAAGTATACCTTACTATAAGTGTAACAGCAGTAAACTTTAAGTGCAAGTTCACAACTATGTTTCTCATTTGTAATGCATCTGTACTACAAGTGAACTTATACTAAGTATATACTAGTAGTTTACTATTTTAATATTAGTAGTACATTATTTAAGTATGTAAAACTAAACTCTCAGTATACTCTCAATAAACTACTAGTTTAGTTGTTTATGCTGCAAGTATACTTGTAAATTTTCTTTAAGTGAACATAACATCACACTTATAGTTTACTATTTATATTTTATTTTTGGACCAAGTATACTACTATTTTTATTTTGCACTTTAAGTAATTAGTACACAATATTTTGTCTAATTTGCAACTTTATACATACTATTTTACACCAAGTTTATTTTAAACTTAACCTTCCTCTGATCATAATCCCCTCAGTTATTAAGACAGAAATGTCAACAACCATGGAAACCTCAAATAATTAAAATGTTAACATAAGTCTAAAGTAGGGTGACCACCCGTCCCGCATTTTGCGGGACCGTTCTGAAATTAGGAGCTTTGTCCGGCAAGACTTCAGTAGTGTCCCGTTTTTCATTTATGTCTGGAATTTTTTTTCATCCCTGAAATTACAATACCACAGTAAGAAATATAATAAACACTGATAGCATTTAAAAATCTATTTTTGCAGCAGTCATATTCTAGCTGTGAAAATAACCAACCAGCACAATCATAGAGAAAGGTTTTCCCGCCGATGACAGCGCAAAGAGCAGGCCTCATGGTGCGTTCACACCGGACGCGAATGAAGCGGAATTCAAAGCAACAATGGAGGACAAAATCATCGTCACTATACATGTAATACATTTATAGAAACAGAAATAAAAAGGATCGTGTTTGAAAGAAAGTGAGTGAGGAGGTCAGACAATCTGATAAGTTGTAAAAAACGGTCTTTACTCAATTTGAGCTATATATATATATATATATATATATATAATATATATATAATATATATATACCTATATATATATATAATATATATATATATAATATATATATAATATATATATACCTATATATATATATATATATATATAATATATATATATATATATATATATATATATATATATATATATATATATATATATATACATATTAAGACTACAAGCCAACTAAAGACGACCAATTGAGCTTATTCGCTGTAATTTACAATTATTTCCCCACTGACAAGTTGTGTTTATTCAGAGGAAGTGTGCAGAAAGCAGTGGGAGAGTCTGGGACACATAAAGGAGCAGGAGAGCCCCTCTCATGACGCGAATTCGCGTCTGTTGTGAAGGGATTTTCACGCGCGAATGAAACGAGTAAACTCAAAATGTTCAAGCGTCCAACTACGCGCAAATAGCACGATTTATTCGCGCAAATAGCGCGATTTATTCGCGCAAGTCGCGTCTGGTGTGAACGCAGCATCAGTCAGTAAACACAACTACACCAGTAAGGATTTCATCTTCCATACTAGATAAGAACCTCAAGTGCTGCTCAAAGCTGCCCAAATCGATGATTTAAAGCATGTTATCATCCATCCTGATGTTAAATATTTCCAACGAATGGCGGCGATCAAGCTCCACACACGGTCGAGCACCTACAGAAAAGTCCATTTGTTTTAACCAATACAAAATTGCGAAATTCAGACACGACTTTCTTCTCACGTTAATATTTCATTTAATGCGGGTTCTATGGCGTTATTATATTGAAAAATGTCGAGAGTGCATCAAATGCGCGAGCAATCTCTCCACTCACAGGCGATTTCCCTTGCACAAAACTGGACGCGTGCGCGCTCTCGCTCAGATATCACATCTGCACGCTCAAACTTTTGTCCTCCTGCATGTGCAGCCGTAAATCTAGAATTGTCTTCTCTCCAGGATTTAACGTTGCCATAAGCGCAACATTATAGTGTGGGCACCCACCGGCAGAAACATTAATCGGCGCATATGCCAAGTTTACCAACACATGTAAATCAGTATTTACATAGTGTTATGACAGAGACACCGGAGGCAGAGATAAAAGCAATGATGCAGTTTATTGAGGTGATCAGCAGAGACACAGGTGAGTAGACTGGTGAATACGAAGATAATGACTGAGAATGATGGATAATACTGTCCTTGTACTTTGTGCAGGTGATCTTGGAGGAAGACGCTGGAGCTGGCAGACGAACACACTCACACACAGGAAGGTAAGCACACAGGGAGACCAGGAGACGATGGAGACGAAGGAGATAATGGAGACAGGTAAGTATCACTTTTGGAGTCCTTGAAGGTAAGCATACAACAGGTTGTATCACAAACGAGACCGGACGATGTGTGTGTGTGAGTGTGTGGCTTTTATCCTGTGGTTGATGACTGCGGTGATGATGTGCAGGTGGCGGTGATTAGTAGGCTGGTGATTGAGTGCGTGGGTAAGGAAGTGAGGTGGAACCTGACGTGTCTGTGACACATAGTGTAATAGTTGTAAATTTATCTGTCTCATGTGTCCCGCAAAATCACATCTACTGTCCTGCAACAGATCAATAGTCAGGTGGTCACCCTAGTCTAAAGTCACAATGAACACTTTTTCTTTTATTTACAATTTCCTCGCTCGCTGCGGCACTCATTTTCTGCTTATCAGTCGCCGGTTACTGAAAGGAATCCAGCACGAGACAACGATATGGCGCAACCAAAATTGATATTGTTACATGATTGGCTGTTAGCGTGTCACTCCCTACGTTGCTAGGTTACCAGAGAACGAGTGCCTTTGTTAATCCGCTTGTTAAGTCGTGACGTAAGGAACGCCGTTTCCGGGTCCAAGCCTCAACTCGTTTCACTTGAGAATGCCATCGACGGCCGTTTATGAGCGTTATTTATTCATTTAAACATCAATCATTTAAAAAAAGTTAAACATTTTAAATACTTACAGTTTACACAACAGTCTCCGTGCTTACAGCGTCACAGATATTAATATTTTAACGATTTATAAAAGATGAATCATTGTCTGGCCATCTGGAATTTTGGTATGGAGATAAAGGTTATAATTATATATTTTTTGTAGTATTACACCACATCGTGTATGTATATTAGCACCATTTGTTGTTTTCTTGTGGTATGAGATAGAGCATTAGGACCCAGAAGCGCTGCCGCGTGACGTCAGACTTAACAACCGGATTAAGGTGACCAGATTTCTGAAATGGAAACCGGGGACATTTCCTATGCGAGTGGTCAAAATACCACCAAAATCTCATTTGTTATTATCTATTAATTAAAAAACGGGGACAGTACTTTTTTTTTTTTTTTTTTTATTGTTGTGAGTTTCACATTTTACATTAATAAAATGTAAAGGCTTTTTGGTCTGGTTTTAATACAATTCACCAAAATAACTAGCCAGTAGGCCTAACTATAAAAAACTATTAAACTATTACACTATTTTGAAAAATCACATTACAAAATATGAGATAAATAACACAAATAATATTTGCAACATTTATTATTGAATATTTTCATTTTCATGAGTTAGTTATTCTGTACAAAATTACAACTTTTGTCCAATGACATTTTACTGACATGAAAGGAGCTTTGAGTAAAGTTCATAAAATGTAGGTTACATTATTTTCCATGTGAATTTGTTAAAATGTTCTGTATACGTCCTCTAGGGGGGTCCGGGGGCATGCACCCCCGTAAGAAATTGTTTTACATTTTAAGGTTAAATGCATCAATCTGGTGCACTTTGGAAGCTCAAAATTAAGAGCTTCAACCCATGTACAGTGTGCACAAAGAACAAAGAAACAGCATTAACTTGTACCTGGACATTAAAGAGGGTTTTTAGTTCTTCTTTTTAGTTGTGATATAAAGTCTATATCGTTTTAGGTGTTTTAGGATGCCAAACAATTATTACAATAAAATAATAATATAATAATGTTTTAGGCCTAGCTATATAATTATTCATATGACAATAATATCCATATGGCTATAGTAACAAATGCACTCTAAAAAAAATAAATATATATATATATATATATATATATATATATATATATAAATATATATATATATTATAATACATATATAACATTTTTTTTTTTTTTTTTTTTTTTTTTTTTTTGGCTAGGCTACTTTACACAACGTATAAGGAAATTAAAATACTAGTTTGTAGTCAGTTTCTAAGATAAATCCTTGAGCTTTAATTTTAATAACCAAATCGCCAGCTGATCGTGTGAGCAAAGTGCACACGTCTCATGGTCTCTTTAAAACACGCAGCATAAACAGACTGTATATAGCCTATACTTAACTGTATTTTGCTGTTTTATCACAGTTTCGATTTTAGTTTGTTGGCAAAATACAACGTAGAGACCATTTATGTTTTAAGTTTTCGGTTCATTATGAAACGGTAGCGGCACAGGGTCATTAATGGGAAACACTGAATGAATGTTTAGCTGATACATGTGCTAAAGTTGTCATATCAGGTGTTATATCATAACAAAATCCCTTCAACGATCACGTGTCTATCGCGATACATATCGTTATCGTTTTATCACCCAGCCCTAACTATGATACTATATTACTGTAACCTTGGGCAGTTTTGATGCTGTTTAATGTTTGATGATCGTGTTATTTTACTTGTCTACAGATGAAATGTAAGCTACCCCCTATTTCAACAAGGTCATGCCTCGCAACAGGTTTGAAATCATATGGAGATTTCTTAACTTCAATGATAATAAAGCAAGGCCAGCCAATGATAAAGGCAGACTGTACGCAGTCTGACCTGTCTTAGATCGTCCTGTGTCCAAATTCAATCCAAAACTGGTTTCTGTAGCCTGATTCTATGGTATGCAGGACCCATTGAGACATATTCAGCAGAAGTTTCCTCTCTGCCAGAAATTCTACTAAGGGAACCAGTCTCTTGAGACTGGCCCCTGGTGTAGTCCAACTCAGCACCCTGAAGCGGATGACCGGCAGGGAACCTTGTCTGGTGTGTTTATGTGTGTGTGTGATGTCACCTGCATTGATGGGCAACCCATGATCGCTGATTAGCGATCAGGTTCAGCTGGTGCTGATCAGCGGCTCTTTATATTGAGTGCGTGTTTGTTCATTCTCTGTCGTATCATTGTGTTTGCTCACTTTTGTTCTTTGTTCAGTTTCTCCTGTCTCTCGTGTGCTAAGCCCCAGTGTTCCTGCCGTTTTGGATAACCTGCCTTTGTGGATGTTACTGCCTGTCATTTGTGAATTTACCTACTATTATGAATTATACTGCCTGTAATTTGTGGATCACATTTTCATTGGATTTCTGTCTTGGAATTTATACAGCTGCCCATAGTCCCTATGCTGCCGAGGATACCATATCCCACAACTTTCCTGTTTATTCTGCTGTTGTCCAACATTTTGATTTGATAAACTTTTGTGCACTTGCAACTGAATCTAACCTGAATCTGAGCCTCCAATTGACGCAGTGTTCCCAGGCGGACAATGGAAAATGAACTAAATGGAAACCACTGCAGCAGATAATTATGTATCATTTAATTTTTCAAAATTACCCACATGGAAAAAACCTATATAAGCATATGTTTCAATATAGGTTTTGATATTCGTTTTGAATATATGTGACATATATAAAATTGGCCGTTTTCCTATATTATATGTACATATAGGTACATATATGTACATATATGTATGCACCTATATGTTCACCTATAATAGTAAAATTAAAATCCATAGCTGCTAGGCAACATAAATAAAAGTCAAAAATGTAGAACTGTACATTATTTATTTACCCAAAATCATTCAAATAGTACAAGAACAAAAATAAGACAAAAAACCTGCTAGGCAACATAAATAAAAGTCCAAAATATAGAAACTAACATTTTTGTAAGTCCTTCATGATTTCAAAAACAATATAGAAACTGGAACTAAAACCATAAGAAAGGGAGCAAGAGAGAATATTGACTCCGAAATTCTACTCACAGATTGAGTTGTACACTCAATTTACAGTGACAGGAAGTCCGTCTGCATCCTTCAATTTCAAAACAACACACTTCAAAAAGGTCAGTGTCTTTTTCAGTCCTCTAGGATACTGGATTGGATTCGATTCCAAATGCAAAATATACACATAGGAGGAGGTCCAGTGCCATCAAGATGTCTTCACTGGCCATCCAACGTGAACAAAATGTGGTCATACTGCATGAGATGATCCTCCCGCAGGCTTTAGGCACTATCTTAGGTGTTGGGATGACAGGAGGGCTGGTCTGAGCATGGCCCTGGAGAAGAAGGGATAATAGCATTAACCATCTTCACATATTTATTTGAAAGGCAAACCTTATAAGCTAAATTAATTTCAACTACTGTCATATACAACTGCTCAAATACTTTTGGCCAATAACTGGAAATAAATGTAATTTTCTCTTCACATTGAGAGAATAATTTGTGTATTATCATTTGTATATCAAAATGTGCAATAAGTGTCGTGCTTTGATTAGATTGTGCTTCACACACTGTAGTCAACTGTTCATGGCTCACCTCAATGTCAAACATCAACCCCAGGTCCACCTTGAACAGTGCAGGCAAGAGGAGAACAGCTGCTTCCAACTGTGGCCTTTAAACAAAATAACATCATTAGGTTAACATAACATGCGGGATGCTTTTACCCAATACTTTTTTGTTTTGTTTTTTAAACATTCATTTACTGTGTGTAAAGCCCAAAGTATACTTCGTATTTTATGCATATGCTTTTTCTGAACTCAAAACAAATTAAGATCTTTTTGATGAAGTCTGAGAGGTTTCTGTTCCTCCAATGATGAGGGTGAGTAATTAATGACAGAATTTCCATTTTTGGGTAAACTAATCCTTTAAAGGTGATTACCCTTGCACAAATCAAAGCAATTCTCAAACAACACAACTGGATATTCATACAACTACACATTTGTACAAGACATACACTAAAGCTGCAGGATTCTGGATGAAATGAGAATCATGATTTTTTGGTTGCAAATACAGATCGCAATTCTCCCACGATTCTAAATAGACAACTAAAAATAACATTTAATTTACTAGTTCTAGCAAAATATTAATTGCTGGAAAATGTTTGATTTGAATGAATTATTTTAAAAAAATGGTTTTGAATATATTAATAGCTCATTAATAAATACTTGTTTCACTACTGGATGAATCAGGGTTTAACCTTAATGAATCTATTGAATGAATGATTCAATGACAACATCACTGGTTGCCACCTAGTGGCTTAACAAGGTAATTTATATACAACAGTTATTTGAAGCGCCAAGTTAGTTTCGATTTGCTCTATTTTGATCGCTATCTAATGTCCAGTGATTATATCCTAACTGTAAACTTTTATCTTATTACTTCTGATCCCAAAAAATAAATAAATAAAAAAAGGAGCTAAAAAAAAATCAATTCTTTATTTTTCCAATGTGTTTCAGCACACAGGCCTTTGTCAGTGCTAAAATATTACAGATTTGCAATTAAGAAATGCATCTGAATCAGTCATTGGTTTCATTTAAAATTATGAATTTATAATACATAATTATAAGTCTGAAAATAAAACATGCATCAATTAATAAATTAGCTTTATACCCCAATATATTTAATCATTCTTGATTATAGGGATATTTCACCGAAAAATGAAAGCTAGCTGTTAATTTACGTACCATCAGGCCATCCAAGTTGACTTTTTTTTAATTTCTTCAGTAGAACAGTAAATATTTTTAGCTGGAACTGTGATCTTCTGTGATAAATGTAATGTCAATGGCTACTGTCACTGTGAGAATAAAAAAATAAAAAAATACAAAATTAATACAAAACAACAAGAAAAAAAAAAGTCACATGCATTTGAGATGGCATAAGAGGGAGTTGATGAATGTTTTGGAATGGATAATTCTTAGTCTAAAGTTTGTTAATGAGGATAACATTCAAGTCAATGGACAGCATTAGATGGATTTTATTCAAACATGTCCAACATTGGTAATTCATATTATCTATTAACAATTATAGGCGTTTTTATAGAAATTACTTACCATGTAAAGTTATTGCAAAGTGTCCTTAGTCGTCAAACATTGAAGAGTTTTAGATCCTAAAAGGGGGAGGGGAATCAGTGTTTATAAATGAAAAAAACTTGTTTGCTGCATTAATTAGTTGTGTAAATACGCAACCATTTCATTCTACAAAAAAAAAAAAAAACTGGATAAAAAAAAAAAAAAAAACACCTCGCGCTAGTCAAATGAAATAAGCCTTAACCATGTCTTTACTCACAGACTTTCTTCGTCATTTTGGTCGAACAAATAGATCAATAAATCAGAGCTAACGTGAAAAAGACAAATAAAAGAACTGACAAACATTAATTTAAAAACCTAAACTCAATAATTGTAATACGAGGATCCCCTCAGCCTCGACTCGAGCGTCTCTCCCGCTCCCCACGCACTTCCTGCCCGCAGCATTTCAAATAGTACACGCTACATACACGGTAGAGACATTTCTTTTAAAAATTATTTAGAGATATACTTACATGGTCCGAACTGAATACATTTCTTTATAATAAAACGAGTAAATTCAACATCTTGTATAGAATAAAAAAGTTGAAATCGTAACTAACCGAATTTTTGATTTTGCAAATTCAAAAATTCGGTTAGATACGATTTCGTTAGTATTCATGTTCACAAACAACGTTAATTAACTCATAAACAGCTAACACACATGTTCAACCTTTGCATTATTGAGTATATTTATCGGTCTTTGTCAGGTGACGTCACACTCGTGAAAACCGAAGTGCATTATGGGTGTCGCCGCCATTTCTGAGGTATCCAAACAATCTCTGTATCAGTGCAGAGTTGTTTCTTCTTTGGCTACTTTTCATTGTAAAAATGGCACACTTTTGTTGTGTGAAAAGCTGCAATAAAATGTCCCACGATAGAAAATGTCAAAAACTTTACTACGAGATTAGATTTAGTCGGTTTCCTACTTGAAAAAAGGCTGTACGGAGAGTATGTAGAGGCAATAACAGAGGCGCTGGATCGCACGGGTTGCCGCGGTGAGACGCAAAACATCACTTTCGTCAAGATATCTCCATTCATGTATGTTTGCTTTCTACATTTCACAAAGGTAAGTTAGAGGTTTCTGTTTTCTAAAGCAGAAAACGTTATAGCAACGCATTGTTTTGGATTGTATGTGCTATGAAACAAGTCAATTTAAACTGAATCCCTTTACTTGAATATGTCTACATTTTTTTTCTTAATTTTGCTACAGCATTTTTATACTTAAGGTACGACATTTTTGCTCTGTATCCATATACTGATTCTAATTTTCTGACTACTTTTTACAGCTGTGGTCTGTGGACCTTTTCATTTCATTGCAGATCAGCCTGCTTAAAGATTATGGAGACTGACCCCAACTGGACACCTTCCCTCCCTACATTAAGGCCACATCAGCATTAAACACAGGCTGTGTCTCAATCAGCTCCCTAGTTCATTAGTTAGGGCACTGATCAGGACTGTCTCAGTCACAAAATTTGTATACACAATATACTGATTCAAGAGCTCAGAGCTGATTGAGATGCACACACAGACACTAAGTAAGGAAAACAATCCAGTCAGCTACTTGGGTAAAGTTGGTTTTATATTTGCACATTCAGACTTCTGATAAATTCAGACTTTCCAATAAATATGCAATAAATTAATGTTTGCGAATTTTAAGCAGCAACATGATATTGACAACCAACGATTGTCAACTTATAACATTTTTCACAGTCGATCAAAATAGGCAAGTATTGTTTAATGGCATATTTACTTGTGAATGTCCACTGAATGTCCAGTGTAGTGTGATTAAGAAGGCTATTGAATACGGATGTGCGAATATAAAACCAACTTTACACAAGTCAGTCAGCTAACACTATGGTCCATCAGGCTGGAGAGAGTGATCATCTTCACACTGAGAAGATGCAGGAGGCTGGAGGAGATGGTGATCTGCATGTGCAGAAGTAAACCGACTTGATATGTACAGGATGTCTGATGTTTGTTTTGGAGATGATGATGTTAATGTACTATACAGGTCTGCCAAACCTGGGAACCTTTATGGCGTTATTCCAATTTTTTTTTTTTTGTGCCTCTGATTCCAGACGCAACAAATACAAATTTCAAATGCTTCTGTGAACCTTAATATACCTCAGATTTGATCTGCCTGCACAACACTTCTCATGTTTCCCCTGAGACGGTATACAGAACAGTATACAGAACATTCAATGAAACTGTCATATCTATGCAAACCTGAAGCTTTCAGCTGTATGGGCAGACAGAGATGATTTGCACAGAAATATGTCTCCTGTGTTTAAATACAGAGTAGCAGAGATTATTGACTGTTTTTAGATTTTCACAGAGAAACCATCCAATCAGCGCATGTTTGAATCTTTTGTAGAATTGTAGTGTAAAAATGTGCTGATGCTTTATCCAGTCTTGCATGAACAATAAAGCATGTATAATTAAATTTTTCAGGGTGATTTGTAGATTTAGGTTATATGCACTTATAGTATTAACAGTATTACACAATCTGTAAATCAGATATTTAACTTGCATGACATACCTTTGTTTTTATTATTATTAAGGCCTTTGGACAAAAAAAAAAAAAAAGACTCATAATGTCATTGACCCAGACAACACAGAGGTAGATGGAGGACAATAATTTACAAATTATTTTGGCTCTAAAAGGTATACTATATCAGAATGTACTATAATAAAATACACTATTAAATTCTACATACATCTCTGATGATGCCTTGTTTATTGGAACAATGTTTAACGTGTTATACATTGGTTTATGTACTTAATGCAATAAAGAAAAAAAATGCATGAAAAAAAGGGTAGTATTAGTTCAAAATTCTTCCTGATAACACTAAACCATCCTTAATCATGCACTTGTTATATAGTTAACACGACATCATCATCATTATCGTTACTATACTGTGTTATTGCAGTCCTTCCTTCAGAACATAAATAAATCCTGCACCCATTAGTGAAATATCTGTGGGCTTCGAGGGATTTATAGTTTTTAAATTGTTCACTATGCGTTTATGCCATAAACAAGACAGTTAACAATATTTAAGTATGATGATTTAGGTAGCAATGCGGGGTCAGTAGCACTCCAACTTACTGCAGTCAGTTCGTACTGATCTATGTTATGAATGGATGAAAATTTCTCCAAATAACGGTCCCTGGCATCTTTGGTGAGTTTATCGCGATATGAAATTTTAACTTAGTTCTTGTGCTTCTTCATATTTGCGAGTTATTTGCTTGTTATCTCAACTCGTGTAATCTCTTTCATTCTCACAGTCAGCAGGGATACCACAAATATGGCGCCGCGGTGACGTCACACACAACAAAATCACGTGTCTGACAAAGACCGATTAAAACATTTCCAACCTACCTTAATTCATCCGAGTCCAGGGGAAATTAATGGCGGCCCAGCAGAAAACTCGAGAAAGGCTCGTGAGTCATGACGTCAGAAAAAAAAAAACGTCTGTCACGGGGTCCTTAAAGAGAAATTATCCTTTGGCTGAAAGTGAGGTATTTGAGTAGTTGAGTGTACAATATTGAGAGCAATACGCAGAAAGAAGAAGTAATTAGACTCAAATAGTTATAGCAATCCAACTTACACCCATATTCACTTTTACAGAGGGCTTGGGGACAAAAATGTTGAGAACCAGGTTATGTTTAGAAAATACACTGTAATTTAATGTTGTTTTTAATCCTTTCACCCACCTAAACTAAGAGAATAGAGTTAGAGAACCTTTAAAGAACTATACAGAGGCTTAACGGGTTCTTTTTATGGCAGTGGTGCTATATAGCACCTTAACCACAGCAAGGAACTGCTGAAGAACTGCTGAAGAACCATACAGGGGCTTTACAGGTTCTTTATAAGGTAGTGGTGCTATATAGCACCTTAACCACCCCAAAGAACCGCTGAAGAAGCAATTTTTTTAGAGTGTAGTTAAATTCCATAACATGCCAATTACATGTGATACCAATTTCATGTGTTCGCACATACATAAGTTCTTGCATAATTTTTTTTCATTAATTCTTAGTTTTTGCCTTGATAATAGAAAATATGAGCTAGGCATCATGTATGACAGTCATATGAGCTACAAAATGACCAGATCCTGCCATTAGCTATATAGAAGACATATCTTGTATGTATAGGGATTATATGTGGATATGAAGAAGCAATACAGGAGACCTATATTTCCTGTATATGCACATCTATGCACCTCAATTTTGACTATATGTGGCATATATACGCATATATGCAGCATATATAGTATCATATATGTGCATATATGCAGCATATATATTATCATATATGTGCATATATGCAGCATATATGTGCATATACACTGCATATAGGTTTCATATATGCGCATATATCCACATATAGGTTCTTTCCATGTGGGCACAGACAGAGTTGCTGCGTCATCAACTGAATCGGCATCTGCCGCTACACCAGCATCATCCTGTTTCATTTACAGATGCAAAGTGAATTATTAAAGTGCGTACCGGCTTCCACTCCGGGATTTGACGGTGCTGAATGTCTGTGCACTTTTCTTTATCGTATTCCGCTTGCGAGTTTCAGCAGAGCTTTCTTTACTGACGCGTCTCCTCGGTCCGTGTACGTTTTGATAGTTTGTTTTCCAATTTGAAATGAAATACGCAGAAACGAGAAAACTGTCGTTTCCCGTTTTTTCGTTTGTTAAAAAAAACGGAAAAACGAGATATTGACTCGATTTTCGTTTTTTCGGGTCACGGATAGAAAATGGAAACACGACTTCAAAACTCGTTTTCCACATGTGGGCGGTCATTAAACGCCCCTTTCAGCTGATTGGTCAATCAAATCTGAGCCAGTGACGTCGTCTTCAGTTCGTTCAACAAAATAACAGTCCTCTGCCGCTATAAATCGGCTTTCTTCTGTGCAACCTAACGCGTATTTCACAGAAATATTTATTTCAGAAATGTTAATCAGCACACAGACTGTTGTAATGCTGTTTGTAGTTTAATATGCATAGTGAAACTGCACTACCCACCAGGGGCGGAGCCAGGGGGTGGCCAGGGGTGGCCGTGGCCACCCTTGGCCTAAGCTTGGCCACCCCTTTGGCCACCCCACTCACAACCGCTGTTTCAGAATAAATTTTTTTGTTGACAAGAATTGTGTTTATTTAAACGCAGAACCGTCTCTTTAAGACCACAAAAAAACGGGAGACTTTTCAGACGCGCACTCCAACTTTGCCTCAGCGCCAGGCTCAAGTCAAACGCGCGCAGAAATGATACAGGTGCCGAATGAGCTTCATCAGAATTAACAACAGTTAACGGCGAACATTATATAGCTTACGTAAATGTTTCTCAACTGGTGGGTTGCAAGACGCGCAGTTTTCAATCACGCGCAAATACGGCGCGCGGTATATTAGCTTACTCACAATAAATAAAGCGTAAAAGAAACTACGAGCATGCAAAGTCGTAGTTCTGTCGTCTATTAAGTTATGAAATGACAAAAAAAGCGATTAAAGCTGCATTAAAACTGTGCATGCATGTATGTAGGCCTATTTTAGATTTATGCGTCACATGTCTCTGGACTAAAATATTCTGCTATGTCAGATCACAATATAGGCCTAAGGCACAAACTGATATGTAATTTTTTTAATGCATAAATAAATGTAAGAACTGTGCATTTGTATTAGAAGATACTAATTTTGCAATCATTTATAAACTACAAACAAAAGTTATAACATTTAAATGCTTAAAATAATTAATTTTACATTCTGGCATTTATGTGCTGTTGACTTCTGCATCAGTAAATGGGAATTCAAAAGAGAACACTTTTTTTTCTTTGTACTGAGTTTAATTTAGGTATGATAGAACTGTTGCAATTATTTATTTTGACTATATAGAAAGTTTAAAATTTAGTGTTTACTTTTTTGGTTAATTTTTGAAACTACAGTATGTAGTTATCTGCATGTCTCATCCATATGCAACAATGGAGAACAAGTTATTGGGGGTTTTGAGAACTAGAACAAGCTGACTGAACAAGTTGAAATTTAGCTATAGTGTGAGCCACTTTACTAATATGCCTGCAAGTGAGGAACGCACAAATAAATAAATAAATAAAAAAGTCACATTCACTCATCTCAATTAATTAAGTACAAATGAACTGTATTAGTTGTGTTGTAGGCACAGTTCAATACTTTATAGTCAGACTAATTTTTATGTTGAAATAATGAAGATTTCTGTGCCACCCCAGACTGGTTGCTGGCCCCCGCCTGGCCACCCCTATGAAAAAATCCTGGCTCCGCCACTGCTACCCACACAGAGGAGAGGATGAAAAGCGCAGATTTAAAAAAAAAAAAAAAAAGTTTTTATTTTATTCTATTTTGAATAAATAGAATAAATCACAATAAATAAGTAGTGTAAGCAATTTTGAAAAACGAACAATAGCTCATCTCTCTTTATTTATTTATTTTATATAGCCTAACATTGCCTGCTGGATATAGGCTAATGTTAATAACCCTTTGGTTAAAAGATTGAGGGAATATGTAAAGATCAAACATTAAAGATCAAAATTACAGATAGGCTGCATAGCTATTTTAGTTATGACAAAAATAATATATAAATGTTAAGCCAAAACGAATTAGTTTAAAGCTGAACTGAAACAGAAACCGGCGTTATAACCTAGGCTACCTCTCTAATTTGACACAAATCCAAATGTTTCAATATTCACGATTTGGAGGTTAAACTATATGTATTATTTAAACACTTTTATTGTAGCCTACACAGACTACGTAAAATGGTTGAATATGTTATTTTGACAATTAACAGACTGTGATGTCAAGTTACTAAAACTGATGTTGTGTGTGCGTGAGGCGCCGACGCGTTCACTTGAATTTTCTTATAAAAGCGGAAACAACTTAAAATACTCAGACATTTATGGTCAAATATATGTAACACCATTCGAATCTGTAAAGGGTTGAATAGGCCTATTATTTTTGTACACTCACAATAAAAACAAAACATTGCTCGTAAAATAAACAAAGACATTTTCTGCCGTCTCGGTTTCCTTTCTGTGAACTTCTCAAAAATGAACCGACACTCATATTGTCGCATTTTTTCCCCCTTTCATTTTGGTAATATGTTAATTTATGTTAATTTATGTTAATTTTTTTTTTTTAATGATTCACAGACATTTATCTAATTTCATTTAATTCTAATTTAATATAATCTTGTCGGTTAATGAAACGATGATCGCATCAGTTCAATGTCAGGGGGAAAAAACATAAATTATATTGACAAGGCAACAATAATTTTCGTTTAGTTTAAGTTTTTCAAAACATCCACAGATCTGCATACAGTAAATTTTCCCGCTGTTTAAGCCACGAATATTTACAAAATAAAATAATTATAAAGATGATAAAAGACAATAAAATAATTACAAAGATAATGAAAGTTCTATGTTTAATATACAAGAGTTTTTGTTTTGCTGTTGTCCACTAAAGCAATTTACGCAGAATTTAACGCAGTTAAATCGAAATTGAAAGTAAAATGTTCAGGGCCATTTATAGCTAATTCATTCAAAAGCGAAGGAAAGACAGAAAAAGTGAGGATAGCAAGTAAACTGTGACATATGATAATGTTCGCTGTGTTCATAAAAGTGTTTAATTTAAGAGATAAAATCTGCATGGCCATTTATAAGCTAAGGAAAACTAAAAAGCCCCCCGATGGTGATACCGTTATTAGGTGTTGCCACCTAGTGGATAGCCTATGTTCTAATATGACTGCATAGTCTACTATAAGGAATGCGTCTGCTAAATGATTGAATTTAAATGCATAAAATATAAACAAAACATTAAAATAAGAAAAAAAAAAGTAGCAGTAGCCACTGATCTATAATAGATAATAGTCTGTCATTACGTATAGCCTATTGATCGGTGGTAGTAGCCCAATGGATGTCATGCTCATGGTAACATTGTAGAGACATTTACATTTTACATTTTAAAAACACAATGACAGCTTAAAAACAGACTTAATTAAATTTACTGTAGGTTTTTTTAAACTTTTTTTTATCTGTGCAAACATATTTCTGTGAAATACGCGTTAGGTTGCACAGAAGAGAGCCGGTTTATGACATCTACTGATATAGCGGCAGAGGACTATTATTTTGTTAAACGAACTGAAGACGACGTCACTGGCTCAGATTTGATTGACCAATCAGCTGAAAGGGGCATGTAATGACCGCCCACATGTGGAAAACAGTTTTGAAGTCGTGTTTCCGTTTTCTATCCGTGACCCGAAAAAAAACAAAATGGAGTCAAAATCTCGTTTTCCCGTTTTTTTTTTAACAAACGAAAAAACGGGAAACGACCGTTCCCTTTCATGGGAACATCGACGCTGCGTAAGCGCTTTGGGAACGCCTCTGCGTGTTACGTCTTGAAACACTCGTGAAATCGAACCAATAGTGTGACGGGACGTCAGAGCGGGTGACGTCACGGACCAGGAAACTATAAAGCACCCTTGAGAACAAAGAACGCCAGCTTCTGAAGTCTTCAGCAGCGCTCTGTGTTATCGTGTGTCTTATTTGGTGTTGTCTGTCCCTTTATATTTACACAGCAAACAAAATATCTCTTCGTCCGAGGACAAGAGTATTTTAGTTCACCAAAGCACATATATACATACATATATATATATATATATATTAAGACACAAATGGCGAGTTCAAGCAAGCAACAGTTTGTTAAGTGTGTTCATCCCTGCCCTCGCTTCATCTCGGGCGGGGATACACACGAGATGTGCGTTGCTTGTTTGGGAGTGGAGCATGCACAGGCAGCTCTCGAGGGAGCTGTCTGTGTACATTGTGAAAAGCTAACGCTCCGTGTACTCCGATCACGCCGCGCGTTCTTTGATAAAAAAGATGACGCCGCGGTGAGTGTTCCCCAGGGCTCGGGTCCCGCTGCTGCCGAGGCACAGCGGCGGCTTCAGTCCTGGGGTTCACAGATGGATCTGGCGGAGGGGCTAGAGACGGGTCCTGCCCTATCTCAGCCTTCACCCGCCAGACCCAGTGTCTCTCCCCTGGCTGCGGAAGCACGCGCTGCGGTTTCTTCCCCCAGGGTAGAGGCACCTGCACCGGCGCTTCTCTTATCCAGCTCCGAGGAGATGGATGTAGCGAGCGCCGGGGCTGGAGATGAGGACCCGCCATCCTCATCTCCAGCTCATGAGGAGCTTTTAGATGTTGTGACTCGGGTGGTGGCAAAGTTAAAAATAGAATGGCCAGAAGAAAGATCAGAAGCGCAAACAAAAAGCAATCTGGATGAGCGCTTTCTCCCCGCCCGATCACAGCCTCAGCCCCGGGGATTGCCGTTTTTCCACGATCTCCACACTGAGGTGTCGAGATCGTGGCATAAGCCAGCACAATTTCGTGTTTACAATCCACAAACCACTCTATATAGTAATATAGTAGGAGGTAAAAAGCAAGGTTATGGGGCGATGCCTCAGGTTGAGGAGACGCTCGCGAGCTATCTCTCGCCTGAAACAGCATCGTCCCTAAAATCCCCGACTTTGCCCACCAGACCCCTGCGTACAACATCAGCGCTGGTTGGCAGGGCTTATGCCTCAGCAGGTCAGGCGGCCGCATGTCTCCACACTATGGCCATCCTCCAGGCATATCAAGCCGACCTGCTGGGGGAGATAGACGAGAGTGGCGAGGCGACTTTTGATGCGATCCAAGAGCTCAGGAAGGCTACCGACTTATCTCTCCGGGCCACCAAGGAGACGGCGAAATCAATAGGCCGCTCTATGGCAGCCCTGGTGGCTACGGAGAGACATTTATGGCTCAATCTGTAAGACATAAAAGAGCGAGATAAGTCTGTGCTTCTAGATGCACCTGTGTCTCCCCTGGGCCTCTTCGGCGACTCGGTTACATCTGTCGTCGAGAGGTTCCAGGAGGCAAAAAGACAGTCGGCGGCCTTCCAAAAGTTCCTCCCTCGCCGCTCTGCCGAGGTTGCTGAGCGGGAGCAGCCTCGGCCGTCTACAAGCTCCTCGACTGCGCATAGAGCGCAACAAATACAAAGTGTTGCCACCCGTGCTCCCCCGCAAAGATCTTGGGGACCGGGGAGGGCAACGCAAGCGAAGCCGTCCAGGGGTAAGACAGATCTGCGGACTGTCATTATCGCTAGGAAGGCTTCGAAGAAGTCCTGACGCCAGGGGTTCAGGACTTCTGAGGGCAGCCCCCTCCGGAGAGGGTCTTTTAAAATTAGAATCTATAATACTAACCCCTCTTCGGCGCCCTCAGGGGGCCGTTCTGCCAACCCCGCCGTCTCGTGCATTACGGGGTGCAGTGGTCCCCACCGACCCTCTGAGGAGGGCCGGTCAGCGCTTGATTCGACTTCTTCCTGCCGGTGCGCCGCTCCAGGGCGTCGAGCCA
Source organism: Chanodichthys erythropterus (assembly GCF_024489055.1). Taxonomy (NCBI): domain Eukaryota; kingdom Metazoa; phylum Chordata; class Actinopteri; order Cypriniformes; family Xenocyprididae; genus Chanodichthys; species Chanodichthys erythropterus. The sequence goes on from NC_090237.1 coordinate 37,078,202, forward strand.
AGTGCTCAAAGTTTTACAGCCGCTACTTCATAGTT